>NW_025224966.1:3607385-3662355 GCF_014066325.1 Apis laboriosa
AAAAAAAAAAAAAAAAAAAAAAAAAAAAAGAAACGCGTGTATCGATAATTTTAATAATTATCTCACACATTGTTTTCCAAAATATTTTGCCCGATATTTCGCATGTATTCCATTCGATAGTAAAGTCGAAACGAAGAAAATGGCGTCGAAGATACGCAACGATTTCGACACGTGTTAGAAAAAAAAAAAAAAAAAAGAAGAAGAAGAAAAACGAATCGTGGAAATAAATTGCACGATTTCGAATTGAAATCGTAATTACCTCCACGATCGTCATAATGGATCATAAATGGATCGGTCGTTTCGATCGAAGGTAATCATCGATTTAATCATACGTACGACGACGTCGAAGCGAACGAATCAGAGGCGCGTTAAACCCTCCGGGGAACGATTGAACGGGAGAGGAGGAAAAAAAAGGGGGGCAGGAGGGGGGGAAAGAAGAAAGGAAAAAAAAAAGAAGAAAAAAAAAAAAAAAGGAAGCGAGATCTCGTTGCGGCAACAGCAATGTATTGTGCCGGTTGTTGGATCGAGTCGATTGGGCGGCTGTTGGTGGGCGATACGCTATTCTAAATAAGTTTAGCTGGCTGGGTTATTGCCCTCCGGTGAACCTAACGGCATGGCGACCGACTAGCATTTGTGACATTGTGATTGCCGGTGTACCGGCGAAGCCGCGAATGCATTGCGGTCGCACCGCGGCACTTCGCGGTCTTCCATCGGTCTACCAATCACACCTACCGGCTGCGATTCCAGATTGACAGTTTCCTCCATTCCAAAATTTTTTTTTCTTTTCTTTTCTTTCCTTTTCTCGATCGTCGATAATTTTTTCCCTAAGATTTCCTAAGAGTTAAGAAAACGTTATTAGGTTCGCGGATCGATCGATACGTTTGTGTGATTTCAGATTGGACGAGATGATTTTCTTTATTCCAAATTTTTTTTTTTTTTCTCATTAATTATTGAAAATTTTCCGCGCGAGAAAATAGGTTTGGATTAGGTTTCGTATCGATTGCACTTATTTCTCTGTGATATTTCTAGATGTAGATTTTTTTAAAAAAAATTTTTGCGCGAGAACGGGGCGAGTGAGAGAAAATCTAAATTGGAAACTTAATTAAGATTAAGTTGTGCTTGTTGATTATTGATTGTTGCGCGCTTGCTGGAAGAGGAGGGTTATTTATAGTAACGGGGATCGTGATAAAGTGGAAGTAGCGTTACATTCGTGCGCGCAATTTGCCGTCAATTCTTGTGAAAAACTTGCTGCTTGATTTAATCGATTTTAAATCGATACTGGTTATACGTGCCATACATCAATCGTGATCGAGAGTTGGCACAATTTTACATCGATGTGTAATAAATGATCTCAACGTGTATCTTAACGTAACTAATAAATGAATTATCCACGTCAAAGATAGTTAGTTTAACGAGTTTGATTAAATCGTTGGATAATTAATTTTGTTTCTGAATCTTTCGCCTCTTCACCGTCCCCACCTTGCAAATGCTAATTATGATCGATAACTTTTTTGATTTTTAACTTTAATATGAATATTAACTCTTTGCCTTTACATCTAAAAAAAAATGTATGAATTACGTATTCTTTTTTTAACATAATCCCATCTTATTTATTCTTTTTATTATTCGTGCTTATCGAGAATCGTTTATCTAAATAATAATATTCGACAATGACTAATTTTATCTTCCCGAAAAGGAAATTAAATCTAACGATACAATTTTTCCATTCATACAAAATCCTTCGTATTATTCTATCGAATTTCAACTCTATACTCGAAACTCTTGCAAAACGTCATCCCGTCGCAAAAGTACAATATTATATATATATATAAAACAAATTACATCACAAATTCTCCACCGATCAAATATTATTCTCTACCTCGAATTTCATTCGATCCCTCGCGAAAATATAACACCTATAACGCAAAACCCAATAAAACAAATTATCACAAATTCTATCGAGCATCGTTCAAAAATTCCATTCTACAAAATCCAGATATCCCATCTCGAATTTCAACCCTACACGTTCAAAACTCTCGCGAAACGTCATCCCGTCGCAAAAGCCGGACGGAACAACGTCCAATTTTATTTCATCCTGGCTCGAAATACTTTTATTTTTTTCCAAACCCACCTCTCTCTCTCTCTCTCTCTCTCTCTCTCTCTCTCGCTCGCTCACGTTTCCCGATACCATGGAGCATCGATGCAGTCGGCGGATTCGTGACCGATTTAATATCGGATTAGGGAACACGTATCCCCCGCGCGTGATTTAATAAAGCGTAACCCGGCATCGGTTCTCGCTGATCGAGAACCGGTCGTTGGCCCCTCTCTCGTTCGCATTCGGCAACGACGACGACGACGACGAAGACGAGGATGACGACGACCGGGCGACAAGGAGGATCGAGCGCAAGGGGCGCCGCGCGCGACGCCTTGGCCCGGTGGTAACGGGTGGAAATTAGCGCCAGGCCGATAGTAAACACAATTATGCGACAAAGCAAAGGTGCGCGCGAAGGCAAACACTAATTTGCGCCGCAAACAGAGCCGCGCCGCGGTATAAGCCTCGAGATAAACAGTCGAGTCGCGGCCTTATCCGACTTAATAACTAATACGCGTCTATTTATAAGCCGTGGACGAGCCGTGTTCTCTCCTCCGCAGCTTTTTTTCTTCTCTCCTTTCCTTCGAGGATGGTCGATCGCGAACCAAGAGTTCTGGTGAGTTTTTTCGAAGGTGTGTGTGTGAGAAAGAGAGAGAGAGAGAGAGAGAGAGAGAAGGTTTGGAAGCAATGTTCCTCGTTTCTTTGGGAATGTCGATTTGCTTGCTTTTTCATTGATTGAATTTTTAAGCGATAAAGAGATTTTTCGAAGTAATCGAATGCTACTTACGTTAATTTACGAAATTTTGAATTATATTACTTGGGTTCGAGGAATAGTGATGGATAATTTTGTTTTATCCTATTTTCGTGCCGTTTTGTAATTCGTTAATCAACGATCTATGAAGTTGTTCATTACGTGGGTGGGATTAGTGGTCTGAACAGGAAGTTCGTTATCGGTCATCGATTACACGTGAAGTTAAACTTAAACTCGTTTTCTTAAACTTCGACTCATGGTCATAAAAACGAAAGTTCGATTCCTTTCCGTTTTCATAATTCCATTCGTATAAATGAATCAATTACGCTTGCTGTATTTTTTTTTTTTTCTCTCAACTGACAAAAATTAATATTCACGAGAAGACCGACCGAGATAATCGGATCGTTAAAAAAAATCCATCGAATCCGTGCAAAAACACAAAACAATAATAAAATTCGAGACGCAATCGTTCTTTCCGGTTACTGGTCGCGCTGTTATGACAAAAAAAAAAAAAAAAAAAAAAGAAAAAAAGAAAAAAAAAATCGTAAGGAGGGCAGAAATTCAGGAGAGCCCCCGTAGTAGTAGTTGGATGTAAATTTGCGACGTGACATTGTCACCTCGATACTAAAAAGCGGCAGAAACGAGGCGTCCCCGAGGTTCTCCATTGTGCACTTCCCTTCCCCCTCACCCTCGCCGGGTCTCCGTATAATAAATGCACGTTTACAATCCGGGTTTACTACCGGCGAATCCGTTGGCCCATTTTCAGGCCACTTTTCTGCTGTTTCATTCGCACACGTTGCTGGTCGCGCACGAATGAGGGAGAGGGCCACACGGCTTTTGTTTCCATCTTTTTTTCGTTTCGGTCTTCGTAAGTTCCATTAAGTCGGAGCCCAATTTGCCCGATTGCCACGTGAAACTCCTCGTCTCCGAAACATCGCGTCACCGCGACACGAATTATTGCCTTTATTATCCCTTTCGATTCGGTGTCTAATTTCGATGTTTCGAAATTTTCTTTCTGATATGGATACGGATATGGATATGATCTTGGCATATACCGATTGCGTTAGAAAAATCACGATAATTTTTCAAGCACGTTATGTTCCTTTTTTTACAGTTTGCAGAGAGTATTAACTTTTTTTCGAGGGCAAGGAAAAGTCAAATATCAATTCGCGCTGTGAAAATTCCACTGTTGAAAATTGCTCGTCGCGATTTATTCTCATTCGAAACTGCGCCCGATATGGAAATTTGAAAACTGGTTCTAGATGCATGCTGAAAGTGCTTCACGATACCAGAGATTTATTGTGCCCCTAAAAACGCGTGTACACTCGATTCGGACCAATTTATCTGGTTTCGAAATGGCGGGAGAAAGAGAGGGGAGGGGGAAAATGTAGCGCAACTCAACTGTCTTTTTTAACCGAAACACTGGCACCGAAACAACTACCTATTTTCATTATCTTTGATTTTTCGAATTTTTCGTAAATCTATCGTAAAAAAAAAAAAAAACCAGAGAAACGAAGAGAGAAACGTCTGAATCGGTGACTCTCGATCACGACTTCAGTGATGACTCTCCGGCACCACTGGGATTGTTACGGCAACTTGAACGGTGACAATATTTATTCATGTTTGATTTTTTAGAATATCGCTTCATAAATAGATTCCTAAGTCCTTTATGTATAATCTTATGAGGTGTAATCTTATCTTATGAGTAATTATCTTATGGTAATCTTGTGAGGGCAGCGAAACATACCTGGATTAATAAAAGGATTAATAAACACGTTGAAACTCGGCCGACAAACGCGACGAGATATACGAAATTCGTGAGAGCGTACCACGAGATGAAGATGAAAACTGGGCGGAGGCTCGACTCCGCAACACGAAAGGAAAGGCACGGAGAGAAGGTGTCGCGAGGACCAAGGAAAGTTAACGAGGCGGGGGTTGGATCGAAGGGAACGAGACGCGACGAACGGGACTGGGAAAACAAAGCAAATCGGTTCGCGCAAAATCTTGCGGTTACGCGGCGGCCGATCGAATCGGAACGATAATTGAAAGCGACCAGCGACTCGGCCGACCGCAACGCCGTATACGTGTATATCCGAAACAGACTTGCCTTCTTTCGCGGCGTTAAATAAAATCCTTGCGGTTTTCATGCCGATTTCACTCTGGCATTCGACGAAGCGCGGCCACCTTACTTCCGCATTCCCGCGTTTATCGGGGGCTCGCGCCGAGGAAAAGAAATTTACGAGCAGTTTCAGCGGGATAGATTAGCCTCCTATTAGCATCGCGGCACGCTCGTCGCCGTTAACCGTCCTCTCTTCTTTGTTTCGGGGGAGAAGGGAAGGAATTAGAGGAGCGTCGAACCGAGGATCGTCCACCTAGCGTTTTTCATCGAAATTTATTAATTCGATAACGTACTTGGAGGAATGAGAATTTTTGGAAGAGCCTATCGATCGGTGCAAACTGTCGTCAAAAGAAAGAAAGAAAGAAGGAAGGAAAAAAATCGAATTAGAGGAACGTCGAACGTCGTCCACCTATCGACTACTATGAACTACTGCTTTCGGTAGCCAATGGAATACTACGAGCGTTTTTGAAACCAAGTTCTCGCGAAATTTAATTCGATAACGTACTTCGAGGAATAAGAATTTTTGGAAGAGCCTATCGATCGGTGCAAACTGTCGTCAAAAGAAAGAAAGGAAGAAGGAAGGAAAAAGATCTGTCGAATTAGAGGAACGTCGAACCGAGGATCGTCCACCTACCGTTGGATTACTGTTCTCGGATCGATGTAGCCAATATGGAATACTACGAGCGTTTTTTATCGAAATTTAATTCGATAACGTACTTCGAGGAATGAGAATTTTTGGAAGAGCCTATCGATCGATGCAAACTGTCGTCAAAAGAAAGAAAGAAAGAAGGAAGGAAAAAGATCTGTCGAATTAGAGGAGCGTCGAACATCGTCCATCTATCGACTACTATGGACTACTGCTTTCGGATCAACGTAGCCAATGAAACACTACGAGCGTTTTTTGAAACCAAGTTCTCGCGAAATTTAATTCGATAACGTACTTCGAGGAATGAGAATTTTTGGAAGAGCCTATCGATCGATGCAAACTGTCGTCAAAAGGAAGAAAAAAAAGAGGAAGGAAAAAGATCTGTCGAATTAGAGGAGCGTCGAATCGAGGAATGAGAATTTTTGGAAGAGTTTATCGATCGATGCAAACTGTCGTCAAAAGAAAGAAAAAAAAAAGGAAGGAAAAAGATCTGTCGAATTAGAGAAACATCGAACCGATGATCGTCCACCTACCGTTGGACTACTGTTCTCGGATCGACGTAGCCAATATGGAATACTACGAGCGTTTTTTATCGAAATTTAATTCGATAACGTACTTCGAGGAATGAGAATTTTTGGAAGAGCCTATCGATCGATGCAAACTGTCGTCAAAAGAAAGAAAGAAAGAAAGAAAGAAGGAAGGGAGGAAAAAGATCTGTCGTAACGCGAAGATCGAGGATCGAGAAACTGACAAGGAGGGGAGGGAATAGCCCTCGTACGTAACGGTTGTTAGCGGGCAAAGATGCTCTCGAACGATTGTCGACGGTTGGTGGAATGGAAACGACGCGTTGTTCGGAGGCAAGCCGCGTCCGTACAATACGGATGGATCATTAACGATGGATCGTTGGCGAGATACAGCAGGAGCAATCGAAGGAGGAAGTCGTTTGAGATGGTCGAGAATCGGTGAGAGGAGGCCGTCGGCCGAGTTGCTCCCTTCCTCGGCCAGGGAAATCGGTTGCGCCACGAAGGAGGATTATTAGTTTCTTGGTCGGAGGAACGGAACGCGGTGGCGGCTCTTGACACGATTTATCGTGCAACCTCCGACGCCTCGAGTTATTTTATCGACTTGGAGTTTCTATTCGTCCAGGTATCGTGCTGGCAGGAAATCCAAGTCGATACTAATAGGAAAGTTTCGCTCGATTGGACCCGATTGCTATTTACTCCATGTTTTCATACGTACATTCTGAGAAAGTGTAGTATAATTGGATTGTACGAGAATACACGTAGAATATACAGTTTTTTAAGATGTAAATTGAAGTTGCTATCCATCTTCTCTAACGTCGCCATCGATAGTTTTCTTAGAAATATTTTTCAAACTTTAAACGATACTCGAGCTTCTTATACTCATACTCCATCTTCGATCCAATTAATCCCAATATAAAAATACTCAAAGATATCGCGTTCACGTTTTCTCTTCGGAGACAAGGAAATGGAAAACTCTTTCTATAAAAAATCTCATTCGCGACTGTACTTGGCGTATCCCATCTCTGCCGGCCGATCCTATTACCGACTGTTTCTCGTCGAATTACGAGGCTGGCAATTTCGCAAGCGATACGCGGCTGATGATAAATTTATCGTAGGGAGCGGTGGATGGAAAAACGCGGGTGGATCGACGACACGAGGTACGTGGATGCGGCGTAACGATACTCGATAGCGGAATAACAGTAATCTCGGACGATTTATGCGTCGATAAAATCAGAGACGGCGGACACCGGTGTCGACCGGTTGAATCGAGCCGATGACATTGGAGCGAAGGTTTCAATCGTGGCCCCCGACTCGTTCGTTCCCCTCGTGGCTATCGAATTTAGGTCATGGCGCGCGATACGCATTATTCTCGATTCCTACGCTTTCCATACGGGCCGGTTGACATCCAGTGTCGTCGTTCCACTCTTTTTTTCTTCCTTTTTTCTTTTGTCAATAAAATCGTGCCCGATGATCGGCAACGCGATCGTTGAGGTGAACTCTGTGAATTTTGAGCCATGAATCTTTGAACTTTCGATTGCTCCCGATTCGTGGAAGCGAAAAATATATTTTTTAAAAAACGAAGAAATAAACAAAGAGGATGGTATAAATTATTTCAAATATTACGAAGAGTTCAATCGAGAGAAAATTGATCGTTTCCTTTATGAATGTATTTAAACATAAAGATATTCCTGTGAGAGTACTAGCAAGGATTACCAACTCTTCACGTTCGTGTTCATAGGTATTACCAGCGTTGCTACTGTGGTACGATAGTAAAGTGTAACCGTAGATAAACAGAGCTGCTATCTGAATAAGTAAAAGACAATTGTTGTCATATGTTGGAATCGTTGTAAGCTATATACTCGATTGCACTACCTGTATCGCGTGTTCATTGACGATTCACGCCGTTACTCGAGTAACGTCGTGATACTTTAACCCTCTCGATTGGCATACAATTGACACGTACAAATGCACGTAGAATCGTCCAATTCGCTATATACTCGTTCGAGGGAAATGAAAAAATTCGCGACTCGTAATATTTTTTCCTTTTATATCGTATTTCATATCATTCCTCTCTCCCCCCCCCCCCCCACCCATTCGAAAGAAATTCCTCCGTTCATTTCGAACGGGATTGACGACGCACGATTGAAAATTATCGTTTCAAGTTTACAAAGAGGTAGACCCGTTCCTTTCGACGCGATAATCAATTATCTTGAACGCAAAATTACTACGAGTTACACAAGTTGAACCGTGCCAATACGCTTTAAACGACAGCTCGGCTAACCCTAGCGCTAGTACCGTACCACTCTCACCGAGAAATCGATTTATCTCCAATCTCGAAGAATCGACAAACGTATCTACCCGTAACACACTCTCCCGTAAATTTTCACCGATTCTTAATATCCACCGTGAAATTACACATCCGTTGCCGGCCAAGCTACCGTGGTTGCGCGCGGTAACTACATACCTCGAGTGGCGGATAATTGCATTCGATCCGAAGGCGATATCAAACAGCGATTTATACGAATGACGCGCGCCTCGCGACGAGTGGTATTACACGCTCGCGCGATCTGCCCACACTCGTGAGCCGATGTACAACCGTGTACACGATCGTTTGCACGTCTTATGCAGATGCGGGAGAAGGAAGGAAGGAAGGAGCTCGTGTGTATGTACATATATATATATACATATATGTGTGTGTGTATGTATGCACGATGGTCGAGGAGCGTTGCGTGTCTCGTTCGATATTTATAACTTGTTTAGAGAGAAGGCGCGAGGCGCGGCGTTGCGGCTGTTGCTCCTCTGAAACGTACGAGAGTCAACGTACGAGGATGCAACGAACGATTGTCCCCGGCGAACAGGAATGCTTTGAGTACTCGTCTCGAATCTGGGTCTAAGACGATGGGGCCACCGTGCGTTTCCACGCTTCTTCATCCCTTGTCGCTTTTGCCAACGATACGTGAATATTGCGATCGAAACAGCCGTATATATATATATCTGCTGCGATACGGATAAACGCGAAATTGATTATTTCGTTGATCGTTTTTACATACGAGTATTCGTATTTCTTCTTAAGTCTTTGAGAGACTTGGGCGAGCAGGATGGTTGTATCGGTTTCAAGGTTGGATCGGTGGACGTAGGTGGCGGCTCTCGATGCTTTTCATTCCTCGAAAAAGGGAAATGAAATCGAGTTGGCCTTGAATTCGGTTCGGTATCAATGCGATATTCTGCCTTGACGTTATTTTGTGGAGGGGCGGCCGAAACTTTCGATCGTCCCTATAAGGGAAGGAAAAAAAAAAAAACTATGCCGCGTGAGGCAGGAATTCGTGGCTCGACGTTACAGAAACACGTCTGTAACCTACCCAGGGCAGGTTTTCGATCGAACATTTGTAAGATAACCCGTCCGACAACATACCCGACAATCTGAGCGGCCTAATTCCCTTGCTCGTCTCTTTTTCTCTCTCTCTCTCTCTCTTTTTCGTTTCGAGAAGGAGGCCTGTAATCGCGTGCTTCTAATAGAGCTACACGATGAAGCCACTCTCGAGCCCTTTCACCTTTGAAACTGCGACACGTGACCCAGAATTCAGGGATTCTAATAGTGTCGTTAAAGTACGATTCGCCAATTTTCGAGATACGACCGACCGATCGATCGAGCGAGCGAGCAAATCGGACCTCGGCTCCTCGCCGATAAATTTCATTTTCCGCCTCGATGGGATTCTATTTGAATTGATATTCAAGTAGAACACGTTTATTCGATTTATTTGTAGTTGAATTAGAATTCGAATTAGAATTTCGGCATATTATTTCTTTGATTTGAGCTCGAATTTCTGAGGATATCGATTTTAATTTGAACGCAGTGTCGTTGATTCGAGGAATATAAAGCGGTATTATCACGATTTGCAAGCTGCATTTTCTCCTTCATTTTCTTTCTTTCTTTTTTTTTTTTTTTCTTCTTTTGGGGAGAAATCTCGCGATCGCCTCTTAATGGAACGAAGAAAATCGAGAATGGAGCTCTTTCATGACTGAAATACTGCATACGCGCGTCACAGTCTACGAATCTCAAGGTCACGGAATCATCGTCGAAACCCCGATTCAAAGAATCCTCGTTACTTCATCCAAAATAATTTTCGACGATATCGCACAAGATCGATTAAAGGAAAAATTATATCGAAACTCATCATCATCGAAAAAACCATTCCCCATTAACTATTACACTCGAGAGCGTATAAAAATGTTCGAAGCAGTTTCAGATTTCTTTTCACGATCCTTCCCTCCCTCTCTCTCTCCCTCAAAAAAAAAAAAAGAAAAGAGAAAAAAAGTAAAGGTTGGGATACACTGCATTAAATCCTTGAGAGGATTAATACTCGATACGGAATGAATGCTCGCGTTCGCGGCTTGTTTCCTTTCAAGGGAGAGGACGCGAGAGACGACTCATCAATTTCCAAACGCAATGAATCCGATTTGCATTCCATTTCCATTTCGAAGCGCGGACGCCGGGTCGTTAGCTCGCTGAAAACCGCCACCGGAATCCTTCCGAGTCTCCTCTCGAATGGACGAAAATTACTCTCTCTCTCTCTCTCTCTCTCTCTCGTTCGAGGATGCAATTTTCTCGTCTCCGAGTCTTCTCTCGCCGAGGAAGGAACCGCTCGTACGGATATCGCATGCGCACAGGGTGCATCGGATACCTAAATGATGACTTATGACTCCTAATTTGCACCATTCGGGCCACCGTTCGCCTTTATCGTAAATCAGCGGCCGTGACCGCGTCGAGCGTGTCTCTCTCTCTCTCTCTCTCACTCGGCTTCCCTCCTCGCGAGGATTTCGTCACGATTTGAATATCGTCGAGGCGGTCGCCTTGGAGCCGGTTCGCTCCTCTCCTCTCTCTTCTCTCGTTGCCCTTTTCGGGACATGGTCGATACGGCATTATCATAATAACTGGTAGCCTAATAAAGCGGTGGAGAATCTGATCGAACCTGGTCCACCATTGGCTCACACATTATTACACGGCTTCACTTTTAACCGCTTCCATTGGAATTCGATCGAATTGAGTTATTGCGCGTTTGTGTTTTCTTTTCTTTTTTCTTTTTTTCGATAATTGAAGGAGGAATGAGTAATATATTCGAAATGTTTATTTTTACTTATTGTCCGTCGTGGGATCGAAGATTATAAGTCGATTTGGAATTTGGAATGAGAAAATTTTTTCGAAATTGAACGGTGTGTGTAATGTAGATAAGGGGAACATTTCACGAGACGTCTTGGGGAGATCTTGAAATTTTTTCGAATCTTTTTTTTTTCTAAATAGAACTCGCGTATTCCTTTTTCTACGAAACTTTGAAAAACGGCAATGAATTTTGTATAAGAAGGTATAAAAGCCTCGTAAAATATGCAAAGGTGATCGTGAACCATTTTATCGCAGATATTTTTCTGATTCTTTATTCGCTTTAGCGCGAATAAATCCTTAATACCTCTCTCGTGGAAAATTCAAATTTTCTTCTTTAAAGTTTCGATGCGAACTTCAATTTTTTTCTACGATGAAAAAGGGAAAAAGCACACGTTTTTCGATCGAAGATTCAAGATCGCTTTCTTTTCTTCTTTCTTTTCTCGCCTTTTCTTCACTTCGACACGCTTCCGGAACAAAGGGGATCGAGGCGTCGTCGCGTCCTTCCTTTTCGCTTCATTTCGAAAATCGATGGGGAAAAGACTCGGGGCTGGCCTCGAAAATGAGTTCCACTGCGATACCGAAAACGGTACACGCGGCGCGGAACGCGCTTAAAGGCGCTCACGAGGCGTTTCGTGTCTTCGTAAAACGGAGAGAGTCGACACAGAAAACCAGTAGAGCTGGGAACTGGTTTTCTGGCGGACGATCAACGCCCAGGGCTTGTCACGATGCCGGGATGCCGGTGTTGAACGAGGCTCACACGCGAGCCTCGTGCTTCTTTTATAAACGTTAGTCGCCTGATCGGCCGTGCATACCACCCGGGAAAAGATGAGCGTTCGTTGATTGCCGCCGCGCCGGGATGGAGACAACTGGGATAGGAGGGGAGGGGAGGGGCCAGATCGACCGATTACGAGTAAATGAAATATTTTTCAAATATTTTCGAGTTCCAACCGAGATATGCCCCCTCGGATATAATTTGCAGTCAATTACCGAGAAAACTTGGAACGGGCCAAGATAAGATTTACACTTGTAGCAATTTATTTTCTCGGTTTTATTTTTCTTTCTTTCTTTTTTTTTTTTTTTTTTGTTTTCTTCTTTCGAAATGGACGAACGAGCAGACCTTTTTTTCACGCGATAACGCTTGCGTCACGAAACTTATAGGGTGGACATTGAATATCAGAGAGTCGATAGGTTTCGTTTCAGATAGAACATTCGACATCCATTTACTCGAATCGATGNTTCTTCTTTCGAAATGGACGAACAAGCAGACCTTTTTTTCACGCGATAACGCTTGCGTCACGAAACGTATAGGGTGGACATTGAATATCAGAGAGGTTTCGTTTCAGATAGAACATTCGACATCCATTTACTCGAATCGATGAAATTTTTCAGCATTCGAGTTTGAACTAGAAGTGAGAGCATTTGATGATTTGCTTCTTCCGTAGAAAATTGTTCAAAAACGGGCTAAGATTTACGCTCGTTGAATTTCAATTTTTTTTTTTTTTTTTTTTTTTATTTTATTTAAACTTTATTTTAACGATTAATATGTTCGATCGAAATTCGATTAATATGTTCACGGGTTGATTAATTTTTAATGGTTATATAGGGGAATTTAAAATGATTTTTCGAGTGGATTTGTTTTAGTACATATTGTTTGGTAATTGAATCATATATATTTCAAATGTAATTTGTTTAATGAGCTGGTGGTGTTTTGCTAATTCGAAATATGTTATTCGAAATACGTACAAATTACGAGTTTGAAACATTCGCCACGTTAAAATATTTAAATAAGCGAGATAAAATTATCTATGTCAGAAACTGTTCGATTTTTAATGGATATGTCAGGCACGTGTTTTGCACTTGATTCTTGTAAATTTAACATATGTTCTTAATTGCTTGCAGGTGAGGAGATTAATACAGACGTTTAAATAACATCTATCTTCGCTGATCATCAATTACGTGAGTTAATTCAATTACCCTTATCGCTAACGATTAAGCATCTAACATCATGAACGTTTAATCGTAAATTTTCATTATTCAAGGTTATGTCGGGTAAATTGATTTAATCAACGATATAACGAGAACCTATTAATATATACATATTGATATAAAAATTATCTATTTTTAACATTTATAAATGTAATAACTTCTACTTAGAAATTTAAACGTTTCCAAAATTCAACTCTTAACCTTTTCGACGCGACGTTCGCCTGTAGAATATACTACAGTCGTCTGAACTCGACGATCGCTCGTGCGTGTTCGGTGATTATCGGCTAAAGTCGACGATCGCTCGTGTCTGTTCGGTGGCTATCGGGCAAAGTCGACGATCGAACAAATAAAACAAGAAAATCGATTACTCTCAAAACTCAGTATTAAAAATTCAATCTCATATTTTCCAAAATACATATCCTCCATATAATAAATATTTTCGAAATTAAGTATTTCTCAAAAGTTTGTCTTTTCAACCGCTCTTCAAAAACTCGTCCGAAGCGAAAAGTTTAATAATCGGAAAAATCATCTGTTTCGGCGCAAGAAAAGTCGTGAGAAAACCCAGCGTGTCTTAATATCGGAAATTACGCGCAAGGTAACTCTCGTTAAGAAGGTCCCGAAGGTAGGGTTGGTCTCGACCCGGCCGAGAACTTGGTAATTAAAATAGTATCGCGTTAGCCCGCCAAGTTTCGTATTTGCATGCGCGTGTTCCAAGGGGTCTGAAATCTAGTTACACGAGGAGAGTATCCTCGTTGGAACGAGAGCCGGGTCGGTTGGTAAACGTCGGCCGGGCAAAGTTTTCGGCGTCGAAAACTCGACGCAAGAAAGCTTGATGGCCGCGGCACGGCATCGTGGAAAAGCCGAGACCCGCGCAGTTTCCGGTTATACGGGGGACATTTACCGGCCCGTGGAGCCCACTTTTCGCACCCTCGCTCGTTCCCGCGTATAATTGCCCCATTTAGCACCCGCTTTATCCTGTTTTCCTTTCGGTTACATGCGAAACGATCCGCGGACCCGACCGACAATTCTGTTCATTAACGAGCTTCCTTAATTGTTTCGCCGTATCCCTCTCTCGACCTTCGTCAACGATAATGAAGAAAAACGTCGAAAGGACGTGGAAGAGTCGCGAGTGTATATACGAACCACACTGTATTTTTTCTTTGTGTGTGTGTGTTTTGTTTTGTCTTTAAATCGTGTAAGATTATTCAATGATTTTGATCTTCTTCGAATTGGGGAAAATGATTGGAATCAAAGAGATGGAGAAATTGATAGGATTTGATAATTTTGAAAGCCATTAATTTTAGGTAAAATATAGAAAAAAATATTGTAGAAAAGTTATCATCGTATTTTATTTTTAAATTACGTACGCGGAATTTAATTCACGTTAATTAATGTGGGATCACCTTAATGTGGAAAAATTTTATATCTAAATGTTGCGAAGAGTATCTAATAATATGTATATAATTCTTTTTTCATATGCGAAAGACTGATAAACATATCAAGTCCACAGTTATCCACGAAAATAAATTTTATATTAAATTATACACTGCTTATGCTCAAAGTGTAAAATCTTGTACGGTAAAGAATAAAAAATAAATTATAATGAAGAATAGTCGAAATTAATGAATTTTTTTTTTTGTAACATAATTTTCTACATGCATCTTGTACGAAATACAATTTTTTCTTTTTATGTAAATTATCGTGAGAACACTTACGCGAACACTAATTTTTACTTTGTTGAAAAATTTTATATGTATCTATAATGATTCTCCTATGATAAATAATAATTGAAATTTGCAATGATAAATAGTCGGATACGAAGAGCGAATGTTGTTTTCACGATCAGAATTTGAAATTACATATCTCTCTTAGTTAGTAGTTTTCTCTTAGTTTCATTCGTCTCGTTTTAGAATAAAATTTCAATTTATTAAAGAAATAAAAGCTCGATGTAATTTATATAGCAGAAATATTCTCTATCCACGTATCCACATTGTGGATAAATTATTACAAATGCGGCTATCAAACCGTCTGTGGATCGTTTCGCAGTTTATTTTTAGTACCATTGCAACTATTAACGTATAACGTTTACCCATTTATTCCGTGTTATCGTCATTTACAAGGTTAAATTATCCATCCATGTAGCCCCCGTTTAAAAACATTCTATCCCAGATTTCCAACTATTTTCCGTCCAATTTCGCTACACGTAACACGCTTAAATTATTTGAACAGCTTTCATTACAAGTTCTTGTTTTCAAAACAAACACACGTGATTACGAGCGACGCAATTGCGCATACTAACGACGCACAACTGAATTAATCGAAGATAATTAAATGGTGGAAAGAAGGCCGTGGTAAAAGTTCCGCTAATGGAAACTGAAAGCGCTACTGATTACTTCTCCATTCTGTTAATGGAAAAATAATGTCGATTTCGTGGACGTTTCTTATACGGTCGATTATCAATTACATTCGTTACAATTTCCAAATTAAAAAAAAAAAAAAGAGGAAACAAGATGCTCGTCGCAAAGTTTGAAAGTATCGATTACTTCTCCACCCGATTACTTTGAAAAATAACGTCGATTTCTTATACGATAAGTTATCAATTATTTCGCTCTAATTTATAAATGAAAAGGGGGAAAAAAACCGCTATCGATTACTTTTCCATCCGATTTCACTTCTTTCTATTAGACTATTATCTTATTTTATTTATTTACATTTTCGAAAAAAAAGAAAGAAATTCAATAAGCTTGTTTGAGACAAGGCAACCCTTAATTAACAAATCTTATTATTACTCGTTCGAAACTTGGTTTATCGCCCGTGTCGTAAATTTTTTTCTACGAACCAGACGATCGTTTTCCCTTCTCTCGATCTATACCCGCGCGAATATTCGACGCGGAGATCCAGCCGCCCCGCGCGTCGAATCGTCGATACTCGGGGATCGAGCTCGGTGTTCGACCGAGTTAACGGTGTCGAACAGCATCGAACAACGCGTGAGCGATGTTCGTGGCACGGTTAGGGCCGACCACCCATTCGAGCACCGTAATAATCCGAGCCGATAATAATTAATCTGGCAGCGAGACAGTAACCGTGCCAGGAGACGGCGTATACCTATATCGTGTATACACCGATTGCTCGCAGGACGTAATAATCTGCGGCGAATTAATTGTCCCCGATTCTAACAAGCTCCTCTCTGCCTCCCGCTTGTTGCACACGTGAATATCCCATTGTGTGATGGTATTCGCGTGTAATTTGTTCGACGGGGGTCTGCCACGGCTACCAGCGATGGATTCGAAGTGTATCGATTCTTAATAACAAGGAATCAATGTGCAAGTACACATATCGCACACAGTTTGAATAACGCGATGTAATAACGCGTAAGAATAACGGAATGAATAAATTGAAAATTTTTCAGAAATTCATATTTATGTGATGAGTGAAAAGCGCGAGAAAAAAATTTTTCCTGTATTGTAAATTTTCAGATATTTTATGCTACATGGTTATCAATATTTATTTCATTCATTTCGAATCTTTTTAAGCGTATATACAATATCTTATGTTTCTGAACGTTTCATTCTCTTATATATTCTTATATATTCTATAGTTAAATTATATACTCGAATACAAAATTGGTTAAAAATTACGAAGAATTAAAGACTAGAGTATCGTTGGATAATCAAGGAGCAAGATAAAGGATAACTCGAAGGATATCATCTTCTTTCTACTGTTCCGTTTATCCTCGGAATTAATCGATTTTTTTATCGCGGTTATCCGACATTCCTCTCCATTTTATTGCTCGATTATAGCTCGAGGAATAAACTCGTCATTACCTTTTCCTTCCGCTCCATCGATCGTCCACCCCTCGCTTTACGGAATTATTCGTTTTTCCTCGTAAGCTCGTAAGCTTCCCTAATGGAAGGATTAATAAATCGACAAATTGCTATATTCCGCGTAATCGGTGGCTATGTCGTTACGACGACGAGAAAACAGCTCTCGAGCAGCAGGTGCGTGCCATCCTCTTTTCTTTCCCTCTTCCTTTCTTTTTTTTTCTTTCTTTTTCCCCTTGCCTGAGATTCCAAGACTACTCTTAGCTCGAAGAATCCGCAGGAAACGGGCGGCAGAAAAACGGCAGGGATCGAGAGCAAAGGAGGATCGTTCCTTTCGAAGGAATGTAGCGATCGATCCTGGCAACGGGAGACATCCGCTCGACCATAAAATCTTTGCACAGTGATTACCTATAACGAGGTGACAAATTACCATAGGATTCTCGCGATACGAGTGAAATTCATCGAGGGGAAAAATAAATAAAATTGCGAACAAAAGAGTTGAATTTTACGATCGTCGAGCGAATCGTCTATTTTTTCTTCAAAGCCGTGGAAAATATTAATTTTTAAACCAATACCAGATTTGATTTCCACTCTTCCTCTCGCTGGAAACATTCTCAAATCCAAAGTTATACGTCGTAGCAAGGAAGAAAGAAAAAATTCGATCAGTATACGAACAAATCATTGCACTTCCCTCGCAATAATATTTAAAAAACAAAAGATTTCCATTCTATTCTCCCCTTTTACGTAACCGCGAAAAAAAGTGGAAAGGTGTTTAAACGATCTGTCACAGACGAGCCTTTCATCTCGGTCAAATGAACACGTTGAAGAAATTTGTACGTATCTTTTCTCGATTTATCTCTCGGCGGAAACGTTTCCAAATCCGAAAGGAGTGGAAAGAAGTGTTGCAACAGAGTAGAGAAAGGAAAGAAAGGGTGGACGAGGGGGTCGAGAACGAGTCGAAAAAAAGGGAGAGAGGGGGGAGAAAAGAAACGCACATCTGCCCGAGTCGTTCTCATAATAGCCACGGGTGTGATTACGTGCAATTACCGCGAGAAGCTGCCTCAAAGATCGATGAACGCCGTTTGATGGAAGAGGAAGAGGATGCAGGTGGAACGAAGGGGAGAGCCGTGTCCTGCGAGAGGAGAGAGAGAGAGAGAGGCGGTCGAAAGGTGGATATTTACGCGGTGCAAGAGTGGCCATGCCTTAAAGACCATGACGGTTGGAAACATTTCAAGCCCATTGACCTTAATAACAGGTCTATGGTCGCCGCTGCTTCGGCTACCTTACCAATGCCCGCGTTCCTCGCCCGTAGCCAGCCACCCTTTTGTTTTCCCTCTGAGGAGGCGTCTCCCCCCGTCTTCGTTCGTTTCGAACCCCCGTCCTCGAGGGTGCCTGCGTCGGTATTTAAAATTAAAATATATGGTTGTGCAACCCTCGAGGGTGAATTTCGAGGGTGTGCAGGGTGAGCGAGGGACTCGTGATCTTTCTGTGTTTGAAGATCGTTAGTTCCTTTCGTTTTTCTTCTTTCTTTTTTTTTTTTTTTTTCCTCTTCTTCTCCTCCTCCTCCTCCTCCTCCTCCTCCTCCGCTGTATAAGGAGGAAAATAGGAGGGTTGAGATGATTTCGTTTGTTGTAGTCGTCGATTAGAAAGTTTTTCTCGGTGATTCGAAATGATCGAGGAAGAGAAAGGCCTGGGGTCTTGATCGGATTAGAAAGACTGGCCTACTTGGCAACGCGTGAAACGTTTGCTTAAAATAAAATTCCGGCCGTTCAGATATTGCACGTGTCATCGATAAACTTGAAAAAAATGTTTCTCGTTCTTCGAGGGCCGTTACTCGCCTAAAAAAAAAAAAATCTCGTCTCGAAATACAACGATACGCGATAAACCGCGAGATCCGTGAACCTTGATCCCCCGCACGATTTTGCAACATTTTTCTTCGTCACTGAGATAATAGCACCGGTTTCGTGAATGGAGAATTTCCAGGGATCCCTATGTTAAACCGATATTTCCTCTCCCCCCTCCTCTCTCTGAATTCCGATCGAACGACCGGAAATATGGTAAAAATCGTACTTTATTAATAGCGATAAAGAATCGAGGCATGGACGGAGCATCGATATAACCGGAGTATTACGGCCTCGGTTAATTAAATATCCAGGTAATATCTAAGTGGTTACTCGATGCACGGTTCGAGTGGATCATGGGAGGGGAGGAGAGAGAGAGAGAGAGAGAGGGAGAAAGAGAAGTTTATTTATGCCGTTTGATCGGATTATACCGAACGATTATTTTTACGTTTGTTTTCCGGTTCGAGAGGAGGTATTCGAGAGGGCATTAAAATGGCTACCAGTTCTTCCTCCTCGAGTGGCCTCTCGAGCGGAGGGGAACATCTGTCGTGGTGGGTTCTTTTGCCCTCACTCCCTCCCTCCTCCCTCCCTCCTTATAACATGTCTCGAATCACGCGGCTCGGCGTGACAAGCCGTAGGATCGAAGGGCACGAAAAGGGATCGAGGTTTCCCCGTCGTTCACCAGAGAAGATTAAAGTCTTCTCCTTCTTCTCGCTCGTCTTACATCCCCTCCTCCCCAAAGCATCTTTTTCCTCGCCCCTATCTTGAAAAATTCAGTCCCCGAACATCGACCAGGATTCTCGCGCGTTTTTCGATGCTGTTGGGGGATCCCTCTCTCTCTCTCTCTCTATCTCTCTCTTTCTCTCTTTCTCTTTTCCCCTTGGCCTGTTTTCGAGGGAAAAGCCGCTTTTGTCGACAAGATTGACTCGTTTATAAATAATGGATTTCGATACCGCTCCCACTTACTTTTATCGGACCCCCGTCAAAATTCGTGTTTCGTTCGTTGGTCGGATCCGAAGCGGGCGAAATTGGATAATTTTGAATACATGAATGCAACGTGTTAAATTGACGCGTTATTCCTGTTATTCCGCGTGAGATTGTTAGTTCCGCGAATGTTTAATTTAAATTTTATTTTTGAAAGCGTAGAAATTGCGGTGGAAACAAAGATCCCGTTCTTGTTAAGACAAAATTCTCCTTTACGTTAAATTATTTTAAACAAAAAATGCATCGAGTTTCGTAGTCCGATTAATAATTATTGATATTTGACGAGATCAAGATTTAATATCGATACCAACAATCCACAATGGTGGATATACAAAGTAGTAAAAATCTCAGATTTCGTTTTTCAATCCTTAAAAATTTATTTTTTTTATCGAACACCGCAACGAGTCGAAACAATCAGATACAATCAGCCCATCCTTATTCCCATTTCTTTATCCTCCCCATCGTTACCAATGGAACCACCTTCCCTTTGATCCCGATTCAATCAAGAAACACCTTCTGCTCTCCAAGATTCCCCCCCACCACCCTTAATATTAATCCCTCCAATCAGAAAAACCTCTCTCTCTTTCTCTCTCTTTCTCTCTTTCTCTCTCTCTGGAAGAACCATTCGATATTCCACCGATCAAATCTGTCCCGCTCCGTGTTATCCAAATCGCATTTGCCTCGTTAAATCTACATATATATATGCGTGTGCGTGTGCGTGCGAAAGAGAGAGTTCCCATGGTCGTCTCGTCCCCGATCGTTTATCTCCTAATTCGTCGGTAGCGATGGAAACCAGTTAGGCAGAGAAAAAAAAGGTGACGAGACGCCGGCCCACGGAATCGAGAAGCTGATTTGCCTCTCTCTCGATCGATCATCTAATGCCTCGATAGGGGATCAACGGCGTAATGGTCGAGACAGGGCGATAAGGATTTCGCCCTCCAACTGTTTCGACACGCGTGTACAGATCTTTCCCCCTCCCCTGTTTTCTTCTTCTTCTTCTTCTTCCTCTTTTTTCCCTTCTTTTTTTTGCGTTGTTGAGGTTAGAATCGAGGACACGGAGGAGGTCGTCGGGACAGGGGCTAATCCTATTGTAGGGGAGGGGTATAATTGGATCGGTTCACTCTCTTCCCTGTCCACTTCGCTCTTCTCCCCTTGTAGGTACGCGAGGAACGATAGAGGCTCGCCTTTCGACGGAACCGCTTACCTCTTCGACTAATCCTCCGTCGTGTCCCTCGTAATTTCGTTAGACGACCTTTCAGGACCGTGTCCACCGTGGCCCGATTCCTCCACCTTGCTTCGAATTGTCCTTGAAAAATCAATCTTTTCACCACGGGCACACTGCCAAATCGGTTATTCGTTTCGAACGGATCGCGATGTATTTTGAAAGTATTTCAGCAACATGTGGTAAAGAAAATGGCACTTTCGATAATTCGTCAATACCAATCTTCCGTATTTGTTATTCGCTCGGCAAATTTTGGAAATAGGAATTATTTTTTTTCTCTCTTTTCACATTCCGTAGAATGAATTATTTTCGGAGCGAATTGTTACGTTCGTTTATTCGAAACTTGCAAGAGAGCAACAGCCGAAAAATGGCGACACTTCCCCCTTCGGATAACTGGACACCTAATTTACGAAAATGACAACCGCTTTAACGGGGGATGAAATTATCGAGCATCGTGGCGCGGTTTCGAGTGTCATTCGCGGATAATTTAATAATAAATATCACGTGACGTAACTCGCACCGGTGACCCATCGTATAATGTGCGTACGTATATATATATGTATATATATTGGAAACTTCGGTCGGGTACAGGTTGAAACAAACCGTGTTATCAAAATAAAAGGATGATCGATGACCATAGACGTAATACCGTTGAAAGATAGTATTGAACATTAATTATCCATTACGGGCATTAGTGCTTCAACCAGAATGGATATTCCGTTATTAATCTTGTTAATCGATACGACCATCCCTCGTTGTATCGTCACGCGTAATTCATAAACTAAATCTGGTTTAATGAACGGTAACAGTTTGACATTTTATACGCGTAATAAGACGCGTACCCTCGATAGATGAAGTATTTGTACTTTGTTATCGTACAAATTCACTTAACTCGATCGATCCGTGCAATTTATCCATTACAAAATTTAAAACGTGTTATACGCAAAAGAGGCATTTAGCAACACAAATATTCGTTATCTTTTCAATTCACTTGCAATTGTGAATCGTATAATTTATTCTTACACGCTATTACAAAATTTAAACATACTTGTACGAGAAAAAACATTTAAACTAATATAGAACTGTAATTTCGCTCTTTATTTCGTTGAAAAATAAAATGCTTTTTATACGTTGCGCATCATCCGAACGTTGAGTTTCGGAGGAAAATAAGATTTTCGTCGGCTCTGATAACGTGATTTGTCAACGAACAACTTTCATATATATATATATATATATATATATATATATATATATGTATAGGAGAGGATGTACAGTTTAAACCGTAAACACCGTTAGATAAGTTATTCTGTTTGCTCTCTGACCCGAATGCTTGATCACGGTCTCGTTACGCGGCTACTGTCGTCATAAAAGCGAAACGAATCTAATCCAATGTCGCAATAAATTGTTAGTTAACTGTTACACGATCTAACCCGAGCCGCGGTAAATTCTCCGCGAAATTATCGGCGGCCATTCATTCACGTTCCCCGCGAGAAAATCAAACAAACTGGATACGAACATTCGTTTGTTAACTGGACAATCGCGGAGTCGATGAACCGTAACGATCAATTATAACAAGTATGCGATTACGCACGCCCACGCATTCCTCTTCCTCCTCCTCCTCCTCGAGATCCATATTTCCACCGATAATATTTTCTTTTCCTCTCCTTTTCTTTCTTTTTTTCCTCCTAGATGTCTCTGGCGTCGATTGATTTCCAATTTATATATCGCGTATCGCGGAAAATTTATACGAAAGATATAAATATCTTGTTGTTCAATTTTGCTCGGACAGCTCGAGCTCGAGGAAAAGTCTTTGCCGCTCGTCTATAAAGCGTGTTTAACGCGATCAACGTTTTTACAGTAATTTCTTTAAAATAGAACAAAGATTAAATCGCGCGGAAAATTGCCGAGATAAATTCAATAAATTCTTGTTTTCGTTAGCGTTAGATAAGCGAACGTCTTATTAGTAACAAACTCTATTTCCATATCTCGAAAAGAGAGAAAAATTTACATACGTTGTAAATTCACTGGCAATGCTTCTTCGCCATTAATTCCAATTATAACTCGTTCGAAAAGCCCGACAAGCGAAAATTGTCAAAACAATTGAACAAGCTTGAACAAGTTCTTCCTTCCCCTCCCCCTCGTCCCTCGCATGCAACGACCTAATAACATTAGCATAGATAACAAAGGTCTCGTTAACGACGTTATCAAACCCATTCCCACTTCCACGTATTTATCTTCAAAGTGAAAATCTACATATGTAATCCCCGGCGCATCCTCCCCGAACCGCCATCCATTCCAATTACATCCATCCCCGTGTTAGCTGAAAACAGCTTGAGCGACGATATTATTACACCCGATGGATAACGATGTAAAAAAAAAAAAAAAAAAAAAAAAAATGGGGGAAGGATCGCGCGCAACCACGTCTCTCCGCGTTGCAAAATGGCGCGGATCGTGGATCGTAAAATTAAAGGGTTGTCGTACAGTAAACTCGCGCGACGACGCGGTCAGAAAAAGGAAAAAAAGAAAAAGGAGAGAAAAAGGAAGGGGAAAGGAAATAGCGTGGATCGTGGAAGAGATCGTAAAATTAAAGGGTTGTTGCGCGGCGTGAAGGGTGTAACGAACGATGGCGCGGATACGACTCAACTTGTATCCGTCCGCTATTATCGCGGACGTCATTGTAAATCATTGGCGAAAACGTCCATCCCGGAGTCAGGATGCTGCCGCGGGTACTTTAGACACTGTGGCGATATAATACAAGGAAGCGGCTCTTAAGGCTATCTTTTACGGACTACTCGGTTTGGACTAAGCATCCTCATTAGATAATTCTTCGTTGGCCCATCAATTATGCCGGCCACCATGGGCGGTCCAACTGTTGGATTAACAGTGTGGAGAGTGATCGAATCGAGGAATTGTTGGGATTGGATTAGTGTAAATAGCAGGCTCGTTAGTGGTTTTCAGTTAGTTGCTCGTCTCGAGAACTACTGATCGATCGAAGTGGATTTTTTTTGTTTCGATTCGGTTTTTTAAGTTGAAAATATATAAAATTCGAGAAGGAAAGTTTTTTGGAAAATTTTTATTTGGAAGTATATTATTGACAAGGGTTCGAGAGTTTTTTAATTCTTCAGCCCTCGAGAATTCGGGTGGAAAAATCGTTGGAGTTAAAGTTATCGAGAATATCTTTTTCAAGTAGATACTGTTCGATAAGAACGATTGATCCGATGATAACTTTCGTTCTCGAACGTATTCGTTCGTGGTATAATTTTAGATTGGATCAAATTCCAGTTAGATTGTAGATAGTGTAAAAAATATATTTTTTTATGTGTTTATTCCGATAAAGATAATCCGTTTGTAAGCTGATTCCTTATCTCAATTTATTCAACTCCGTTTCAATTATTCATTTTTCAAAATGATAATAAATCGAATTATGTTTTCACGAATTAGTTATACAAACTGAATATTTAATTTCAAGTATCATCTGTTTACGCGAGAACATTTTTTGCCCGGGGACAATGTGAGTTGTGAAAAAAAGGAAATCGAGATACGTATAATATGATTTCGTAACTAGTCGTTAGCATAAATCAGCATTTCTATATTGAACGCGAGTTTTTTTTCCTTTTTTTTCTTTTTTTTTCTTTTTTTTTTTTTAACCTAGAAGAGAAAATCTGTGTGACGGATAATAAGTTCGAGATTCTTTTCTTACTTATCAAATTATTAATTAAACGATCGAAGAGAAATAGAAAAATTTACAACAATTATTTTTCACATTGAATGGAACAAACTTTAAAAAAAAAAAAAAAAAAAAAAAAAAAAAAAAAAAAAAAAAAACGAATTGTGTAACACAAGAATATAAAATTTTCTCTTCGCGAAGAACCTACTTTTACTTAACTCGCCTTTAATCGAAGATCAAACATTCGCGGTTATATATTCGAACGAACGAATGAACTTTACTTTCTCTGTTCCATACACGAGAAAGTAAAGTATCGTGACGAGCTATCATAATCTAACAATCGTGGAAACTTTTTATCGACTCGAATACGTGACAGTCTAATTTAACTATAGTTTAATGGCTCGGCGAGGTACGCGTCCGCCAACTTTCTAATTATACCCCGACGACAAAATTTCCAACCTACGCCGCGCCATTTAACGCGAGTTACCTTCAAATTCGCCAACAAATTCCCCCCCCCCCCCCCTCTCGGTAACGTAAATATAACGATAACTTTCCCAAAAGCAGGATCGTGGGGAGAGGGAGGAAGGGGGGAGAGGGGGCGAGCCGCTCATAAATGTATCGTAATTCGCAAACACGATTATTTCAACCATACCTCTGTAAATAAAACGCGAGATGTAATTTTCCTATTAAAGAAATTTCTCCTCTCGATGCTTGATTTCGTTGAGCATCGAATGAAATGACGTTTCGACTTACGCAAGACGGGATATTCCAGAAAAGCGGGTTCAATTAATAATTCTTAAAATTAATTTTTAAAATTAATTCTTAAGCGAATTTTTAATAATTTTTTTGAAGTCTGTTTCTTTTTTTTTTTTTTTTTTTTCTTGAACGAATCGATGCGTTACTTTATTTTCTGTTATGAAAATGTTAAATATATATAGTCTCTCGAAATTGTTTTTAAAAGTTTACCTTTTTTCAAAAGTGAAAGTGGAATTTTCTTTTTTATGCATCCCAACGTTGACGTTCTTTTTTTTATCCTTTACACGCATCGCTTGAAGTTGTCTAATTAATATCGATTACAAAATTTCGAGGCCATCCCTATCTTTTTTAAACGTTAAAAATTACATATTTTTTCACAAGAATAATCACATCAGCTCACAAAATTTCTACCCGTTTTGGGATCATGAACCAAACGAAACACCTTGTGTGTGTACACCGTATGAATATATAATAAAGAGCGGTCGTTGAATATTTATCAAGAAAGAGAGAGAGAGAGAGAGAGAGAGAGAGAGAGAGAGAGAGAGAGAGAGAGAGAAAGAAAGAAAAAAAAGAAAGAAAAGAAAAAAGTCGTAAATATTTTATTTACGAGAGAATACCTACCGGGTGTGGGGGGACGTTTTGAGAGAACGTTCGCAGCCCGTTTTAAACGGGCGATTACAATGTCTTCGTACGGGCCGGGCCTCGCCGTATTTTATCGGCCAAGGAGGGGTCGGAACGTCGATCGATCCAAATAATATCCGATTATCATACCGATGCCGATCGAGAGGATGGACGTTGGCTGGATTGGCCGCGGGCGTTTACGTATAAATTATTCGTCACCGCCGTAATTATTTCCATGGACGGGCATGCGTGCGTGCGTGCGTGCGTGCGTGCGTGTCGCTTCCACGAAGCTTGATTTGAATATTTCGAAAGCGGCCTTTCGTTTTAGACGGCGGACACGTGGTTATTAAAGTTATACGTTCGTCCGTGTTGCTTGATATCGGGTGACCAAAAAAAGAAAAAGAGAAAAAAAAAACAAAAATAGAAGGAACACAAGGGGAATAAATTACGGTGGCGAGGATCTTCGGTGGCGGCATGTAAAGAATGTTAATTGTTCCGATTGATCGTGCGCGATTCTTTCACAATCGAAGAAAACTTCGGCCGGTATGCGTCGTCACAAGTTTCACTCGATTCAACGGTAATGGACTGACAATGAGCGATGAACTGCGGTTTGTCGGATGCTCGATGCAATAAATTTACGGTGGCAAGTTTGACGAAATCTCGTTTATATCTTTCGGTCCATTTACTTTAGTACTCTCTCGACTTTGATTCACAAGACAAATATCTTAAAAAAAAAAGAAAAAGAAAAATTTGATTATCCGTTAAGAATACAAGAACGTGTACGAATTCTTATATTTTCAAAGTTTTCTATCTTGAATATAAATAACTAAAATGAGAAAAGGTAAATAAAAAAAAAAAAATAAAAATAAAAATAAAAAATAAAAGAATCGTACAATCGCCGCAGGAGTTTATTGCAACGAAATAACGTAGCCGTTAATCGACTGGGAAATTTCTATTTGCGCGTGAACTGGAACGGGATGATTATCGGTTACGGTGGAAACGAGAGGGAAATCGAAATTGGCGAATTTTCATATTTCTGGATCGGGTTGACCGGATTGAAACCGAACAAGCGCTCTCCACTTGATACACGCGACACAGTTAAAATCGCATTATGCTAATTTTCATTTTACATTCTGATAATTAATTAAACATTCGCGCGAAATACCGTGGATATATTCTCGTTCCGTCTTTTTCCACGGCGAGATCTCGCCGGTGAAACCTCGTCGCGCACGATAAAATCGACCACGATGTTCCTCTCTTTCTCTCTCTCTCTCACACACACACACACACAGACACACACACACACACACATGCGCGCACACACTCGTATCTATCGTTGCATCGTGAACGCTCTGTAATTAATGAAACTGTATCCGCGCGCTCGTTGTAATAATATCATTGCGAAATAGACAGGCGAGCGTCAGAGATGTTTCGAATATTTGCCGCGTCTGTTCGACGTATTGCTCTCTGGTTTTTTTTACGAGACCGGTTTATTAACTTTGCCGCATTTTTTTTCTTTTTTTTTCTTTTTTTTTTTTTTTTTACGCGTTTTCGACGCGCTTGGGCTGCTTCCCGGTAAGGTTTATGACCGAGAAAAAGTTTGAAAGCGATAGAAGGGAATACATTTTTCGAGAAAGTTTTTACTTCGATTTTGGAAAATTTTCTCTCGAACAAGAGAATTTGATAATGATTCGTGGCAATTCGTGTTGATTGTTAACCAACAATCAACATTGACGATCATTGCGAATTTATTACCAATGACGCTTAATAAATGAAACGGCTAATAAAACTAAACTGAATCTATTACGCTTCGACTGCCCGCTTCATGCAAATCGAACGTTAAACGATCACTTTGCGATCAATTTCTCTCTTTCTCTCTCTTTCTCTCTCTTTTCTTACTTTAATTTATTTACTCGGAAACTTTTTGCCAATGTATTACACATGCAAATCAGTGTTCGTTCTTCAACTGAGGTTAAATATCGTCCGACGCAGATTGAAATTAATTTATCGACAGATCTCGTTCGTAAAAAATGGATGGACGATTGATTTAATCGGGAGTGATATAATCGAGATATGGATGCGTTATATAAAATTTTTTGCAGACGCTGAAACAAGACGCGGTGAAATTAATCAATCACGTGTTCAATGTGTAAACAGAGAGTTATAATAATTCGATATCTTGCGGTTCGACTCTTGCCGTTCGATTTGGATTTTGGATTGATTTACGTATCGATTTTATTCTATCCAACTGTTCTACTTCTCTTCTCTTCTTTTCTTCTTCTTCTTTTTTTTTTTTTTTCCTTCCTTCGAAATCGAATCGAATCGAATCGAGAGATCGTTCGAGGAAAAGGATATATAATTATTGTCCCTCCTCGTTCGAGAAACGAAGGCGAGGATAAAATCGAGGGACAGGGTTAGGGCGAAAATTGGATATATCAGTCTCGAGATGCGTATCGTCGCTCCCGAGGACGGTCGTTTGTATTAATTAGCCGAGTATTTGCTCGATTTCTCAACTCGGCTGTGATTGCCGCTAAATGAAGCGTGTTAAGCCGGCTCGACCAGCTCAAGTAACAAAGTGTCCGTTATTCACGACTCTTCTAATTTATATCGGCCTGGTCGTCGACAACTTTTCTTGAAAAAAAGTGCAATAATACGTTTGCGAGGTAAATTTTTGCAAATATAAATTTACCGCCATCCGCAACAGTAAAATATCATTGGTGGGCTGATGATCTGCAATACATATTTACGTGTACGTATTGAAATAAATTAATTTGTTTACGAATAATTTACGGGAATGAGATTGTGATTAAAAAAAAAAAAAAAAAGAAATGATCGTTAAGACTTAATAGCGGAAGAATTGGATCAAAGATCGAAAAGAAATTCAAAGCAATCACGATTCGTCCTTTGTTAAATTATTTTGCAACAGAGTCCACCGTCTACGTTATTCAAAAGCCGGATCTATTGCAGTGATATTATGCAGATGCGCAATTAATGTTGATTTCATTGATTCGGTAATTGCCTTACATGTATTTAATAATAATAATAATAATGGTAATGGGTTTCGAGCAAATGCCGCGGAGTAGTCATGAAATTCAAATTAATTGTTTAATTGATCATTATATAGATTAGGCTGTTACGTTATTCGAATAGAAAACTTATATGATTTTCTCTCTCTCTCTCTTCTTTTCTCTCGAATGACATTTTTTTCGATTAACAGATTTTTTTCTTCCCAACGAGGGGATTATTAATTCACAATAATTCCAGCTTTTAAATGAATTCATATTTTTGCGCAACGTTTGTATCTGAATCTGTAATTACTTTGACGAAGAAGGGGCTTGTTGCACATGCATTTCCTTATTTCGCAATCAGACCGATAAACGGCAAATAATTTTCAATCGGCATTCGAGCGTTAACGCAATCGTGCGCAATAGATCGACATTTCCTAGTACAGATATTAAATCTAATGAAATATTTCTGGACGAATCGATCCGATTAATTAATTTGTTTAAACAAATTTAAACAAATTTTAAATCTCTAATAATTGTAACGAGGAAACGAAAGAAAGGATAAATACCGAACAATCGAGAAACAAAGAAATTCCTCTCTCTGGCGAATGAATATTTTAAAAGATTCGGTATCGAGTATTAATCTATACGTGCAGTTACGTGACACGCAAAGACCGATGCAATGTTATTATTACTGTTATTTGCTCGTCCGGTACGGTCTCGTAGCCCTGAAGGATTAAATTCAGGTTGCCTTCTGATTCACAAGGTCAGCCCCGTTCCCCGCTGTCACTCTGTTGTCCATTTATATCCGTCCAATCAAGCAGGGGTTCTCACCGTGTTCGTGAACGGCGAGCATAATACGTCTTAATCGAGTCAATCGACATCTGCGGTTTCGTTATAAATAGTGTTCTCATCGAGGAGAGCGTTCGCGTGCTCGATATCGAGGCACGAAATTAAGCCGACTTACTACGCTTTCGTCCATCAATCCTTTCCATCGATTTTCGATACACGATGGCGAGCAGTGCGAGTTTCGAACGAAGAATCGTCGAAACGCGATGCAATTTATTTACATTTGATACATTCGCGCGGAATGGATGGAGAATTATTTATAAAATCGATGTACAAGGAGATTGGAATATCCAAGTATCCTCTTTTATGAATCGTTCCGTTAGAATAATATTTATTTAAAGAATAAGGGAAATTAGAATGTTTAAATTCGATGGGGAAAATTTTCTTTTCGAAGCAGAATTTTTTTTTTTTAACGGATTTTATATTATTCATCCTCGATTCGATAAGGACGGAAGAGAAACTTAAAAACGTAACTTTTCACTCATTCTGTTCACCGCGCTGTTTAATAATATTATACTGCAATTATACTATTATGCTACGCTATTTATATATATATTATATTGTCGAGGTCTTTGGTAATGGCGGAAAATCGTACGTAGAAACACGAGATTCTTTGTCCTTGATGGCTTCGCGATACCTCGATATCAGCCACAGGAAACGTGTATCGTATTTTAGGTAGATTATATTTCTCGTGAGTGTATATCATATCGATCGATGTCCTATATATTTTCTAATTGACCGACGATTAAATTAACTGACGAAATATATTCTAATTGTTTTTTCTAAGCATCGTTTTCTCCTCAAGATTTTGCACCTTTCGAATTCTCAACTTTTTCAACTCTAATTTTCATTTAAAATCTCTTATTTAAATGCGGCCAATTTCGAAAGATATTTATTATCAACGACAACTTAAGAGAGATAAAATGAGAAATCGAACTCTTGAACTCTTGAAAGGGAATAATATTAACAATATATTCTAATCGTTTTATATAGAAAACGAGAATACGAGGAAATTTAATTACGAAACGTATTAAGATTAGAGTGGTAATATCGATATAGACGGGATAGGATAAATTGCCGACTCGGCAGTAGTTGATAGATCGACAATTATTTTGCTTCGTGCGTGTGGCGGGAAAAATATTTTTCTCGCGATATCCACGGGTTAAATCGATGAGTTTGAAGCGTGTAAACAACTTGTTATTGATAATTTGTATCTATCGCGATTCCTTCGCCGTCCTTTATTAACCACGAACGTTATTTTTGATCAAGTTTATTTGACCCGAAGCAAGGTGATTCCGTATCGCGGGATTAATCGAGTTGCTCCCACAATTTGATCGCCGTTTAATCGAACGATTGCATACACCCCCATTGTGTGAAAGAATTCGCGTTTTCGAGGTATCATTACGAATCGATTGTCGTCCATAATTTGTTGCAAACGATTCGCGTGGTTTTATACAATATTTTGATTTCGATTTATCTTTAAACAAGTAAATAAATTAATTGTTATTTACACAAGAAAAAATAAAGAGAATGACTATCTATATATTCTGAAAAGAAAAATGTTAAGCAAGGAAATAAATTAATCTTAAGTGGAATATTTTCATATATACACAGAAATTTCTCGTCGAATTTACCGTCGAATCGTTTTCAAAATTTCCATTAAATCGAATCCATTACAAGTTCGCAAACTTCCTCCCCACGAACCTTTGTTGTATTCCGTATGCGAGGGCGAAATTCGCTCGCATATACTCACTCGAACGTTTAAATTTCAAGATGGAACGAGGACGCGAACAAAGGATCGATTTTAAACGAACGTTGTATCATCGAACGCTAAACGTTCGCGATTTCGCGTCGAAATACGAAGCGCTCTCGCCCACGGGTCAGACCCGTGATGAAATTTCGCCGAGGACAAAAAGTGGCTTTCGACCGATCTCCAGATATCTGTTCCCCCCTCCCCCCCCTCCCCGCTCCATTTCTCCGTCCTTTTATCGGATAGAGCCGATAGAGTTGGACCGATTACGCGATCGCGAGGGCGGCGCAAGCGGTTTCTCGCCAAAACCCGGAATGTCCCTCCTCCCCCCTCCTGCAAACTTGGCCAACTTTCACCCTCCCCCGCTGATAGAATTTCACGATATTTCCACCAACTTTCCCGGTGTTTACCGCGGAATTTGCGAAGCGAAGATCGTGGAAACTGTTTGGAAGTGGCCCTCGATCTCTCCCTTGGCAACATGAAATATCGAGATTCGAGTCAGCAGGGAGCGACGAAAATTTTGTTGCTCGTAAATTCGAGTAACATCCATCGTTGTATATCTCTTGTTCCCTCGAAAGGATCGGTTCTGAATAGTTGCAATCTGTTCTTGGACTTTTGTGTATACCTTTATATATTGTATATAGATTGATATGGATCGATACTTTTTAATTAAAAAGCCCAGAATGGAACAGAAATTCTTCTTTGACAACTTTTATTGATCGTTATCGGTATTCAAATTCATCTATCTAAAATATTATCGATCAACGCACATTTTTCAAAAATTTCCAAAATTCCAAGCCAAAGATATTTCTTCTCCAAAATTCTTCTTATCACAAATCCATCTGAAATCTCACGATAATGTAAAAAACATTGAAAAGAATTCATTCGTTTCGTTTAAAATTCCACCAACTTACCGGCCATTATTATCACAAATCCACGTATCGCGAAATACCTTTAAAAATTCGAGGAAGCTTCTTGCTAAATCCCAAAAACGAATCTCGATCGAAGTTAGAAAATGAATGGTCGCAAAGAAGGATTTCGCCTCGACGACGAAACGGAGGGGCGAGGATTTGGATCGAAGCCAGAAAGCGATACCTGGAAATCTGTCGGACAACTCGATTTCGTCGCGGGCACCACGCTGGAGAAACTTGTTTACCGGCCTGATAATGGTATTCCGTCGGGTGCACCTACGGTTCTCGTGTTTCTCCGCCTCTGTTAATGGACTTACGACGAATCGGCTGGATTTACACCGGATTACAAACGCGTTTACGACTAATCTCTCCGTGTGTGACCAATCCTCGCCCCCCCTCCCTCCTTCCGCAGGGATATCTCCCTCTATTTATCTTTCTCCAGTTCGCGGTCTCTCCTCTCCTCTCCTCTCCTCTCACGTGAGGTTTGCGCTCGTCGAGCCCGCCAATTCCCGCCAAGATTAGTGGTCTAGGACGTGTTGTCGATTGGAAATCCGCGATTCCGGTTCGCGGAGACCGGTTGCGGCTACGTTTATCGATGTTAATTTGCTTTCGGATATCGCTTGGGATATCGATTTCAACGATCGATTCGAAGTTTCGAGGGGAAAGTGTGTACCCCCTCCTCCTTTGCTTTGGCCCTTTGCAACGGTCTCGAGCAAGTGGTTTTTAAAGTTTAACCTTTTGCGAATGATTTATTTGATTTATATTGAAATAGGAGTCGAGGTGTGATACGAGTAACTTTGACGAAATATCAGTGGCCAACGATTAGAAATTATAGTATATAAGATGGCGTATAATTTCTTTTCATTGATGGTTTGGAAATGTTTTTAAATAATTAAAAGCGTTGGAAATTAATGGATACATGAATAATGTGATATTTGAAGGAAAAAAAAAAAGAAGAAAGGGATTTCTCGATCGTTTCGAAATCATTGAAATATAATTTCCACTTTCCCTAATTTTATTCCTCGGTTCCGTTGCCTAAATTCACCCTACCTATCCAAATATCCCCAATTACACAGTATTCACCGGCCCGTATTCGCAATTCGACCGTGTCCCAACCGCGAAGCGCTCACGGTTAAACAAGCGGCCATTTTCCACAAGCCTGGGCCAGAGGTTCTCAATCCCCCTCTCCCCCTTCCCCGTATGGTATAACGAGTCAATGATTTCGCGGAAAGATCGTAGGAAGGAAACGAGCAGCGTCTCGATTCTCGGCTCTCTCGACTCGCCTCGGTCTTTCTGTATCTGTCGGCGCGACAGAAGCCGGTAGTTGCAGCCGCGATCGGGCCAATTTGCTTGCATAATGCGACGCCCACGCGTCTCCCACGCGCGGTTGAGAACCTTCGTACGAGTTATACCGCCCGCTATTAGCGATCATTTGCGAGGACGGCGGTGGAATACGATCGAACGCGATTATACGCGGAAATTGATGAGATCGAAGCGAGTGCATGCAGAAAATTCCAGTCGTTATTTTATATATCAATGTTCCGATCAATCGTTCCCTCGATTCGATTCCGCCAACGAATTAATTTTTGCGCCTCGAATTGATCGACAATTGAACGATTGTGCGAGGGGCAAGCAGCCGAGTCGGCTTTTTCAACTTCTTACGCTTCTAATGGGAAACAAAAGCGAGTCTGTTGCTCCTCTCTAGGTTACTACGTTTCGTTTTAATGGGTGGATTATGGGAGCAACCGCGAGTATCTCGTCGAGTATCTCGAAGGGATTAGAGGAGGAGATGATTTAATCCTTCGCTCGGGTTGGGATTTCGTTTTCGATCGCGAGAGAGAGAGAGAGAGAGAGAGAGAGAGAGAGAACGGTTGCGATTGGTCCGTGCAACACTTTTTCATTTCGTCGAGGAAATGGAGAATCGTTTCGTTGAGTTTTTACGCTCGAATGAAATTCTTTTTTTTTTTTTGTTGTTGTTTTATCGAAGTTAGCAGGCTGAGAGGTTAAAATTTTGATTATGAGAGAGGGAGTCGTAAGGATCGATCGAAAGCTTCTCGAAATCTCGTGCTCGAAACGGAGAAATTAATTTTTGTTTACGAAGATTATGGAGAATCGTTTCGAAGAGCTTTAAATAGCAGTGATACGTTTTGATCGAGCATGATATCTCGTTATATATTTGATTGTTTGGATGTTGTTTTGTAAATAAAGTTGAAAGAGTCGCAAGGATGTTTTATGTTTGAATCGTATGATATCATTGCACGGTAATAATAATAATCGAAAGGCATTCATATATTAATGAATCAAAAGAGGCAAGTAGGTTAATCCGAAGAAAAGATATTTTTGTATGGTTTTTTTTCCCCCTTGTTTTTAATGAATTTTAATAACTCGTCGGTAGGATAAAATATGCGATTTACGCGAAATAATAAGCGTTATGTTAATTATGTGCACATATATATGATAAATGATTTTTTTTTTTTTTTTTTGCTCTTATTATTGAGAAGAATACGAAAAAAAAAAAAAATGAAAGAGTCGGAGGAATATTATTCCGAATATTCCGAATTATTATTATTAAATATTTTTTGCACAATTATTTTCTTACGTTTTTTTTTTTTTTTTTTTTTTTTTACATTTCAACATGCGAAGAGAAAAAATAAATTATAACATTTCGTATGTGTTTCTAGAAGTCATGCGTATATGTGTGTGTGTGTATTTAATTAGCAAGTATGCGTTTTAAATTATATGTCGGAATTGCTAATAATGACGTTGTAATTATCTTTCCTATTCGACTTTGATATGTAGATACGTACGATGTTTAATATTGAATTAATACACGGTAAAGATTATGCTCGTATGCATAATTCCTTTTACAAAAAAAAATAAAAAAAAAAAAGTAGAAAATTATCCCCAATTACATATTTCATTTATAACGTTAGAAAACGTTGGCATATTTTATTTCTCGAAATGAAAAAAACGTTAAATGGTCAAATATATTTGTAGAAAACATCGTTTCTTGAAATTTTAAAATATTTTAAACATTTATCATCCTTGAATTTTTTTTTTTTTTTATATTATTCTAAATTTTTGTACGTGATCAAAAAACATTTGTGTTTATAGATAGAAATCGATTACAAACATGTATTTAATTCTCGAAGAATCGGAATCTATTAATGTTATGAATAGATCGTTCACTTAAAATACTCGATTATGAAATGAAAGATCCAGTTTGATATCTACATTTATTATTAATAGTATCACTGACCTATTTCTCTTCTCTTATTATCATAATTCTTACTAATTAATAAATTACTAATTATAATTGTTATTTAACTCTACCTAATAGGCACACGTCTTCCTTTTAGAAAAAAGAAAATGTATGCACTTTTTTAAATTACCAGAAACTCTCAAATTAAAAATTCTTAAAAAAAAAAAAAAAAGGAAAACAATTTAATTCCTCCTCGAAGATCAATCGATTTCTACAAAATTACATCCACTTTTTCTCTCTTTCTCTCTTAAAAAAAAAAAAAAAAAAAANAAAAAAAAAAAAAAAAAGAAATAAATTTCCGTAGAATCTGGTGAAGATCGTTTTCCGCGATCGACGAAAGAAAGAAAAGAAAAATAAGGAAGTTAGACGGCAGGCGTAGCAAGGTTCGAGAGGCAAAAGCGAGGCGAGTTGGCCACTTTGTCCGACAAGTAACGACTTCGTTACTCGGTAGAGATTCTAGCCTAAGAAATTACGTTCTTGCGGCGCTCGTTCGTTCCTCGAACCCCATGCCTTCCGTCGAATCCTTAACTTCTTTAGGGCTTCATTCCCGAAGGCCGTAAGGCGAATCGTACGTACCTTTTGCGGCGCTTGTTCTCACTTAACGAGATGCGTGTTCTCGCGCTGGGAATAGAGCCAGCCGTCCCGTTCCCCAACCCCTTTCTTACCATCGCCTCTCTCGCAATTCCTCCTCGCCGCTTTGTTTTCAATACCGTTGATTATACGGTGAGCCCATCGATGTGTGACGCTCTCTCATCGACATTGCTTTTGATTCTTTTTCTTTTTTTCCTTTTTTTTTTTTTTTTTTTTCAAATAAACGTCACGGAGGACAGGATTCCGAACAACTTTTTTTCCACGGCCCCGTCGGTATCGTCGGGCCTCAGTTTTCGAGATATTTGCGAGAAAATGATATGCCATCGCATCGAATCGTTTCGCCCTTTCGTGGCGAAATTATTATTGGAAGTTACAAAGTATGTTTTCGAAAATTACGCTCGAACGATTGAGACGACAAAGAAGAGGTATTATCGACTCGTAAAAGGTCATTATCGGTATATACAGGAATATCGTTGTATCGCCAACGAGTGTGAGCTCAATTCATTTAAATCCATCGTTTTGACTCGATACGCATGCGTATTGTACCAATTTCCAATATTCTCCTCTACGATATACTTGTAAAAACGATTAAATCCTATATATCGATTGACTTATTGATCGCGTAATAGATAACAACCACGCTAAAGATACATTTTGCCGCGTTTTTCCTTTCATCAGTCTCCTCATCCTGTCTCTTCGTAACGAGAGTCGATTTGGCGGGGAATGGTTCTCGTTTCGCGTACATTATTCCTGAACACGAAAACGGCCAATTACGGGCCACTGACGGGAGGTATTTTAGAGACAACGAGCGTCGACGGCTACGCGTGATTCATTGCGAGGCGGATAAAGGCTCGGTTGCCGCTGTGGATAGGGTAATAACCGGTGCCACTCGAGGTAACCTGCTTCTTCTTATCGGGGGGGGCCAATAATATCGCGTGGACGGCGAAGGCGGAAAGGTTTTAACCTTTCGCTCGATACAACGTCGGACATTCGTGTGAAATAATTTGTATTCATAGTATTCGCTGTGGAATTATTTTTTTTTCTTTCTTTTTAAGGTGAAAAGATTTGTGATTTGGATCGACTCGAGAAAATTGTTCGAGAAAATTCCGAAGGAAACGTCGAAACGATGATGTGATTCGAATTATTGTTATTATGAAAATTATTTATTAAGAAAATTTTAAATTCGGTCGGAGAGAAAATTTGTCGATTCGAAGGAAGGGATTCGAAATTAAAATTGAAATTGGAAGGGCAAACAGATCGGTTTTACGAAGGCAAAGGAGAAACGATTAGAGACGGGAATCAGGTAAAAGACCCTTTCTTCCACGGTTATTAAAAGAAATCGATCTATTAATCGGTTGCCGGAAGTCGGCTCAAGTGAATCGACCGCTCTTATTCACGAGCTGCCAAGAAGAAAGGGGCTACGCTACGTCATTTAATGTGAGAAGCAATTTCATGGTTGCTCAATAGAAACACGTCTTTATAATAGGTAAAAGTCAACTGACTTTGCTCGTATTTAATCGATTCGGACGTTTTTTGGCTTTGGATGTATTTTCGCTCGATTATAGGAATAAAATTACACGTCAATTGTTATATCATTGTTTTACGTTGCGAATATAATATTATTTTTATCGTTTTATATATATATATATATCATCACGAAGAGATAAATTCGACTGTACAAAAGGCACGACATCGAGAGGGGCATAAACAGAAATAGTTGTTTCGCAGCTCCGTGCCCTTTTGCTTGATTTATGGCGGTTGAGAGTGGAACAAGTATAAATCTTTGTTTAACTTCCCTGTTAAGTCAGAAGGTGTTTAGTACGCCCTTTGTAAGGCCGCAGCTGTCCTACAATTTCTTAACTCGTATAATTACGTTTTTCTTCTGGCACTTCTTTCTCCAACATATTTCATCTTAAACTGGAGTAAACTGACTCCGCTAATTAGCTCCATGTAACGACAATCGGATCAAATTACCGAAAAAATTTCCTTCCACAATATTTATCCAAAGCGTTCCAACTAAAGAAAAATTTCTATACAAATTTCTAAAAATATTCATCCTTAAAAAAACAATTTTCGTTATTGAAAAACACTTTGACCGATATCAGAAAATAATTAATTTCATCAATTTTGAGGATGATACGAAATTAACAAAACGTAAAAGCACAGAGTCTGATCTATCATCTCACACGAATCGTCTCACACGAAAAAAAGGAAAGTAAAGATATTCCTTCAATCTTGAGGGCTGTCGTTCAGAGAAAGCGCAACCGACGTTGCGTTTATCTCCCTTTCCACGCCGCGGTTTGAATATTCAATGGTTTCGCGGGTGGAAGGGTTTCGAAAAGACCGCGAGAATGAGGGCGAGAGGGAGGGGAGGTCGAGGAAATCCAGAGAAGGAGGAGGAGGAGGAGGGATAAGTCGGCTAGAATCTGGTGTACATCCCCGTTTAGCAATTAGCATCTTGTATCTCGAAGCCGGGAGTTTCCTCCGCGATGGAGCCGTGGCAAGAAGAAAACGGGGGTTGAGCTTCGCTCAACCCTCTCTCTTTCTCTCTTCGTGCCACCGAATATCGTTAGCCTCTGCGAATTTAATTCGGTGCTCGTAATTTAGCTCGCATTAACGATGCTCCGCGCTTCGAAATTCCGCCGCGATTAATTTCCAGTCGAACTTCGTTCCCCTCGAGAGAAACCGAGTTCCTGTTTCTTTGTTGATCTCCGCGGTTAACCCCCTTTGCTTTGTTTTCCACCGATTCGATTCCGGCGAATCGAGACAGTGACATCGAGAGTGGAAGAGGAACTCGGCTGGGGAGGAAAAAAGTAATACTAATAAAAATGAAAAATTATTATTAAATACTCCAATAGTTGAAGAATCGGGGGATGAAGAGGAACTCGTGGAACTTGTTTTTAAATTGATTGGCGAGAAGCAACGTTAAATAACAAATTATTCCATATCTTGTTTGTTTCGAACAATCTGACGAGGATGACTGAAAAGGGTATGGAAGGGGATAAACAAATAAGGGAAGGAGAGGAAACGCGTGATTTTATTCCCCCCCGTTGGCGAAAAAATTCGGGAACGGAAATAAATCCTAGTCTTTTCTTTCGCGAAAACGTGTAACGAGAATGCGGGAGAACTCGTTACTCACCCCCTCTCCCCAGCCGCCATTTTTCTTCACGGTTTGACACCTCGACGAAATAACGCGGATAGATTGACATTTGACTCGTCGCGCAGAATCGATTTCGCGGTTTTGAAACTACCCCGCTCTTTTTCCCCTGCACAGAGACACATCGGTGGTTAGGAATCCTCCGAGTTTCGAATCATCGATTTCCACGACCCCTTCTCGTCCATCCACGAATTCCGACTTACACGTGTCGATTTCGCGCGCGTGCTCGAGAGACATACGCGTATTCGCCCAATGTGTGCGATCTGTGTACGTACACACGGCACGTGAATCAGGTATCCGATGTGATTTAATCACATCGCTTTGTCTGGACGAAGCTGTTTCCGCTATCGAATTATCCGATAGTTGCGTATCACATTGTAATTGATTGTTGCCATGCATTTGTACGCCGTTTGTGTCCGATTGTTTATCGCGCATACACCAGTATCAACTTCTTCTCTTTAACTTTCCCGTTAAAGGATATAAAAATAAAATCGCGTTTTTGCGTCAAGTGAGTGTATTATTAAATCGTTGCACGCGAAATTGGGTAATTTCAATGATATTTGTTACATTTGCCAATTTGCAATTGAAATATCATTTCATCAATTTTCTTCTTTTCTTCGCAAATCTTGTGTACTATAATTGAACTATAATTCAATTAATAACGCGTAGAAAATTATTCTTTCGAATCATCTAATTAAAGTAACGACTCTAATCTTTAAAGTTCTCAGAATTTCAGCAAAGAATTTGATTATATACAACAATTTAATAATAATTTCGACGTGTGTTAATCTTAAAATCATCAACATATAATTTCATCGAGAATAACATCGTCAAAAAATTAATCCTTTGTTGACTCGGCAACGAAAACAATGAATAATGGATACGGATTTAGCTGAATGAATATATTTTGTTATACGTAATTGCGCGTATCTGTTTACAAAACATTTGAAGTATATGTAAAAAAAAAAAAAAAAAATAGGTACCAATTACGAAATACGCGCTGTTGCTGGCAACATTCAATAATAAAACCAGATATAAAATTTCACTGAAAAGTTTAAATTCTATAACATCCTTAATCCAAACCACAACGCGCGTTTTCCCCGATGAAATCCACTTTCAAAATTCTCCCCGTTCGAAAAATTATCGATGTGTATTAGTCAAGAAAAGAAATAAGTCCCGAAAACGTAATCCAAAGGAATGCGAAACGCGAGATATCGCAGATAATCGAATCGTCGAGCCGTCGTTCGATCACCGGCGCGAAACGATACGGAGATGTACGATACACAAAATCGGTCCACGGTTCCGTGACGTTGAAAGCACACGCACCAAAGTCTCTTTTAGCGGGTGCTTTCAACGCTTTTCCCGCCAAGCCTCGTTCCGCCTCGTTCAAATATTAAAATAAGCGGGCGGGAGAAGCGGAAACACGCGTTGGCTTACAAAAGAGATTTTCCACTTTCCCGCTCGAAAGTAGAGAGAGAGAGAGAGAGAGAGAGAGAAAGGGGTGGAAAGATGAAGGGTGGAACGTTCTTTTCGCCTCCAAGACGAAACAAATTTGCAAACGAGAGAGACATCTCGATCTCCTCCGCCGGTATTCGAAAATATTCGAAAGGGAATTATTTATTTGGATGTGGAAATTTCGATGCGTGCGTAGAGGGATAATGGATTACGCAACTCTTTTTTTTTTTTTTTTGGAAAGGAAAAATTTCAACGTTTCTAATCATTCATCCGTTTCGGAATGTACTTTCGGAAATTTGTTGTTTATAACAGATATAAATGATACGATCATCGAAAAATAAATGATCGCCGTGTAATCTCGATACGTTGCGTCTTAACCGAATATACCTTCGTAACCTAAATATAAATCGAAGAAACGCGTGTTTATTACCATTAGACCGCTGATACTTGTACGCATCTACGTATCAACGCATCAAATACATTATTCGGGATGCGCAATTGTGACGAGTAAAGCGAATCCTCGAATTTTGATTTTCCACGAGATCCATTTACTTCTCGAATTGAAATTTTGTCGATATGGGGCGAAACGTAAATTCGAATATTTTCTCGAACAGGTTTATTTGGGGGGGGAGGGGAAAAGATACGTCTCCTTTACGACGCTGCGCAACTACTTTGATTCTATTTTAATACCTCGGACGATCAACACCGCGGTTTACGTCATTTTATATTTGACTTGCTGATTCGTGGAATAACGCGATTCCGCGAATCGGCAACATTTTTAGAATATCGACGAGCGGATGACGCGTGGGAATGCCAATTCTCTTCGCCTTTCGCCCTCTTAGGGAAGATGGAGGAGAAGGGCGAGGGGCAAGTTTGGATTAGCTCGGCGATATTCGAGCATGGCAGGTGTAATCGAATTTTGAATGAATCGTAACGGGGAGGGAAAACGCGCGTTTCCAATCGGTTTGATTTATTCTTGTAGGATGAGTAAATGGAATATGCCATCGGGTTGGCGTGCGATTATTTTTCTTTCTCGCGAAAGAGAGGAAATTTATCGCTTCGTAAGAAAAAAATTATATTGTATCGGTATTCCGAGAATTTCTTAGCGAGAATATAAATGTTTTCACAGTTCAAACTTCTTTTTCTTCTTCTTCTTCTTCTTCTTCTTCTTCTTATTTTCTAATGTCACGAATCGATCGAATTATCGAATGATAATTAATATATTTATATCATATAAATGTATAATTGTACATAAATATATAATTCAATCGGTATGCAATACTCTAAATGTTAATATCAAAATAAGATACATATTTAATTATATCCTGCATACCGAAATCAATTGTTCTATCCAACCGTACCGTACTTTATCATTATTTATTCACTCTTAATTAACAATACAATATAAAACATTATCCATCATTCATACATCATAAATTTGTCAATAAATTTAATCGAAGCGCGCTCGAAAAGAGAAAAGAAAGAGAGAAAAAAAAATAGAAAAGGAAGTAAACGAAGAGATATCCTTCTTTGAAATCGCGACACAAAAATATAAATATAATATAAGTATACACGAAATCGTAATCTCGACGCGAGTAATCTCCCTAGTCAATTTTTCTCGTCGCGGGATTGCGCACCTCGCATTGTCGTACGCACGTTGAAAAGACACGAGGAGAACGCATTCACCGTGTTTATCGGTGCAACAAATCAACTCTCATTTGAGAAATGGATCGTCGCACCGATGTGCTCACCACGATTCTCGCTCTTTCTTCCCATGCGTATGGATAATATTAAAAATATCACTGGAGCGCGTATATGCGAGCGTGTCTGATTTGTTCGTGTGTTGCGCGTACAAGTGCGTTCGAGAGAGAAAGAGAGAGAGAGAGAAAGAGAGAGAAACGCTCGTACGGATAGAGTCATTTCATCGTTACTTTTCTTTTGTGTGTTGCAGGTACGTTGAGGGCATTTCTCAGCGGCACACCACCGCTCCTATATGCTGGCCGATCGTGCTATTCTCACTGCGATCACGTATGTATCTTTGCACGTGTACAGCGTGTCGATATTAATAATGAATGAAGCTGTTGCATATACGGCTCGTCTCGTTCGCTCGAAATTCGCGCATGATTCTCTCTCTCTCTCTCTCTCTCTTTCTCTCCAATCTTTCTCTCCTTCCTATCCGCCCGATTATTATGTGCATATTTCATTTCTTTTCCATAGTCTGCCCGTCTGGAAAAATATCGTTCCCAGGCTGGAACACCGCTCGAATAACGCAATTACAGCTATTGATACGATTTTCTCTTTCGTATTTCCTTGTATTTCCTTTTTCTTTTTTTTTTTTTTTTTTTTTTTTTTCTTTTGCTTCAATTTGCTTCTTTTTTTAGTTTTTTTCTTTCTCATCGCGTATTCTCATCGGATGCCTTCTCGTTACTTTTACTCGAATGTCGTAGGTGTTGATGGCGGTTTTACGTTACGTGTTTCGTTTTCGAGAATTTTTAAGAGGGCGAAGGGAATCTAATTTTAATCGCGATAGGAAACCGGTGGACGATAGATCGAACGTGGTTTCTTCGCCTTTTAAAAATTCCCGAATCGGAGTGAAACGGTTTTATAACGGAACTGAAACTGGATGAATACGTCGTTTCGTTGGAAAAGAAAAAAAAATGAGTAGAATTTATCTGGGTGAGATTAATTTTTACCTTCCAGAATTCTGAAAAACTATTCAAACATTTCAAACGTTAATCGTTGATTCTCTCTCCAAGCTTAGAATTTTATTTATATCCCAAAATTAGAATAATCATTTTCAAATTATTAAAAAAAAAAAAAAAAAAAAGAACGTTCAGATAGGAGTAAAAAAAAAAGAGAAAAGACAAATAAAATTTACCATCTCCACGCGCAAATTTTCACAATGAATTAACATTTCTTATCGATGAGCCTTCTCCCCTTCCCCCACGAAAGATTAGTATAAATAATAGAAATCGCGCGAGGCGGAAAAAATGCATATCGCGGCGTTTTCACGGGAAATTTGCATTCGGTGCGTAAAATTTCCCCCTCGTGGCACTCGACTCCGCTCAATTCGATTCCCTTATCAGTTTGATCCCCTATTTTCGCGACGCGGAAAATCAAGGTGAAACGAGAACGTGGCGAGGGTGGATCGTGGCACGATGATTTATAAAACGTATAAACGTGGAAACAGTCGTTGCGCTGGAGGAGGGATCGAGGAGGGAAAGAAGATTGTATGTGTCGCGTTTCATCTACTGCTCCTTCGTTTTTTTCCCAAAAAAAAAAAAAGAAAAAATTTAGAGATATTTTTACTGGCTCGAGCTCGGCAATATCTGTGACAAAATCCCCCTGTTCTTGTCCGCCCATTTTCGCAGAGATACGTTAAATAAATCGTCTGCGAATAGAGGCAGGTTAAATTTTGAATTGGAATTGGTGAGAATCTGCTTTGTGATTCGAAAGGGATTGATCCAATTTTTGTCGTTGAGATTGAGATATTGAGAGTCTCAGACGAGAAGAGTAAAGTTTAAAATTACTCGATATAATTACTTTACTAGGAAATATATGATAAAAGATTGTATAGGCTAGAAATAAATTTGCCTCAATTTAGAGAAATTTAAATAGAAGAAACAAATCGATCTATCACAAGCTTCTCCTCCAAATTACAAATTTATAATTGTGATAAAGAGTGGCACATAAATTCAGGAAAAATTTACCTGAAAGTTGCACAATACAAGTTAGCGCAGGATTAACTGATGAATAAAATATTTGCTGTGTACGCAAGTGATTTACACAAGAATTCGTGGAACGGAATACGATCAAGAAAACTTGACAGGGTAACGAAAAGTCGAGCGATAAATTGGTATTGAGAACCAGAATTGAACAGACTGTTGAACGAAACAAGAGGAAACGGACATCGACTATCAATCACCGTCATCCGACTAAACATAAAACGTCAGACGTTTCCCTAAGAAGAAAGCTGGAAGAAAAATCTCATCCCCTCTCATCTTTCTTTTCCGAAACCGATTCGGCCGTCGTCGTATCGCTCGAAACATTTGTTTATCCTCCCTACAGCTCGAGCACATAGCTGTAAACACTTAAATCGTGCGAGCAAACAGGCGAAACAAAAACATCATCCCTTCGGTGTTATCCGAGGGATGATCAAAGCGCGTCTCCACCATCGCGAACCTCTTCAGAAATCGCTTTTATCTCTCCTCCTCTCGGCCGAATCGACGAATCGTCGTGTATTTGTCGTGTCCCCTTTGTCCACGAAGAAGAAGAAGAAGAAGAAGAGGAAGAGGAAGAGGAAGAGGAAGAGGAAGAAGAAATGGCTTCCAGAGGTTGCGACGCCATCGTGGTTTCAAGGTGGACGATTCAAGGCTTCGATTCTCCGCGACGAGGGATGAAAGTGGACTCGATCTGATGGGGGTGTCTTCTCTGTTTTTCTGTTTACGCGCCACGAGGATCGCTCGTGAGGAGATCGAGAAGGGGGACGCTGGGCTTGATATCTAACCGTATATCCGCTCTGGTAAATAGCAGGGTTATCTCCACCCCCTCTGCCGGCGTTTTGTTGGCACCGGTTGCCGCTCGTTGCCGTTGATCACCAAAGCGCAACTGCTCTTTTGTCGCTTCCGTTCCTCGTCTACGATTTTCCACACAATCGTCGGGACACTCGACGATTCTCATCTTGTTTCTAGATGAGATTTTCAGATTAAATTTTCTACGATTTCTTTCCTCTTTCTTTCCTCTTTTGAATTTAAATCATCTTAGAATTGTTGCTTGGCTAGTGATTAGAATTAGAAGGAAAGGAGATGGAAAATGATCAAGATGTAAATCAGCGAAAAGAATGTGAAAAATGAATTCGAAACTTTTGAGAGATGTTAAATTCAAAAGTTAAAGAGGATAAAGTTGATTCTAGATATTGAAATTAATATCAAATCCTTTTTTGCGATCATTGGTGCGTGGTACGAGGAAACAGGCGATTAAAAAAGTTAGCACGCCATCGAGAAGGATAATCCAAAGGTCTTCTCCATGATAGAACGCTAAGTGCATTTGGCCAGGTTCCAGTCGAACGACGACTTGCGCGGCTTTCCAGGATGTGAAATCACCGTGGTACACCCCCGTCTACCCACCCACCTGTCTCTTTTTTCCTTCGATCCCTCCGGCACGTCTGCCACGGTCCTTCCAACGTCCAATCCTACAACTTTTCCTGAAGCTTTTTCACCCGTTCTCTCTCTTTCTCTCGTCTCCTCGAATTCTCTTTTCCTCGCCATTCCTTGCTTCCTCGAGGGCGCACTCTCACGTTCCAAAGGATTTTCTTTCGAGACACCGAGTTGATTTGTTGTAAAAATCGTCTTATATTTATCAGATATAAACCGATCGTATCGTATTTCTTTGGTGAAATTTTCCTTTAAATCGAACGGTTTTCTTTTATTAAAATGCATGTTTTAATCCAAAAATCTTTTTTTTCTTTATCACATAATTGTGCGTAATCTAACGACGAGGGAAGATTGATTGGTAAAATCAAAATGGAATTTCGAGAAGGAGAAGATACAGAGAAGAACAGAAGAAGATAAACGAGTTAAATTTACATTTGATTGATCAGTGTATTAATTTTTTCTTCAAATCGAACGTTCTTTTCATTTCAACAAACATATAAGAATTCTGCTGACTTATTATTTCTTGTAAAATTAATTCCAACGAATATAAGTTCAACGATGATAAGTTTCCTTCTCTCCTCAAAAAAAAAAAAAAAAATTGGTAGTTGCCAAAGGATGGTAAGTTTGGATCAGAATAGAAGAAGAAGGTTCTCTTTTTCATTTCCGTGTTCCAAAGCTTTGTGACGAGAGGCACAGCTTTGTAAGAAGCACTCGAGCGACGGAACGTTAAGGGTCCACAGCATAGGGATGCGAAAAAGCTTGCTGAGACACATTAGTCTCGGCGGGGGTCAACGAGTGAAAATAAATGGCCCATTACTTCACCGAGAGCCAGCCTATACACTACAATGTCCCCCGCGTATCTCTCTCTCTCTCTCTTATTTCCATTTTATCCGTGCGTCTGTCCTCTTTCCTCTTTCGTTTCTTCGCTCTGCTGGAATATCTCACGGAGTAACGTGATATACACGTAACGATAGGCAAAGTTGAGAATAATAGAACGATAAAATATGAGGGAATACGAAACGATTGAATCTGTCACGCCATTATTATTATTATTATTATTATTATTATTATTATCGACTCTCTTCACTTCGTGGTGAATTTCGTTCATTCGACCGGTCGTTTCTCTTCCATTTTCATTTTCTTCGAGAAATAATCGTTGAGAAATAATTCACGGTTATTCCTATAGCGGGATATCGAGAATTTATCGAGAATAAACAAATTTTCTCCAAGGAATTTTTTTTAGAAATAACGTAGAGATTCTATTCAGAGGATATCGAGAAAGAGATTTTATATTTGAGAATACTTAAAGAAACTTGGAGGAAATAATTTATAGATTATCGAGAAAGAGTCGATATTTTTATTTGAGAATACGCGTGGAAAATGTTAAATGAAATTTTAATAAAGAAGAAGTTTTCGAATCATTACTTTCTGTTTAGCTATCTATCGCAAGCGTAATAGGTGTTCTTGCACGGTTAATAATATATACGTAATGGCATAAAAACTAAGAGCAATAAATAATTACCAGTCACGCGAGGAACACGTAATACTGTAATGCTACGAATGGATAAATTTATTTCTTGTTCTCGGTGAGTTAATTAATTATAGGGAACGTTCGTCCTTTGTTCTTTTACACGTTTCTGAAGAGGTTTCTCGTAAATGCAATTAATTATAGGTTCCTAGAATTCTTAAACAAATTAAACCGTGCTCTTGTAACGATGTTACTTTAAATGTAAATTTGTCCTCCTTTAACTTGTCTAAATTATTCTTTATCCGATGAATATTCCATTTTACCATGTCCTTTTAATATATTTAAGCGACATTTTTCTTCTTTTTCTTCTTCTTCTTCTTCTTCTTCTTGGGAAAAATTTTTTTTTAACTCCTCAGAGGAAACAATTTACAATTAATTTTAAATTATTTCGCTACGTAACACTCCCGTAGAAATTTCTTTCTTTTTTTCTTTCTTTTCTAAAATATAATTACATATAATTAATATAATAACGATAACTCAACAACTTGTTCAGTTTCATACACGCCCGACAGTGTGTAACAATTATTATCCTTACCTTCCCGTTTCTTGAATTTCTTCAACTTGAAACCTAAAGTCAGAATAAATTATTGTATTCCACTTTCTCCATTTAATAATACAGAAAAAAAAAAAATATCTATAAAATCTGAAATTATGTTTATAAAAAAAGAAATTTTTATCGCAATTTTGGAGTTTATTGGAAAATGAATTCCGATTCAAAGGAGTTAAATTAACACGTAACTTAGTCAGAAAATTTCCATGCTCGATCCTCGGCTTCCTCGGATTCCTCGAAAGGGAAGATCGTCGCGCACCTGGCTGGCCAGGCACCGGCTAAAAATCGACAAACTTGTCGTTTCGTCTTGCAGTGGCAGTGAAATTAATCGGCGAGACGGGTTGACGCGTGCCTGGAATCACTCTCGGGTACCTTTTTGCCCGAATGGGAACAGGTCGAACCAGGATCAAAAATCGTGGTCCCTATTCACGAGGATCCTTTCGAAGCTTGGGATCGGTCGAGGACAAAACTTCCACGTTTCTTTCCTTCCTCTTCTTTTTCCAACGAATACTTTTGGCACCAGGATCCTTTTTCGAGTCATTATTCGGTCGATTGACTGGGATTAATAGTGAAACGAAATGAATATCTTTTCTGATTTTGACAGATTTTGATCGAAAATCGAACGAGTTCTGTAAAGAAATTGTAGAAGAAAGATCTAATTTAAATGAAAATCGTTTTCTAAGAATTTTCAAATTACCAACGAACTCAATATTACTTCTTGAAATAATAAATAAAAGAGAGATTAAGCGTGAAAATTTTTTAATTTCGTTAATTAGGAGAGATGCGATTTTAAAATTCCTTCAAATTTTTATCTTTTTTTTTCCCCCTCCTCATTCGCCAAATTCTTATAAAAGATGGTGCAATCAGGCAAATTGATCGGCGATCGAAACTATCTAAGTAAACACGAGTACAATAATTTAAACCAATTTGCAAAAATTGTACCGTGCCGCAATAAAAAAAAAAAAAAAGAAAAAAAAAAAGAAAAAAAAACAAGTGGCGCAACCGATCCACTTAATTGAACGTTCTCCAGCGGATACCTGTTTCGTTAATTAAATACAACGACCGGATTGGTAAGATCGCCGATCGTTCGAAACCCGATGTACCAAATATTAAAACGCGTTCAGAAGAAGGAAGCAATCGGAGGAAGGTCCGCGCGTAATTTACTTTCTAATTAACGAAACTGCACTTTACTCCGTCTATTCGTTCAGCTCAGGCAAATACGTGCTCGCAACCCGTTTCCTATATTGCTAATTTAATTCGAAAACTGAATAAATTGTTCGGGGGAGGTCGCAGCGGAACGAAACATCGCTGCTGGAGATTAATTAATTAGACGGTCGATTTATCACCGTTGTGTTTCTGCAACAGGGGAGAAAAAGAAAAAAAAAAAAAAAAAAGAAGAAGAAGAACCGTAGTAGAGGAATTGCGAAAGAAGGGCGCTTGGTTAAATTAAAATGCATCCAATTGGTGAATTTTTATAGTTTCGCCTACTCGAACTTGTGAATTATTTATCATTTGACATATCTTTTTGGACGAAATTGAATTATTTATCGAAATGAATTGAATTTTCAGAGCAATATCTATTTTGCAGAAATATTTTTGTGAAAAATTTTCTATGAATTCGTCTCCCCAAATTCGACGATATTTCGAATTAAAAATTACAAAAGAGATTATTATTTAGATTCAACGAAATTGGGCAGGTAATTATTTCTTCCTCGCGTTCCTCGACGTTCTGAAAATTAAAATATTTATTAGAAGAAAGAAGAGGTTGGACGAGAGAGTAAAGGATACGCATCAGAAGTTGCACAATGCGCCAACACACCTGCATTCACTTCCTACAAGTGGCCATTAACACTTTGCAACACGTTTCGCATTACCGTTTGAGAAATTGAAAGGCTGGCCGAAGCGCAAATAAACTACCGTAGCCATTGATCTCTTCGATGATAATACTGGCAGCTTAAATGGAAAAGTCGAAAGGGGGATATCGGTCATCGTGTTATTACAGCAGCGCTTCCAACAACCATTCAAGCGTCCAAAATCCTCATCGTTAAACCATCTTATTCCTCATCGTTCAAATTACGCGATTTTCATCGTTGCCAGATTTGTTTAAACATTTTAACAAAGAGACTTTGTTTGTTGTGCGGATTTCGAAAGTTTCATCGAAGAGTGCAACGAATCTCCAGTCTTTGAAAATTACTTTCGCTCGTGAAACTCTTCTCTGCAAAGAAAAAAAAAAGTTACTTTCTTAGAACGGAAGAAATGTTTCGATCCCCAAATTGTGGAAAAACATAGAGAGGGAGAAATTGAACGGCCGGGCTTAATCACGTTACTCGCATTATGCGAGGTTTCTCCCCTCGTTGTCGCCACATCCCTCGGCCACTTGGAGTCAACGTGGCCGTCGTCGTTTGTATCGCGCCAACCTCGAGCGTCGCAATTGACGCCACAGTCGCGAATCGACCGACCTCCCTCCGTTTCCCCCTCCCTTCTTCTTCTTCTTTCTCTCTCTCTCTCTCTCTCCTCCTCTCCTCGATCGCTCTCGTTTCTTCCCTTTATCGCGGCGTTAATTTCATTCGGCCAGGTGCAGCGTTAACTTGGCCGACTCGGCCATTATAACCACCTCGAGCGAAACGGAGGGTGTGTTTTAATGAAAGATGTACGGGAGGAAAATTCGCGCGTGAAAATTTCTGGCAAGTGAAAAAAAGGATTTTGAGGGGAGGAAGGGTTCCTGGGGATTATTATTTAACAAGATGAGCATTGGGAAAATTTATTATTGATTCGTTCGAATTGTGGTGTATATTTCGAAGAGGTTTATCGATCTCTAATAATATTGTATTATGTAATTGATCGATGTGTCTTTTAATCAACAAGTTTATCAATATTACGAATATATCGGAGAAATGTGATTCAATGTACTTGGTGAATTGGAGCTTCGTAAATTTCGTTTATAAACGCAATTAACATTTACATTTGAAATTTAAGCTTCTTGTAAATAAAATCCGTTCGATAACCGCGTTCAACGATTTAATAATTTAATAATATATTTGATCGGAGAGACTTGAATGGTAAAGAATAAATAATAACAATACGATTTTAGATCATCGTTCCGGTGATTAAATTGTGGGCATTCGTGGAAGTTAGAGAACGAGTAGTAGTAACGAATTGAAATTAGTCAGATGGTGTGACTCGTCACGGTCTTCAAACGTGTACGCATTCTCATTAGATAAGACACGCCAGGTTGCATCCCTCGATGAAAGATATCGCGTCGGTTGACGTCGGTTCGGCTCGAAGAATTCGAACGTTTTGCTTTCGACCACGCTTCGTGCCAAGTTGTTGCAATACTAAGAAAACATTTACTTCTATATCTAAATCGTTGTAAGGATTCTTCTCCCAATCGAATAAATCGTCTCTAGCTCAACGAAAATAACATCGTAACGTTTAATTAGAAATTTAGAAGTAAATCAGATATTTTTTTATCAATCCTGTGTATCGATATCGTTTCCATCATATTTTCGTCCATTATTAACTCACTTTCTCTAGAATTAAAGACAGATATGAAAAATTTTTAAATTATTAACAAATTACATTTGTGATATATATATATATATATATATTATATATAAATTTCTAATCTATTCAAACTCTCTTCATCGAAACATCAGGGAAGAAGATAGAAGGAAATCCAAAAAGAATGTAAAATACTCGAACAAACATCTCCATATTCATGCTTGCTGATCGATCGCAACCGATCTTCCCCGAACCAGCAGGCAAAGCCAACACTCGAGTTGAGACGTCGACTCGAGAAAGAAACCTTCCCTCGGTTCTTGCATTCTCGTCGCAACGATCCCTCTGCTTAAGAAACGTCTTATCGAGCGCGACAAACGTCGTATCGGTATTGATCTTTTCCATCGATTTCACACGGCATTCCAAACACTGTGTGTCCCCCCCCTCTCCCCCCCTGGCGCGTATCGCGGCCGATCTGGCCTCGGCCAAGCCTTATCGCACCCTTTCGATGCCCCCTTTCGATCGCTCTTTTTATCAGCGCCACGAGGAAGAAACTCGCTTACGAGAATTACACCGTGGCTCGAGGGGAGAAGGAGGAGGAGGAGGAGGATGGAAAGAAGAGGGAGAAAAAAGAAGAGGAGAAAAGAAAGGGGGAAAAAAGAGGTTCACGAAGGAGCGTACATGCAAGTGGTAACGCTTCGTGCATGCCAATCGTAGGCCGTATATCTCGTGGTACTTAGGTCGATAGTATCTCGGTCGACAGAGGGCGCGCTTGTTCAGCTGCACCGGCCCAGGACTCGACTCGACTCGAACCTTCGAACAGGATGTTCGGCTTTATCCGTGTCCACGGTATCGTATCGCGAGATACAAATTGTGCTTTCAGCTTACGATGATCAACCGCCTCGCATCGTGATTCGAGCGTACGCTTGATTCTGGATTCTGTTATTATGTCCTTGAGAACAACGGAGCTCCAATATCTTTTCGTTTGATTGCGATTCGAGAAATTTGGAGTATCTAATTTGTTTGCGAGGTTCTGTTTCTAATCTGTGCATTGGATGAATTTGGCGAAGAAACGAAAAGGATCTCTTGATCGATCGATCGAGATTTTAGAAGATTGTGAATATGTGCTTCTGCGAAATTTTTTCTTTTTTCTTTTTTAGTGCTCAAAAGTATCCGTTTCTAATCGTCTTGGGTTAAATTTAATAATTTGAGAAATGAAGAGGGGATGGTAGAGGTCGATGAGAGAGAATTCTTCTGAGAATTGAGAATTTGGAATGTGAATTGAATTCAAGCGCTTGTAGCGCTTGAAAGTATGTATTTCTATTCGCTTTGGATGGAATTTAGTAATTTTGCGAGAAATGAAAGATGGATGATGGAGATTGAAGATCGTCCGGTTGAAATTGAATCTTCAGAATTTGAAGCATCGGTGCGTATGGTTTCGCGAAACTTTTCTATTTGAGGTAATCGAGTTCAAAAATATCCATTTCTGTTTGTATTGAATTTAATAATTTATCGATTTATCGATCGAAGAAATTGAATCGTGGAACATTTTTTTATTATATTTATCTCTAACGTTTCTTTCTTTTCACGATAAATTTTGTATCAATGTGAAATATATCATTGCGTTATAACGTTGATACAATTTCGCTTTTGATTTATTATATTCGCTACGCTTAACGTTGAAACGATCTACTTTTCTTCATTTTNTTTTTTTTTTTTTTCTTTTCTGCTTGCAATTCTTGCCCGCGCAAATATATTTCTTTCCTGATATCTTGTGAAAATATTTTTCATATTACGATATTTTATAGGAAAAGATAAATTCGAGGGAAAGTAAAACGCGCATGAAAGCCCGCAATAAAGAATGCAAAATATTGCATTCGTGTAAATTGTAACGATATATTGTAGAATGTTGTCGCGTATTTTACACAGTTTATTGTTTAATCTATTTATCACGCGCGTTTGTTCAATTTCATCTTTGTATCTGGATACGAGAAATATATAAAAAAAAGAATGCAAAAAGAAAACTTCTTCGACATTATCGAATCATTCTTAAATCATTCTCGTTCTTTCTCCCCAATTTTCAACAACGTTAAAAATTTCCAAATCATCTCGTTCAATTACCTCGAGATACACATGTAAAATAAATTAAAAATTAGCATATCTTTGAATTACCATATCTCATAAACGTGTAATTGCCCTAACATTATTAACAATAAGATACGAATCTAAAAAAAGACAATAGACGACGCATGTTTAAATATTCATGTCCTAATTACGTAATCAACAATTTTCATAATTTTCTTAATTCCTCGAAAAAAGAAATATATATATATATATATACATCCACGATATCGATAATTTACGACTTTATCTAAGAAAAAGAAAAAAAAAGAAAAAAGAAAGAAAATGCCTCTAAAAACGAGCGATTACCTCGAACGAGGAAACAAGATTACCGGCCGAGGTTTAATTAACGATTATAGATCTTTGGGATCATAACTCAAAGGTTGGAGCGACGAGTGTATCCGGTGCTCGCAGTTTCACCCCCTTTTCGAGCATGCGGTCACTTCAGTTTTCCAATCTCTCGATCCTCGTCCCCCTCGTGGCCGGTGTTCATCGCGGCCTCTTCTCGCGATGCCTTTCACGGTGCGGTTTCTGCCAGCAGAAAAACGAACGATCCGGGGATCGAGCGGACCGGTACCTCGCGGCTTCTTCTCACCGCAAATGCGCGCCACGGTCAACGCTGGGTCGGCGCTGATATATTAACCGAGAATCGGAGAGATTAAAAATGAATTTATTATCCTCGGTACGGAGCCGTGGAACAAGGGACTGGGGTGGGGAGGGGGGAGGGGGAGGGGGAAGGGGGGCTGGACTCCGTTCTTCTTCTCTTTCCACTCTCTTTGAAAGTGGCTCGCGTGTGAGTGGGTACAGTCGGCCGAGAAAGTCTTCCTCGCATCGCTCCCCATCGCCGATATATTTTTTCCAACGTTTCTGCGCAGAGAATTCGATAATTGAACGTGGAACAATTAATTCGCGAGGAAGAATATTTTTTTGTTTTTTTTTTTTTTTTTTTTTT
>NW_025224966.1:3662377-3668100 GCF_014066325.1 Apis laboriosa
GTGATTTTAAAATATAAGAAGGAATACGTGTCGTGCAGGTTTTTTCTCTTTATTCCGGAAAAGCGACATTTTATCCTGCGAAACATGTCGTTGGACGGAATTAGTAGTTGAAAAGAGGATGGAGTACGAGAAATTTCAAGGGTAATTCAGGAAAATATTGGCTGATCGCGTGCCGATCTCTACGATTCGTTCGAAGATCGCGTTCACTTTGCACGAACACGATGCGCTTTTGCCGTGGACTGTACACTCGCGATTATTTCTACTCGACACACGGGACGGAGATTTATCGTAACGAACGTAACAGTTTCGTATGATTAATGCGGGACACGATGTTTTCGGGCCCGATAAACGACTTTGCGGGGGAAAACGGACGAATAAGGATACGATTCTACGTGTCTTTGTATCTTCGTATCTTTCCGTTTCGCGTGTACGCAACTTTGTAATGCGCGCTAATACCATCTTGATCGATGAGATTCTTAATTGAGAGAGAAAATAAAAAAAGAGAGACAGAGAGGAGAGAGAGATAAAAGAGAGAGGGAGGGAGAGTGGAAAAAGAAGAGAGAGGAGGGAAAGAGGCTTTAAATTACGACGTTCGTACCGAGCACTCTATTTAAACGTATCGTTTATGATACCGGTTCGCTTCCCATGGAAACGTGGCGCGGGGAAATTAATTAATACACGTGGGGCCGCATAATGAAAAAGGAAGACAATGAACGAAACGGGGAATAAATCTTTATCTTTACCAACTCCAACTCCTCCGGAATTCATAAATTGTGACACGGATCATCGTTAACTTAATATTCACCGATTTTAATCCGATTAAAATTTGTCACGTTCAATTCGATGAATTTAATTCGAGCGTTTCTTAACAAAAAAAAAAAAAAAAGAAGAGGATCGATCATTTCCTTCTTTTCTATTTATAGAAGAATATAAAGGAGACTTGGTTAATGAAATTCCACTATTTCAAAAATATCTCTCATACGGATTTTTTATTCCCATCGAGCTCTCGTCTCGAATAAAACTTTCGAGAATCGCCAGGAGTGGAGAGAGTTACTCTTCATCGAGAGACTGCTGCTCGAAAATGAAATGAATCCCTACGAGATAAATCGAAAACTCTCACGACGCCCGCCCCTCGCAAGTGTCCGATCGGTTACACCGGACAATATCCAGTATCGATAAATATAAGTGGAGCCTTAACGCGATGGCGTTCGTCCGTAGGTACGAAGGTAAAACCGTGGACGTTTTTCAACAAAAAAAGAAAAAAAGAAAAAAACAGAAAAAAAGAAGAAAAAATGATTTCCAAGAAGCCTTGAGAGATCTCTCACCGATTGTCGGCCGACTCCCACGCGCTCCGCGCTCTCTTGCCGACGCGTGGCTCGCAAGCCCATAAACTCCTCGAATCGTTCAAGGTGAAGCGGCTCGCGGGACCCAGGCCATCACGGTCGAACACGAGCGAAGCCCGTGGAAGTCGTGCATCACTCTCCGCTCCGTACCCTTGGACTCGACATCGGGGCCCCCCTCCCCCTTTTATTTCACGTCCGCGACCGGCCAAGCTTCAACCAGGCCGCCGCGATACCCGCGAACACCGCGCCTCCCCCTTTCAACCTCCAGACGACCTGCCGTCACTTGTCGTTGAATAAATTAACCTTCTCGCCACTTTTTCTCCTCTCCTCCGCTTCCTCGATACTGTTCTTTTTTTTTTTTTTTTTTCGTTTCTTTCTTCCGACGTCCCCGCTCTTCCGACGCTTGTTATTCTCTCGCGACGTCCCGAGTTTGTTTGGAGAACAGCGAGGAGGAGGAGGAGGATTAATGGATCCAGTTTTTCAACCCTTTCGAACGCTTTTCGACACGACGTCGAGACGGATGCTTTTTTTTTTTTTTTCTGTGCGATTGAGTAATTTTGGTAAGAAGATGAAAGGAGGGGAGGGGAGGAGGATATCTTGTTTGCGTTCGAAGTTCATTGTTTTTTTTTTTTTTTTTTTTTTTTTTTTTGGGTGAGGTATTTTACGATATTTTTACGAATTGTATTGAGAGTTAAACGTGTGTTGTATGTTGGGGAGAAGAAGAGTTTTGATTTGTAATAGGGAAACGATTGTGCTTGTTCATATTCTCTCGTGGATCCTTGATTGACGTATATTATCTTCTCTCCTGGTTATTGGAAGTTTCGCTTGAGATACTGTGTCGTTCCTTTCCATTAATTTCAGTTTTACGACTTTCGAAACGAATTCTTAAACGTATGCGCGCGAATAATAACCTGTTCTTTATGATGTGTTAATTTACATACTTACGTGACGAATATTCGTACGCTTCAAGAATTTTAACTAAGATCCGAGTTTATTAATATTTAGTGGAGCCATTCTCTCCCGATAAATATATTAAAAAATCATAAATACATTGTGAATTGTGATACACGAAGAATATTTTGCGACTCTTTTTTTTTTTTTCCTGATATTTTCAACACGTCTATAATATTTTTTCTCCAGAAATTTTGATATTCGTTCGTTGATTCGTTCATTTCACACTTCACTTTTCTCACGAGACAGCGCAGGATTTGACGAAGATGAAATTTTACAAAATTTAACCAATTGCCCGAGATTTTTCATTTTTCAAAATTACAAAATTACAAAGTTCGCCGAGAAGTGAACGTTCCAGAAGAAATTTCCAAGAAGAAAAAGAGAAAAAATTCGTCGATTCTTTATCCTTGGAAAATTGCAAAAACGAAATTTGGCAACTTCCGGGAGGGCAGAGTTCCGGGACGCTCGAACCACCCGGTCGGTTCGTTACGAGGAGGGAAGGGCGGGTGGATCCAGTTCTCTCCTCGTTCTCATGAAAATTCACGGAATCTCCTTGACCCAACTTGTGTTCCGTGTCCGTGAGCCGGTGGTTGTGCATCGTCCCTGGTTCGCCGCACGGTTTAACCTCCAGACGGAGAGAAGGAACGGTGTGTGTCGCGTCTATCAGATGGTTGTGCTGGTCCGCTGCCTCCTCGCCAATGTCAGTACCCACGACGGCCAAATGTGCCTGCTTCTTCGTGTACTCCTATCCGCGTATACTCGTTCACGGTCTGATTCTTCCCGGACGACGATTCGTTTCCCACATTTTTATTCCCTCCATTTCGCTCTCCTCTTTCCGCTTTTTTTTATCCTTCTTCTTCTTCTTCTTCTTCTTCCTCCTCCCCCTTTCTCTTCTTCTCCCTCCGGGGGAGAAGGGACCGCGTATTCATCATTTCCGAATGTAGAGGAGAAGCTTGTAATTTCACAGAATTTTATCGTTCGAATTTCATTTCCTGCATTCGGGGGCCCCGAAATCCGGGTTGGAACACGGTTGAGATAATTGCGATTTTGCTGCGATGATTTTTTGTTTATTCGTTTTAATGGATCGGATGGAAAGTAATCGATCGAGGAGAATTGGCCAAGATTCGATATAGTGATTTCAAAATTTATTAGGTTATTTATAGAGAGTGGAGCGTGTTTTTCTGGATTTTTTTTTTTTTTTTTTTTAATATCTTCTTGCTAATCAAAGAGACTTCAACTCTCTTATACCAATATCATTTGCTCGATGTGAAGTTAAAAATTCACTTCCTCTTAGAATTTTCTCTTAGCTTAGAATTCCATTTGAAATTGGATAATATCTAAATTCCTTTTTATTATCGACTATTAAACTATTAAAATTTCGAATTCGTGGTAAATCGTAACGTCATATCGCAAAGCAAAGCAACAATTTTTCGAAAAGTTTTAATTTCGGCTCGCCACTTTTTTTCTACGTCCGTGTGTATTTTCACGTGTATCAAAGTTTTAATTAATATCCGTTCGAACGAACTTCGTTTCGATCAGATTGCAGTTAAAGTTATAATTTGACGTTTTTTAATCACTCGACTATTTGTCATCGGGGAGGAGAGTTTACGATGGAACGTCCTCTCTGTCGGACACGTGAAAAACATCCTTGGATACACAATACATCCGTAACCCGGGTGTTCGCATTCATCGATCTTTTATTCGGTGAAAATAGCCGAACAGCCTCGTCATACATTATCATAATATTAGCATCGATGAATTCGTGGAACTCGCTAATTTGCATTTTCGAGCCCGCTACACACTATTACGTGGCCCGCCGCGTGTTCCACGTAGTATACATCTCCATCGTGTTTCGCTGACTATTCAAGGTCAACCGGAATACGCCACGTGGCGGTGACACACGCGTTAAACAGGCGAAGGGTCACTTCTGGGGTTCCCAATCGGAGAAGGACCCTCCCGGCTCGAACCCCACTCGAGTCATCTCGTGACGCGTCTTTTACTTACGCGAGGAAGAAATATTTCTTCCCTTTTTTCTCTCTCTCTCTTTCTCTTCTTTTATTTTTCTTTTTCTTTTTTTTTTTTTTTTTGGTGAGCCAACCGCTTCTATCGAGGACGACTCCCTTTGCCTGTTTGGCCTCGAACAGAGGCAATGGAGGAGAGGAGAGATCGAAATTTGTAACGTGGATGATTCAGATGAAACAGCGTTACGTAAGGAGGAAGTAGAGATTGATAATTATAGAGAGTTTCTGATCCGTATATCGAGGTTCGAGCATCGTCGATGATTTATCGCCTTGTGTCAGATCTCGTGTGTGTGTGTGTGTGTATTGAATGTATCGTGCCGTTAATACCAGGGAGTGGCTTCGTTATTGAATGATCGAAAAATTCGAGCCTCTTTGTACTACGCTTCTTTGATCCTTTTTGATGATATCGTACGCTTGAAATCAATCGTCTTCCTTTTTTTTTTTTTTTTTGCGTTTAAAGATGAGAGATAGTCCATTAAAAGATCGAAAGGAAATTTATTCTTCTCTTCTTTTTCGATTCATATCCTTCTCTTAAATTTAAATATACGTAATTTCAAGTTTCGATCTTCTACGAATTATTTCACGAATTCAATAACGAATAAAAAAAAAAAAAAAAAAAAAACATCTTTCAAATTTCCCTTTCTCGTCCATTAAAAATATCCACCAGTCACTCGAATAACTCTTCTCTCCCGCTCGACTGGTATACATTTTGCAACAAAATAAAAATCATATAAAATATAAAAATAACTTTTCAAACGATTAATCGAGACACCGTGAAACGATCGAATTTCGCATTTCGAATTTCGACGCTTGTCCAACCGCTTGAATCCAGAGTTGCACCACCCTTTCGCGTGTGCAGCAATTCTATTCTCTCTCTCTCTCTCTCTCTCTTTAAATCGCCGGTTTATTCATCCGGAAGCATCGAATACACCCTTCGGGACTCCTCTGATCGATCGTAACTCCCGCATGCATTTACCGATGGATGAACTTATAAAAGTTTCCGTAGAGCCGATCGTAAACTCAATCGGCGGATAGCAGCCCGGGTTTCTGGCAGATTGTACGGAAAGGCGAGCATTGCCAGTTAGTTTGGAACACCGATTGCATCCGTTGTTATTGTACAAAGTGTGCGTCTACGATGATATTTCACTCGGGTGTATGTATATATATATCTATACGGTGTGTTCTTTTGTTCGTCACGGAATCCGGGATGAAAAGTGTTTCCTTTTTTGCTCTCCCTTTTTTTTTTTTATTTTATTTTATTTTATTTTTTTTTTCGGACGAGTTATCGTCGGCCGAGCAGCTTTCGCTTATACCTTTGGAATACGATTGTTTGTTCATGTAGGAAATTGGATGAGTGTGCAGAGGAATTATTTTAAATTTCTTTTTTTTTTTTTTTTTTTTTTTTTTT
>NW_025224966.1:3668105-4032209 GCF_014066325.1 Apis laboriosa
TTTTTTTTTTTTTTTTTTTTTTTTTTTTGCTTTTTATTTTTTGTTTGTTTGTTTGATTTTAGTTAGTAGTACGTTTGCAGAGAGGAATTTTTTTTTTTAATGTTTGGAGATTGGAAGACGAACGTTGGAGAGGGGGATAAACGTGAAATTGATTGCCTCAGGCAGATTTATCGTTAATATTAATAATTTCAGCGAGTACGATGATTTATTTGGTAATTGGTATTTATTTAATTGCGAGGAGAAATTTCTTTTTGAAGATTGGAAGATTTGATGTGGGAAAGTATAGGAATAATACGGGGGATTATCTTAAATTTATTTTCTTTCCTTTTGTTTGATTTTAGTTGTTAATATGTTTGGAGAGAGAGAGAGGAATTTTTTAATCTTTTAAGATTGGAGGATAGTTAGAAAGGAATAAACATAAAGTTGATTGCCTTTGGGCGTTTGTTATTAATATTGAATAGAGTTGGATGATTTATTCGCCAAGTTTTTAATAAGAGTGGAATAGTTTGAGAGAATTTAAAAGATTTTTTTCTCTTTTCTTTTCTTTTTTTTTTTCTTTTTTTTTTTTTTTTTTAATTGGACAATCGTTTTGTCACCAGATACGATCGTGGACGTGAGTCAGCTCTGTGATCATTTAATATTCATAACTTTGGACAAGCAAAGAGGCGGTATTTCAACGTGTCGCAATTTTCAAAATAGATAATGGAACTGTTAAATTCCGTCAGGACACGTTTGAAACATATCAATATTTTATATCAGGCTATATAAATTTGACTGTTCCATCGTGTGTAATCGTTCATTGCGTAATCCTATGAAATTCATTTCGAATGGAAATACATTCGTGAATGTTGGTATTTAACATTTTATTTTATTGCGCAGTAAAAGATTTATGTTTTGTTTTGATTGAACGATAATAATTTTAATAGAGTCGTAAATTAAATACGACCAACCTTCGCAATTATCCTTGAGATTTTATTTTTTTGAATATCTTGATCGTTATCTTATCTTTTAATAATTAATTCGTCAAATCGATCGAACAACTTTTTTTTTGTCGTATAAATTTAAAAGAAAAAAAAAAAAAAAGAAGAAGAAAATCTTTCGACGACGGCGACAAATTTCGAAAGTAAAATCGACAAAAATATTCGTTTCGACGATTCCACGTCCATCCTCGCGAACGATCGAGAAATAAATAATTTTTTGCAATCGCACAACTTGGAAGAACTTCTTATGGAAGATTTTCATAACGCGTGTAGCCCGTCTTCGAATTACGACTTATTCATTCCAGAAGTCATTATTCGAGTAACAATAGGCCCGTTAAGAGAGTCGGTGCCTCCTTTGTTGTTCATCGACGATAAGCATAAGTTACGTAATGTCGTAATAACAGTGGCATTTATAATTGGGAAGATTCGTCAAGGCCGCGACGTCTCCACGCGATGATTTAATCTCACTCGATAACACGAACACTCTTGAAACGTTTATTAATTTCCGCGATAAACGTTCTCCATATACAATATACATGACTCGTTGACAGATAAGAAAATATTTATGGAAACAGATAACGAAAATGCAAGCTTAAATATACATTAAGTTTCCCTAAGCTCTATGAGTAATGGAATAAGTTTAAAGGGAAATCGAGATACGATCGTTCAAATAATATTATAATAAATTCTCTGGGATAAATTTCAATTCAATGAGATTGTAATTGTTAAACGTTACAACGTGCTGATAAATAATCAGTATTGTATACATATATATATATATATATTTTTTTTTTTAAACTCGATGGAACAACAGCGAAAAGAAAGGCGATGTTACATAAATGGATGATATATAAGTATGAGAATGAATTTTAAGCGAAATATTATGTTTCAAAGATAAAACGTAATAACAATGTTTTGAAAATATAAAGTTTTTAAAAAAAATAGTAACGTTTTTAAACATGCATAATTAAATGTATTTAAACTAATGGATAGTTTTTAACAACTGTTTAACAATTAGTTTCAGAAATATTACTATAATAACGAAGTAAATTGAAGTTTAAAATTGTTGGAAAGGCCTATAAGTTAATTAAACTGTCCCTGAATCGAGATAAGCGAGAATTGTCGATGATAATAATAATAATAATAATAATAATAATAATAATAATAAAAAGATATAATAATAAATAACAAATTGAAATGTGAAAAAAGACGTTTGAAGATCTATTTATAAACGTGGCTAAAATATGGTATATCTGTAATCTTTTATGTTTAATGTTTACGAAGACAGGCACAAATGACGCAATCTCAATATTCGCTTCATTACTGTACCACTTGAATGCTTCCTTCCATCCCGACCAAGGTGAAACTTACAATACACGCATTGTTTCGTTCAAGTGGCAACTATGAATTAGCACGTTTATCGCGTGCTTCGTTACAAGTTTCTATATTTCCCCGGTTTCATATTGCTTCATTAATCGATTATTCTTAATAGAACACGTTTTCTTTTTTCTTTTTTTTCCATTTCGAATGATTTAATCTCTTTAAAAAGCAATGTGACCACACTTATGTTATAATATATTCGATTTAATAACGCTGTAATAACTTATCCGATTATCCGTGCGCTCAGTAATTGCTCAGTTTGTTGACAATCTTTTACGAGAACCTGTCGTCGAATCAATGAATTTTTATCTAAAAAAAAAAAAAAAAATCATAAGAAAATTTATAACAGAAAATTGGAATCTATAATTTCCTTCTACAATGATTATTTCGAATACTTTTGAAATCTTCTTTTGCGCTTAATAAATCTGAAAACACGGAAGGAGGGGGGGGAATTAAGCAGTCTTCGACACGATCGATCGACATATAATTTTTCAGTTATTTAATTGAAATGGAGACTCGTTCGACGACGATTTCGTCGTCGTCGTTGTGGTCGTGGTCGTAAACGAAATTAGTCGAGATCCTTTATCGATATGGTGACAAGGATCGAGTAGAGACTATTAAATTGACGCGAAGACACGTGAGGAGGAAAATGGATGAGACGCCGTCTACGTGGTTCAATGTCAAGCAGCAATCAACTACTGACTCCGTACGAAACGAGCTCCGTACGACGGTGAATAGGATGATCTGTTCGCTCGTACGAAACGTTATTATACCCACTTTTTTTACACGGTAAAATTAATTAAACTGTTCCTGGACGAGAAAGCGGTTCGCTTCGTCGCGCTTGTATGCAAATGATATTACCATCAAAAACTCATTACGACGGAAAATTTTCTGTTGATTATTATAATTCAACAGAAATTATTATTATTATTATTATTATTATTATTATTATTATTATTATTGCTCGAGAGGTTTTAATTTTTTTTAATTTTTTACCGATTACGCAAATGGTGTTCGCGATGGGAACGGTGATTTGAACGAGGAATATCTTGGAATAATAACGTTGCTTAATTAAATATTCCGTTGGTTCATTATATCCGTGACATGAGAACGCGAGGTGAGGTTTTTACGAATTTTTGAAATTGTTGTTGTTACGTTGTCTCGTATATAATTCGTCCCATTTTTCTTTTTTTAATCTAAAAATCAACGAATTTACGAATAACGATTCATTCGACGAATCAAAAGTACATTTTTTATTTCAGATAAATAATAAGATTATTACGAGTACAGCGAAATCTTGAATCGCTTCCCTTCTCCATTCGTCCATTCATTTTTTTTCTTTTTTCTTCTTTTAATGTTACCTGAAAAATTCAATAAATAAACACCATTGTTGACGAAGAGAGCAAGATTTCCATTTTCCATTTTCCATATTAATGATAAATGATACATTACGAAGACAAGAATATCTTCGATCTAAGATCATTTTCTTTCCCTCAAAGCAATCTATTCCTCATCCACACTTCTTCCTTGATTCCTTGATCTTGCCCATCCATAACAGTCAGCGATAAACGAGAGACCATACATTTTACCGGATTATACAAGAAATATTAAACATTAACGGGAGGGCTCGCTTACATTATTCTCGATCACATCGGTTTTCTTTGAAACGCGTGTACCAAAAGAAAACGGTTATCGTTCCGCGGATCCGGAATTAATTAGAATTCCAAGCATGATGTGCGTGTTCGTTTCTCGAATGAAACGAGGAAGAGAAATAAAGAGAGAGAGAGAGAGAGAGAGAGAGAGAGAGAGAGAGAGAGAGAGAAAGAGAGAGAGAGAGAGAGAGAGAGAGATTGGGAGGAGAGAGAATTGGAACGAGAAGGAGATGGATGGAACGAGGCACGAACGTAGTCTATCGCGCGATACGACTCGTGGAATGCTATTTTCGTCGAACGGAAAGGATTCTATCCGTCCTACTCGGAGAGTGACTCATTAATACCGCAGAGGTCATCGAGAGGAAAGAGGGGGGGGAGCACGGAGGAATTATGTTCCCCGGGAACCGCAAAGATGACGATGGGCGCGTTTTGAATAACCACCGGTTGACCTCAGTGCTCACCTAAAGTCGCCAAGAGGTGTGCACTCGCCTCATCGAGGTGTACATTTGCTTCATTAATGAGCCTCAATTGATCAATGTGGATTAAATCTTAACTATCCTTTTTTTCCTTTTTTTTTTTTTTTTTAAATTATTAATTCGAATTTATTGTTATATTGTTATAACCAAAGAAATTTTGTATCGAGCAATATCACTTTTTCTTAAGCATCCAAAAATCTAACGTGGCAAATAAAAACTGCCTTTCTAATTTTTATTTATGATTATATTTCTTTCTAAAGAAAAAGATACGTCGCGTACGTTATTAATCACGCTTCGGCAAAAAAAGGAAAAAAAAAGACAGATTCCAATAAGAAAACTTCTCCATGTGAAGTGCAACAACATTTCGAATTCTCGATTCTCCCTCCGCGGACCTTGATTCTCGTCCTCGCCTCGTAATGCTCGAGGATCAAGTTCAATTATCGTTTACCGAGAAAACGTACGCGCGTTATCCTTTGTCGCGTCCTTGCGAAATCCGTTTAAGGTGGTCGATAATTGAGCGGATCGAGGCAAGTCGACTTCGTCTGTCCCTTCCCACTGTCCCTCTGTACCTGCCTTCGAAAAATAATCATTCGAGGAAGGGCCATTGGTGCCGTGTCGCGCCACACTTGAGCTCTGTTCCCCGTTCAAATGATCGGACAGGATTGTTTTTCCGTTCGAGGGGGACGTTCATTGATACTTTCGAATGATAAATTGGCGGCATGATCGCGCGGCTGACGACGCGAAATTGCTATCATCGGGTCGATGACGCTTCCAGTCCTTTAATTATAATGTAATACCCTGAAACGCATGGTTGAGCATTTTAATGGAGAGAGAGAGAGAGAGAGAGAGAGAGGAGGGAGGGGAGAGGCAGATGCGTTCCCCCGGCTCTGCTTATTTGCGTTTCGAGCCGTGGCTGCCTCCATGATTGCGTGTGGTTCGGTAATTTGCAAGCGAGACAAGCGGTGTACACGTATGTGTAAAAACGTATTTCGGTTTTCGATGGTCGATCGAGCATTTTTTTCTTTTTTTTTTTTTTTTTTTTTTTTTTTTTTTTTTTTGGAAAAAGCGCGATGAAAGAATATCGGTTCGATAAAACCGGACGAATTTTTTTTTTTTCGGGTGGAAAAGCGATTAATGCGATGGTTTCCGTTTGTAAATAATGTGATGTGGGAATGGCACGAAGAATTGGTGTGGAGAATTTGAAAAAAAATATGTTATTTAATGCAAAAGCAAAGGTACGAATATTTGCGTGTATTTGCGTTGCTCGAAAGGAACGTGTTAATTTCGAATATGGAGAAAATATGGAGTATCCTAATTATACCATCGGTTGTCGAATATTATGTAAGCGTATATCGTGTACAAGTTTGTTACGTTGATATTTCACGTTTAATTAATTCTTATCAGTGGTGTATCACTTGTGTGCTGGACGGACAGTTCGTAAGGATAAATAATCATCGCGATGATGAAACATTTAATATGTTGGCGTTAATATTTTAACGGGCGCAGAATAAGAAAAAAAAAAAAGTGTTACGCGCACGTGAAAAATGCAAATAATGTGGTGTAAATGCGAAAAAAGATAAAATCAGTGGGAGTGAAACGGGTTAAGCCGAGTAATTTTTCTCTTACCACTCTTCTTTTTTTTTTTTTTTTTTTTTCTTTTTTTTCTCCATGTAATAAAGATTTATATAGAGTATTTCACAGCTTGTGAATTTACTTTGTATACACTTTGTACGTAACGATGACGGGGTAATTATTCTCGATTGAAAAATATCAATTTCAGGCTAAATTAATTTGCATGAGAAATACTCCTTAATAAAATTCCATTTTTTTACGTACTTTAACGAAATAACATTTCCATATTTTCAAGGAAAATTTGACTTACATTGACTTCTGAATATACGCATCGATGATGATTGCTATATTGAAATTTTTATCGCGCAAGAAAGAAATTCTTCTTTCACAAAAATAAATCCAAATTAAATCCTCATGACTTCTCAACGTTTCAAAATAATTTTTTCCATGGATTTTAGAATTTGTTGTAACAGATATTCCATCTGTTAATCTGAAAATAAAATTGTTATTTCCATTTCGAAAAAGTGGTCTCAACCTTTCAATCAATTTATTACCTTTTGATTCTGTTACGATATTCATTCGTTTCCAGATAATGCCTACAGTGAGAAAGCACACAAAAATACCTAAATGAAATCTCTCTACGAATATATATATATCTTGCAAGAGTACCAAGATCGCACACTGTCGCGTCTCTTTTTTCATTCCACGCGGCGTGTTATTCGGTCATCACCGTGGTATTCAGACACCGATATGCGAAAATCTCCTCGTCCACGAAACGATCGTGCGGCTCCATTTTCGTATTCGAGTCGCGTTCCCCTTCGACCGAATCTCCTACACCAGAAGAACGTCTGGTGTAATGGACGCGCGAAACGAGTACATAAAGTAACACGAGTGTTTAAACGAGCACCGGTGGAACCGCTTTAATTGCCGCCGATTATAAATGCTTTTCACTGTCTCGATCGGTATCGGTTCGTTCAGCTACCGGCGTGTCCATAGGCAAAGGTGTGAAAGAAAGATAATATGGTAATAGGCGCCGGCTCGATATCTTTACGATGCTAAGGCACAGACATCCGAGAAGGGGGAAGTGGTTGTACGCCTGGTGGAAAAGCGAAACAGCGTGCCCTTTTTTTCAACCTCGAGCAAATTGACTTGGAAATTTTGTTCGTTTGTTAGACAAATTATTATTTGAGCTGGAATAACTTAATTTCAACAGATTGGTATTTTATTATCTGGATAATTATTATTGTGATTAGTTAGTCGCGGATTTATTATTTAGGCGATATTTGAATATACAAAAATCTAAAGAGTGCATTTAAAAAGACACGAAATGTATTACGTAATTTCTATTTAAGCTCCATTTTTCTTTTGTCACATTCAAATTTAATAAATTATGAACCCATAATCTAATGATTAGTGTTTATAAATTGATTTAAATATATGGTATAAATAATTGTACATTTTAAAATAATATTTTTAACACGACTTTCCCTATTTTATAATTTTACGGATCAGAATTCCATATCATGCAATTTCGTTCCAATTTCGTTCCCGATCAAAAAGAATTAAAAAAAAGAAAAAAATTCTCAACTTCCCTCAAAAGCTGATTCTAAAATAATCGATCCACTTTGGTCGGGTTCAAATTTCTGGATGGAAAAATCCGAATAAACTCGATCGAAAAATCTAAACGAGGCTCAAGCTCCTCTCTCGAAGAGGAAAAGAGAAAACCAGATGGATGGAAAAGCGAAAGAGTATCAAAAGCGGGACGTATGCCCCACGGCATCTCGTCTTTTTCTAAGCGGTTACAAGCGGAGCCAGATCTGCCCTTGTATCGCGCATGCGAGATGTATAACGCGTTAATTAAATTCTTATCGGGCCGATTATCGCGTTTAATCCGTCCGCCCGCCCACTTGCACAACCCGCTTGCTTGCTTGCTTGTTTGCTTGCTTGCTTTATGAAGGAGGCCGCGAATTGCACGGGGCCTCGGATCCTCGAGACGATAATGAGGCGAATAATATTCGAGAGGGATGGTAATCGATTTAGGATCGGTAGAAGACACGCGGTAGAGGTGCATTTTTTCTTTTTTTTTTTTTGTTTCTTTCTTTTGACGCGGTTTCAAGGAAAGAGCAACAGTTTCGATAGCGAAGGTTGCTCGAGATTGCTGAGAGCTGTTCTCGTGAAATTGATGAAAGAGATAACTGGGGAGGACGTAAATAAAAATGGCCATGGATCGAAGTTCACGTGTCGCGAATAATAATTTGTGATATTTTAGGATTGGATAAGGGGTATTGAGAATTTGGGGATGTTAATCGAGAAGCAATGATAAGTTGAATTGCTATATTTTTGGTTGAGGATTCTGAGAAAAGATATTTCTTCTTTATAGAAATGGCCATGGATCGAAGTTTACGTGTTGCGAATAATAATTTATGACATTGGATAAGGGATAGTGAGAATTTGGGGATGTTAATCTAGAAGCAATGATAAGTTGAACTGTTATATTTTTGTTTGAGGATTCTGAGAAAAGATATTTCTTTTTTATAAAAATGGCCATGGATCGAAGTTTACGTGTTGCGAATAATAATTTGTGACATTTTGGAATTGGATAAAGAGTATTGAGAATTTGGGGATGTTAATCTAGAAGCAATGATAAGTTGAACTGTTATATTTTTGTTTGCGGATTCTGAGAAAAGATATTTCTTTTTTATAGAAATGGCCATGGATCGAAGTTCACGTGTCGCGAATAATAATTTGTGACATTTTGGGATTGGATAAGGGGTATTGAGAATTTGGGGATGTTAATCGAGAAGCAATGATAAGTTGAATTGTTATATTTTGGTTGAGGATTCTGAGAAAAGATATTTCTTCTTTATAGAAATGGCCATGGATCGAAGTTTACGTGTTGCGAATAATAATTTATGACATTGGATAAGGGATAGTGAGAATTTGGGGATGTTAATCTAAAAGTAATGATAAGTTGAATTGTTATATTTTGATTGAGGATTTTGAGAAAAGATATTTCTTCTTTATAGAAATGGCCATGGATCGAAGTTCACATGTCGCGAATAATAATTTGTGACATTTTGGGATTGGATAAGGGGTATTGAGAATTTGGGGATGTTAATTGAGAAGCAATGATAAGTTGAATTGTTATATTTTGGTTGAGGATTCTGAGAAAAGATATTTTTTTTTTATGAAAATGGTTGTGAATTGAAATTCACGTGTTACGAATGAATTGAGATATTGGGATGAATAAAAGAGTTCGTCAATATAGGGATGCATAATGTTAATGCAGAAGCAAAAATGTAAAATATCAGAGAATTAAATTCTCGTTTTCGACGAAGAATATTTTTTTTCTTTATAAAGTATTTATAATAGTATTAATGTCTTTATGTCGTTTGTTCCTACGAATGATAAAGAATTTTCGTATGCTATTCCTTTATAATTTTGCATTTTCTTTGTTGCATTTCAAATTCTATCGTTATAAATCTCTATTATATTGTTATTATTTCTATTTTTTTTTGTTTCGCTTGTGTACGATACGTCTACATTAATTTATCATTAATATAAAACGAATATCAATGAATAGTTTTGCATGAATCGGGTAAGTCGGCAATTACCTATAATTGGATACTGGTAGACGACAGTTGCTTGTTTTATGCATCGTGAAATACGTATAATCGTGAGTAGTTTTCAAATTTTATAAGTCGTAAATGTTTTACGCTGAGATTTACGTTATTTCGCACAGTGGCTTTGCATGGAATATTATATAAAATTCCATATATATATATATATATATATATATATATATATTGAATTCGTTTTTTGGGAGAAAGAGATATACACATTGGACTCTTACTCCATTAATGAAATTACTTGTTATTTTACAATATGAAATTATTCGTAATTTCCTTTTTCTCTTTTCTCCCTTTCTCTTCCTCTTCCCTGATGTAATAAATTTCTTTTGAGAATCACATTTACAAGAGAAGTAAGTAGTTTATTTAAATTATAATCGTATTCTATATCGAGAACACGGTTCGCGTGATTATCCCGGTACACGCGATTCAAAGGCAAAGACGTCGAGATAAAAACGGGGGGAAAAAAAAAAAAAAGAAAAAAAGAAAAGGAAAGAATAAAAAGATCGGTGATGTTCCAGTCGTAACCGGGATTTTCAGACACACAGTTCCATCTCAATCAGCGCGAATATGAATAACAGACGATGTGGGCTGCGCTCCAAGAACGAAGTTACCAGGCCGGATGTGCATGCACAGATATATCAAACGTACATTCGTGCGTGACACACAGATTATTAGCCTCGCCTTCAAGCACGAGGTATCAGAGTTTAAAGAAACAAAAACCGTGTATATATAGCGAAATACCGTGTCTAGCTAGATACTACAACAAGAGAAATTGTAATGGATACGTTTATAGCAAATTCTATATTCTTACTTTATTTTACATGCTTTACCAATCAAGCCAAAATTTTCGTATCATCTGTCAATTTTTCAAATCGAATGGATGGAAATGGATCGTCGCAAAAATCGGGAGCGAGAAACAAGAAAAGAGGCATCCGCTCGTTAAAATATAATCGATATTCTCAATTTCTCTCCCCATCCATCTAATTTTTAATCCGTCTTCACTTCATCTCGGCCTTCCACGGATACTCATTATCGCGCATCCTCATACGACGAGTTATCAGGAATTTATGACCGTTTCGTGTCCCGAGCCGCGCATAAACGATCGACCAATTATTTTCAATTAGCCCTGTCGCGGCTTACACCATACACTTGTAATTTCTGTTTTTCCTCATCTTAAAGTTAGATACATCTTGGATGTTTGATAATCGTATAATCGTTTTTCCGATATTTTTTCTTTTTTTTTTTTTTTTTTTTTTTTTTTAAGGTCGGTCTATATTGACGAATGATTGTCCGCAAACAGTTGTCCGCGTTGACATTGTCTGTCAACAGCCGGACTATGTAAATTAGGTATTCAAACTGTTTGCAGACAATATCCGTGAATGTAGATATCAGCTTTTTTTTTTTTTTACTCGTCGACGCTTGGAGAATGGATGATAAAGAGAGGGTGGAAAAAGATGATACAAGGAAACAGTTTAAAATGATCGGAGCTCAAAGGATTTTTTCAGCTTGAATAAGAGTCATAGCTTGCTTTAAAATTACGAGGGATCTTATCGCTTTATTTCACAAAATTGAGTTTAAATTTTTTCTGACAGTTTTAGTTTCGAGAAATTATTTGTTATAAACTTTTATCATACCTATTTTAATTTTTCAATTATTATTTTTTTTTTCTTCTTTACAAACTAATGAAAAATAAAAATATTTTTTCAAACTTCTTTCCATATAAAATGGCAAACAGGAGATATATATATTTGTATAAAATAAATTGAAAACGAAATTATATTTATTAATCAAAGAAAGCAATTTCTTCGCTGACGTCTATCTCTCTACATCCATCTTTATTTCCGGATTATTAATAATTGGAACGGAAATATAAAATCGTCGGGGGAAAAAAAAAAAAGAAAAAAAATTGAAACGTACCCTCCTCCTAAGCCCGATATTCGCGCTCCAATTGAAGATATCACTCGAAAATCCCTCGAGCTCTCCTCGTTCCCCGCTTTCCCAGTTCGTTGGCAATTCGAATATATACGATTGCGGAGCAAACATTGCATAATGACTCGGGATTTTGGTTTTCGCGCGGATCGGAATTTTCGAGGGTTGAACGAGAGGCGAGATCCGAAACGATGAATGCATAAGCAATTAGCGGGGTCCTCGGTGTGTGCGACAACGTGGAGGAACACGTTTAATGGCCGCGTGCACCGTGGCTCGTTGACAAGTTACATCCACCAGAAAGCTTGTCAACGACGGCTCGCGTTTCAAAGGGGCGAGGAGACGCTTTTTGAAATTTCATCCGACGGCGCGAGAAACTCGACTTGACGAGCTTATTCTCGATCGACGTTACGAATTTATACGGGACACCGAGCGGAACTCGGTTTGACAGAAGATGGATTTCGAGGAGGAAGTTTGCGCCAGTTCCCTTCGCGAAGCTCGAGAAATATTTATCTCGCAGGAGGGGGCGAAAGTTCACGAGCGTTCTAGCGTTTCTGTGCTCTCCGTTTCGTACGTGAAACGAGGCATTCGTTCGATTATTTTTGACGGATTTCATTTTTATTCGACGCGTTCGGCGACGCGATGTCAAATGACGACAGTAGATATCGCGGGAATTTTTTTAAATGCTATAAACCTCCTCGTACTTTCATCGATAGAAAAAGACCAAAAGTTTGATAAAAATTGATAAAAAAAAAAAAAGAAAAAAGAATCGAAATTTCCACTCCTTCCACTTCTTCAAAATCGATAACAATTGTCAAAAGATCGAAATTCTTACTTCTATTCTGAAAATAAAAATTTATCAAAATCTAATCGTATTATTGCGATTTTCCGCACGAAAATCGGTTATTCTTCCGTTTTCGATGATGCTAAATTCGAATATGATATCATCTCTGTACGATCCAAGAGTTTGTTTGTTAAACGTTAGTTCTATTCTATTCTATATATATATAGTAATTGACGCATATATTCGCGTCATGAATTTTCCACGAAAAATGAGAAAGAGTTATTTATTCCACAATACGCACAATCATTTTGGATTTCGTTGCATTTTTCGCCGTTTTACAATTGTTTTTTTATATTTATCGAAAATCTGTATCCGCTATCTGGAGGGGGGGACCTGTTTTGATTTTCGACGCCAATATTACATTTAATATTATATTATAACGCATAATATATATATATATACAATGTTACGAAATATCAATAGATAATATTTTACTTATCGGTGTTTATTATTAATTGATCGAAGCAAGAAACTTATTCCGCGTTGAAATTCCAATTCACTTTATCGTACTTGAAATTTATTAAAATTAAACGAATTGATTCCGCGCAAATTGATATTCGAATCGATATTACATTATATTACGTTATATTACGAAACACCGATGTAATTAAAAAAGATATCGATATCTCTTTCAAATAATTTCATTTTCGCGAATTTTACCAAGTTTATACGAATATTTAAATTCTCCGTTCCAATTTACAACGAGCGTATTATCGAATTAATAAACTTTTATCATTCATAAGCTTTTATAAATTGTTACTTCCCTTTATCCATAGTAACATTTCTTCGTGTCGCATCTCCATAATTCTCCTCGTATTTCCCATAAAATGGATAAATTTTCAATCAACTAATATTTCATACCTTCAACATCGTCCCAAGTATCTTTAAATATTTCACAATTAATCCTTGGCGGATCCACGATGTCCACCCGTGATATCCTTGTCCCCATTTTAAACGGAATGAATATTTTCTACGGGATTTTATTTCGCGAAACTGTATTTCTTCATCGCATTTCCATAATTCTTTTCGAATTAAAACGAATTATCGCCACACGGTTTCATCAATTAATTCACGCGTTATCGAGCCTCTTGACGTCGTCCCAAACATCTTCAAACATCCCATAATTCTTCAGTTCTTGGCAAATCCATCTCGACGTATCCTTGTCCATACTTTGTACGAAATGGATACTTTCTACTAAAACTTTATTTCCCCATAATTCCTATAATTCTCTTCTAAATATGCTCCCCATGCTGTTATTTTATTAATCGATATTCGTTAAGACGTTGTCAAGCACGTCTTCAAAAAAAAAGAAAAAAGGAAAACATTTTCGTAATTCGTTGTTGGCAAATTCACCGCTTATATCCTTATAGCCCGCATTTTACACAGGACGCTTTCCGCAGGACGATGCAAAACTGCTTTAGCCGCAAACACGGCGGTCGACTAAGTGGCTTGGCTGCGGCCGGTTTGTTACAAGAGAGGCCCGTGGTCGATTAGCAACGCCGATGTCTTGCAATGTCGCGTGGGCGTGAATTTTTCTGTGAAGCGGCACGAAAACATCCGTTTAGTAGATGCGATCCACCGGCAAACAATGCGCCGCATTGTTTAACGTCTAAATCGGATTGGCCGCCGTAAAAAAAAAAAAAAAAAAAAATTCTCTTCCCTTCGCAATTTCATCAGGATACACCTTTCCACGGATCTTCATATTTCTCGTCTCACGCGTTCCAGCCAAGGAAGGATTTATGGAACCGTTTGATTATAATCCGCCGATCAATTATTTTGTCGGTCGTAAATTATTCGCTACAATCGTCGTGGATTAATATTTCATTGTTAGCTTCCTCTTGCATTGATTGAAACGATATTATTGGTGAGATCTTTATGAGCTGTGTAAGATGGTGTAGGTTTACGATCTTTAATAAACAAATATATAAAACTACTTATATATTTTTTTTTTTTTTTTTTTTAATCGTTAGACTTTGCAATTAATTAAATAAGAAAGATTTGCTTTATTCCTCAAATATCGTAATATCTTTTTTACGTGCCATTCTATAGATTCGAACTTCACATAAACTCGTTCACATAAATATCGCAAAATAAATATTAAGATTATATTGCTAACTTTATTCCTGCACGAATATTACTCGTACATTTTAAAGTACGGTAAAGAGAATAAATTTTAATTCCAAAAAAAAAAAAAAAAATCAAAATTCCTTTCTTGAATATTACATAGATAGAAAGGCATTGATCCGACACGACCGATCATCCGGAATATAATTACTAAACATTCAACACGAGAGACAAGGGAATCTCGTTTCGAGGCATTAACTTCGTCTCAATGTCTCCTACATTCTCCTCTCTCTCTCCTCTCTCTCTCTCTCTCTCTCTCTCTCTCTCTCTCTCTCTCTCTCTCGTGGAAAAAGCAACACGTGCTCGTTTCATTGTCAGTGTTAAGGTAACAGGGATCGGTAGTAATACAGTTCCACGGCTGGTTGTGCGTGCCCACGCCGTTGAACCGCAGAAACATTCGGGCCGCGATCCTTCGAAGGCTATTTTATGGAAGCGAAACGAGCGGCGCCCACGCGTGCTCGCATAGCGCTCCATGTGCCAGATGATACTGACGCCGGTAATACCTACGTCTATCCATCCACGTTCGGCCGCCGGTATATATCTTCCCATTAGTCTCTGCCCACGTCGGCCAACTTCTCACGGCACGTGGGTCGTTGACTTTGACTGACTCCTCCACGCCTGCTCCTCGCGTTCGATATCTCTCCTCTCCTCCCCGACGATTTCCTCCTCTTTCCCCATCGTTTCTCGATATCCTCGCTTGTTATATCTCGTCCCCCTCTCCCCTCGCAGATCGAGGACGAGACTTCTTCTTGCTTTCGGTCGAAAAGCTAGCGCTCGTTTCGCCCATTCCTTTCGAAAATTTTGTTCGAGCGTTGGCGTTCGTTTCTCGATTCTCGAAAATTCTACGCGGCGTAGGAACGAATACGATGATATTCAATAATCGCCGATACTCGATCGAAACGAAGTCTAGAGCTTGGGCTTATTCCAGTTCGTCTGAACTGGATTATTATAAACGATATTTGGTGTTGAAAATTTGAACAAGAATCGATAAGGATAATCGGTGGATAATAAATGGAAGTCTTTCTCTTTATATATATATATATGAAACACAAGTTAAAAAAGAAAAAGGAAAAGAATTCGAAACGAATTCAACCCTCACCGTCCTCTATAAAAGACACACTTTCCTCCTCTTTAATTACACGTCAGTCAATCCGAGCAAGCCCAGCGGTTCGTTCCACCTCTAAATACCGGTAAAAGATCCCCCGTTCAACCGATTAAAAACCGAGGTACCATCTGTACCTTTCCTCTTCCATTCGCCGTCTATTTTTTTTCTCTCCCCCTCGCGTCCGAGTCTTCTTAATTTACTTACTCCCTTCGTTCTCTCTCTCTCTCTCTCTCTCTCTCTCTCTCTCTCCCTTTCCCGGCTATTCTCTCGCCCCCTTTTTTCCTCCGGCCAAGAATTTTAATGCACGATTTTTCGCGTCACCCTCTTCCTTCCACCTCTGTGGCCGTGTCACCGCGTCTGGCCGTGGTCCCCATTCCTTCCAAGCGCACGAAACTTATCGACGTGGTCGGCGATTAATTTACTCGATTGGAGAGAGGAAGGGAGAGAGAGAGAGAAAGGAAGGGAGAGAAAGTTGCAGGTTTGTTGGAAAGTTGTTTCTTTGCAAAAACTCCTCCCCAAGAACTCCTTTTCTTTTTTCTTTTTTTATACTCGTAATAAAATTATAGCCGTTGCGAAAGGGTTGGCAATAATTTATGCGACGGATTTAACCGGCGCAATCACGTTCGAACGTGAGTTTCACGTACCAGTCGAGGGAAATCGGGGAAAGAAAGGATCGTTAACCCGTGATCGAGGAGAAGATTTATCGAGTCATTGTGACGCTCGCATGGCGGCTCGCATTTTACCGGATAACCTCTTACACGGAGGACTTCATTATGCGCAAGATGATTTGAAATTCTTCGTGTTACATGTACATGCGAATATATTGAACCTTGAGAGATGACCTTGCGGGGTAGAAAGCTTCCTGAGACTTTATACCGCTTGGATCTCTAATGATCGGTGAATTATCGTAGGAAGGAGGCTTGTTTCGAGATGTTTATTCGCGGATGTAGGCGTTGTATGCTCGCGCGCAGTCTGATCCTCCAGTGTCGATCTGCGTTCCTCTTCGCGAGTTGCGAAATGTTGCGAGATATTACGAGGGGCACGAAAGCCACTCGCTGTCGTATTATAGTTGTAAAGTGTTTCCTTTCCTTCTTTTTTTTGTTTTCTTTTTCTTTTTTGTTTTGTTCGTTCGCGTGTCAATTTTGCGAAGTTCGTGGATGATAACGTTGAGCGTAGCAAACGTTGGTTCTGGTTGGTTTTTACGTTTGTTATTGTTTCTTTTTTTTTTTTTTTTTTCGTATTATTGCGCACCTAGATCGTTCGAGGATCGTTCCGTGTCTCCGGTTTTTTTTATTTTAACGCGAGTTGCGTGTTTTCTCGAACAATGGAATTTGGAATTTGACGTAATTTGACGAGTATTGTGATAATTTATCCAATATTTTCTCATTAATTTGACGAAGAGCGTTGAAGAGTTGCGAGAGAGGATTGGATAAACGTTTACTCGTTTACAGAGACCGTGGTTGGCGAGATGGAGATTCGATCGATTCGATCGATCCTTCTTTTTTCTATATGTAGTAATGTATAAAAAATTCGTACGTTGATGGGTCATTTTTCTTTCCTGGGACACGGTATCGTGTGGCCAGTTTTTACTGAAAAAAATCCAATCGATGGTCGAACGTGTCGAGTTCCGATAATCTTTCCTGTCGATATTTAGACAGAGTAATATTTTTTGCACGCGCGCGCGCGAGAGAGAGAGAGAGAGAGATAGAGAGCTTCCGCGAAACAGTTCAATTAAAATAACTTGCATGTTGCAATATTTTATAGGATATTTTAGAATGATATACAGTTTTATACGCGTTGCACCCGTGATACACGTATTTCTCTCTCTCTCTCTCTCTTCCCTCCCCCGATCCCTCCCTCTCCTACCTCCGGTAATAAATCTTTCCATGTTTGTATTCGTTATCCGTAAAAATATGAATAAAATGGAAACGCGTTTTAAAATCTCTTCCCTCCTCCTCTCTTCCTCCTCCTCCTCCTCCCCCCCTGGAAATAATTTGAAAAAATACAAATAACCACTTTTATCCCATTTTTACTTTTGATCGATTGCTTTGCTCTTCTTAATTGAAAAATTATATCCTCTCAAAGCGAGAAGGATGGAAAGGATGTGTTTACGTCAAAAACAGTTACGAAACGATTCAAACTCGTCTATCAATCTAATCAAGGAAAAAAAAAAAAAAAAAGATCCAAGCATTCAAATCGAAACACTATCTCCATCCATCCTCGATCCTCAATTGCAACGTACAACGTCGAACCGACATTGTTTCCTTTCGGTACGTCTTAAAGCCCCCCCCCCCCTTCCCTCCCCTCCCTCCAACTATGCTGATTATTCGCGGATCAGGTAATCCCATCAGACAGGCCGTGAAAGGAGCAATTTGTTCAACGTTCACCGATTACTATCTCGTGTAACTTCTTTTTTCTTTTCCGCGAACCAACTCTGTGACACCGAAAACCACTAAATGCCGCTTAAGTCATTCGACTTACAAGCAGCAGCAGCAGCAGCAACAGCAGCAGCCGTGGAGGGCCACCGGCCGTAATTGCACGACATTCCTCTCTTCAGGAACGGAGAGCACCGTCATTATACAGGTGGGGCACGGCAATTCGCCGTTGCAGCGCCTCCTGCGACCTTCTTTTCTTCTCTTTCTTTCTTTCTTTCTTTCTTTTTTTTTTTTTTTTTCCTCCCAAAGAACTCGCGCGGTCCCTTCTTCGCGATACGCCGCATTCTGTCGATAACTTTGGGATTCTTAACCGCTTGCTTCGGGGCCGAACGTGTAATTGGGATTTCGAACTCTTTCATTTCTCCTCCTCCGTCCTTCTCTCCCTCCCTCGCCTTCCTTCCGCAGCACCAGCAGCATTCGGAAATCGAGAATTTATGGGTTTGACGAGTTTTTCGGGAGGGACGACATTTGCAACATTGTTCGAGTTGATACACGTTCTTGGCTTCGTTGGTGTTTCTTTCAATCGGGGGGGACAAGCATCGTCGCTCGTTTTGGGATTAATTTAAAAAACTGAGAGAGAGGGGAAGAGAGAGGTTCGTAGAATGACGAATTAATTAATTCCTTTTTTTTTTTTTTTCGAATATCGAACGTTTGAAATTTATATTGCTCGTTATAATTTTAGATTTTTCTAATGTTTTCGATTCGAATTGATTTTTCAATATTCCCGTTGAATATTCAAGTTTTCCACACGAGATGGTGTCAACGCAGGAAATCAATTTTCATTCGGTTTCGAACTTGTTACGCAACGGCTAATTAGTGGCCGTATAACGTTATCAAAATTCAATTTACATGTGTCTAATTAAGCGACTCTTTCGGTTCGACATATTTGCATTATATTCGAACTATATATCATTAATGTTACTTAATTTGCCGGTGAAAGGTTTCCAGACTTGTATTGCTAATTACCTTTCGAAATCGGATTTGAAATTAATAATTAAAAATTATTAAAAATAATACTTTGTCATATCATATCGTTCCATTCGAACGTTCAAATCACAAACGGAGAACACTCACAATTTTCGTGTGATAAGCCGAAGAAACTGAAAATCTTGTTATTAAAATCCACTCGAAATGTAGAGGAAATCGTACCTTTGAACTCACTTTTTCAATTATCCCGATATCTCGATCGATTGCCGAGATATAAAGATTCAAAAGTTCCACAATGGCGAAGATTGCGAATGATACCTGCGAGTCAGTAATCTATATTTTTCCCTGGAAACGTGTACTGCGTCATTGCAAGAATCGCGCGTATACGTTTTTCCAGGAATCGCGTCCGTCACTTGTCTGGAATTTGGGATAGGTCAGTGAGAGCGAGAAATCCGAGTAAGAGACAAGGAAGGAGATGATAAACGATTAAAAATTAGCTTTTTCTTTACACGACGATATCTCCGGAACCGGAAGTCCGAATTGAACAAATGAAAAAGCGTTTTAATGGTAAAGCTTCGCGCTTCTAATGATGTTTCACTCGTTGACCGGAAGTTATTATATTTAGAGTTACAGCGGTTCAAAGTTTTCCTAATTTTAATACGATTTAATCACGTTTTAAGATAAACGATTAAAAGTTACCTTTTCCTTTACACGACGATATCTCGGGAACCGGAAGTCCGAATTGAACAAATGAAAAAGCGTTTTAATGGTAAAGCTTCGCGCTTCTAATGATGTTCCACTCGTTGACCGGAAATTACTATATTCGGAGTTAGACAGGTTCAAAGTTTTCTTAATTTTAATACGATTTAATCGTGTTTTAAGATAAATGATCATTGTATTTTGTTTATAGGATGATATCTGGGGAAATCCGAATTGGATAAACGAAAAACCGTTTTAAAAGATAAAGTTTCGCGCTTCTAATGATATTTCACTCGTTGACCGGAAGTTACTATCTTCGGAGCTATAGCGATTCCAAGTTTTTTTTTTTAATTTCAATAGAGCTTTAATTTTAACAAAGTCGAATTTTAAGATAAATTATGCTTATTTCTCATAACGATTTTATTTAACGATACATGGAATTGATTTAAAATTTCTGATTTCCGTTTAAATTTAATTAAATATCGTTTAATCGAACGAGTCGCACGAGTTTCACAATTTTTTATTATTTAGGTCCTATATCCTTTAAATTTCCGCCTTATTTATATCACTTACGTGAAAGTATCGTGACAAACTACTAAGTTACATTTAATTAAAAATCTACCGTTCACGCTATCCTCCATCCATTATCCAAAGACAATGCACATATCGGTATCGCTTTATTAAATTAATCTCGCGCATCCGCCTGGGAATAGGATTAAACAAATCCGATTTAGGTAGGTACGAGCACTACCAACAACGCTAGATATCGATCGAACAAAGGCCTCGCGTAAAGGGCCTACGGCCATCACAAATGGCCATCACGAGAGAGCCTGCCTACCGTTTCGATTTGCTCGATCAAAGGCTGGAAAGAGTGACTCGTGTCGGAAGCGAAGTGTTTGGCGCTCCCCTATCTATATAGATCCGCCGCTATTCGAGTTTATCGACGTCGAATATTGCCCCGTTACGCCGGAGGAGGAGGAGGAGGAGGAGGAGGAGGAGAGGGGTTACGCGTGAATAAGAGGCCGCGGGTAATGCACGGGCCGTGTAATTCGAGGCGGCGCAAAAGTGGTTTCGCGGTAACGCAATCGGCGCATAATTCGTAACGAGGAAAAATACTACTAGGCTCGTTCAACGATTGGCCGATGTTCAACGTGTCTCCGGGCCGGTTCGGGCTGGGCCTTGCATCCGCGTGCATGCGAGCAAGGGCTTGCGCCACGGGTTTTCACCTCTCATTGGGACAGGCGTGACCTATACAGGCGAACATTCGCGGGACGCCAAAGGCGATGCCTTTTACGCGATAAATTATTGCCACGGCTCGCCGTTGCTTCTCGTTGCCCCGACCCCCGCCATCTCATTATGCGTCCGTGGATCGTAAAGGAGTTTCACCGGTTTCGCCGCCGCTGTATCTTGCCTTTCCTTCTCGTCATCCCGTGATCCAAATGCGTTTTCGCCGCGTTTCTTTTTATCCCCTCAAATTTTTCTTTGCTGGGAACCGAGTTGGATAACCCGTTGCCACTTGCGCCATTCATCCATCCAATATGTATGTTTTTTTCTTTTTTTTTTTTTTCTTTGGTATTTTCGAATATTTGTTTGTTTTTTCTTTCTTTTTTTATCGAAAACACATCACCACTGCACGCGTGTACAGTGCCCAGTGTCTCCCTTCGATATTACAATAATTCCAATTCGATGTATCTGTTTATCGTTTCCCGGATTTCTTTTCCTTCCTTCCTTCATCTCTCCTTTCGATTCCTCGTCAACTCCATTCCAATTGAAGGGTAATCTCAGAGGGAGGGGGACGCTAATCGCCTAAACCATCGAATCTCGTTTTTATCCTCCATCCCACTGGGACTGTCCTCGACAGATCAATAATGAGACGATCGGGGTCAACGACACCCGCACGCGTCTGCAACGATCATTAAGATCCTCGTGGCCTCAACACGTCATGATTAACTAAACCTGGTGGTAACGATCTCTTCTCCTCTCGCTCCTTATTTCGTTTCGCCTCGTTATTGTCGTGCGTGTGTGTATTTCGTCCTCTTTCTTTCTTTCTTTCTTTCTTTCTTTCTTTTCTTTTTTCTCTTTTTTTCTTTTTTTTCCTTTTCTTTTTTTTTTAACGACGCGAATTCACCTCGCGTTAATCGATCAAGAGGAATACAATGGACGATTTGCGGACGAGGCGCATCGCGCGCATAACACTCGCCATCGCTCGTTCGTCATTCTTCTTGTAACGTGTTCCGTGAAAACGTTTTTCCCCCGTCTCTCGTACGCGCGTTTATCTCACGTGGCAAACATTGAATGGATCTTCCCCTGTAGATAAAAGGCGACGCTTTGTTCTTCTGTAACGTTGAATGGAATGGTAAGCAGTGTGGGATCAGCGAGAGTATTAAAATTTATGATACGAGGATGGTGGAACGTGTTACTTTGTTGAAAATTATATAGGCGTACGTGGGACGTTGCCTTAACGCGTAAATGAGACTTTAATATCGATATACTCGTTTCAAAAGTTTCGTTATCGTTATCCTTATCTCGTGTTCGCATCGTAAATTTCTTACGACGCGGTTTCTTTAAAATTAGATATTTCTAACTAACTTTCCTATGTGTGTGTAAATGTGTATAATTCATAGCTTGGTGATTATAAAATTTTTTGTACGGAATTATTATATTTAATAACGATTATGTTTCTATACCATATAATTATAGTATATTAGTTTTATCGTAAGTAATTTATTATAATATCCGATTTATTTGTACAATTATACTTGTTGATTGTGTAGAATTGTAAGTTATTATATTGGTATCGAGCTAGGTTTTTTTTTCTATTCTTTTTTTCTTCTTGTTTCGTTTATCACGTAATAAATACAAGTATTAATTAAAATGATTTTAAATAAATTATCGTATAGGAAAACATATAATCGATCGATAGTTAAACACGTTCACGAGTGTATTAAGATATAATTATTATACATTATATCGCGATTAAGCGACATTTGTAAAATTTTGATAAGAGTTCAACATTACATTATTTCGATTTCTGGATCATTAATTATGATTCGCTATTCACTAATCGTGTTTTTTTTTTTATTAATATAGAACGGTTTCCCTTTTCTCCGTTGAAGAAAATTCTAAAATCTAAAATACAAGAATTATTCAGAGAAGAAGAATTTTCAAAAGAAAAAGAAAAGTAAAGAAAGGAAGATAGAGTTATCGCGAAATCGATTTCGTAACACGGAATTTTTCCTAAAAATTCCATCTCGTCTCGGCGCGAGCATCTACGTAATCTTTTATTTATATAACAATACAAACACCGCGTTGAAATCTCGATTACGGAACTGATTAATCAAACGTTTGATCATTCGGGCTGCACATCATCCAATTAGTCCGGATAATCGAGATTCAACGTTGCATCTATGACGTTCCGTATGCACTCACGTTAATTATACGTACGGGTGTATATTATATAAGATAGGCTAGTATGAAGTGTGGTGCGTGGCTCGGAACGTGGATCGCGCAAAGTGAACTTTACGCGATTAACAGACAGCGTATAACGTTGAGGCACCAGTTGCTATTGTTGCACATTCGCCTTTGTGCTTTGCAAAATCGTTGCTAATTACTTGGAGCAGTTTTTAATTTCCAACTCCGAAAACCGAGTCTCTCCCTCTTTCTCTCGTTTCTCATTCTCTCTCTCTCTCTCTCTCGTAATATTTTCGCTAAATTAGTTTAACTCCAAACTCCGTATATATAAATTCGCGGCATGAATAATTTATGAATCCTTGATGAATAATTCTTAAAAATTCTCGAAAATAAATGTTTCGGTGTATTCGGAAAATAAGACAAAAAAAAAGGATCGAGAAAGGAATAAAAATGGACACAAAATCGAAACTTGTATATCATAATCATTTCCAAGAATTGAAATGTTTCCTATTCTCGTCGTAGTCGAGTAAAAAAAAAATTGTTGTATCGTAAGAAAAATATTTATTACAGCGCACAATATTCGCAAAATTCAACATTCCTTTATTTAACGATCTCGTCGATCGATTCGAAGAGGAGAATAATTGTGACAAAAATATCTACGCATCTATCTATTATCTCTATCGCTTTATCTATTTCTCTACACCGCCATGACAATAAAAAAGAAAGAAAGAGAGAGAGAGAGAGAGAGAGAGAGAGAAACCACAGATCCTTTAAACGCTCTTCTCGGTACGAAGAACGTCAATCATCATCATCATCCACCTTAACACGCGAAGGGGTTAAAGAGTCGCGGCTCGACTCGACAGGCGAATAGTCGAATGTCACGGATTTTTCCCTTCGAAACGGGCGCATAGATTACGTCGTTAAATAATATTCAAGCACGAGACCGTGCACGTCGACGGTGTCGTTGAATGGATACTTTAAATGCGAATTTGCTGGTGCATTAACTTGGGGAAAAGTGCGCCGCTAATGTGGCATTAACGCTTGCGGCTCATGCACGGAGTGCAAAGCCCAGAAGCCGTGAATCACGGCCTTGTGTGTGTGTGTGTGTGTGTGTGCCACGTCTACTGGCTACGTGCAAAACCATCGGGTATCGCGATTCTCTAACGAAAGTTATTACATACAGTCGATCGCAAAAATCTTGCTACATGCGAGATCGATTGTCGAGCTGCGTTATCGAAATCAAGGGTTAATGTTGGAAAAGATGTTGGAAAACGGAAAAACAGCTCCATCTTTATCGATTTTTAACGATAATAAACGTTGAAAACGTTAAAAGGGTAATTGTCATCGTTTCAGTAATTTAGTAATTTGATTCAATTGATTCGTCGATTGGAATTTTAAAAGATTCTTTGCGAGTGATCTCTTTTAGAGAATGGGAATAATTTACACATCGAAGACTTCTTTCTCATGAATTGGTTAAGTCTTAAGTCGATAAAGTCTTAATGGTTAATTTTTGAACTTGATGATAAAACGCGTTATTCGTTAATTAAGAATGCGAAGAGTTTTGCGATTGACTGTATACGTTGATCGTGGCATGCGAGCTTTCTCTTATTTACGAGATATCGCGAATAATTGACGGCCATTGACCGTGCCGACAATTCGACGATAGCGCAAGTTTAAACGAAAGGGAAAACGATCGTGCGATTAATTCGTAAATTTCTGCCTTTTTTCGTTCCTGGAGGATCGAGTGGGAGAGAGTGGAAGTAAGAATAGAAGTGGTTTCCGTCTGCTTTTAACTTCCGTCTGGTTTCTGTCTGGAAATAATAATGGTGCTTCTGTATAAATGGTTCGAGATATTTCAGATTGTCGTGGTCAAGGTTCCTTGACCTTCGGAGGACGTGGTGAAAGAAGGCTCGCGCTATTAAAAATCCATTAAGCCGGCAGGGAGGTATGCATGCGTTTTATGAATTAGGTAAATAAGTAAAATTATCCTTAAAACGAGAAATAAAGATAAAGGGGGGGGGGGGGGAATGTCGAGTGGAAAGTTAAAATTATTACTCTGAAGGATCAAGATTTACTTAAGCGGTTAATGTCTGCTTAAAGAATTCGCGTGTGCAATTTGTACGCGATGTATCGTAAGAATATACTGTCTGCTTTACATGCCATAATTATTAAATGATATTATACTTTTAGCTTAATTCAGGATTACATCTTGGAGACAGGTACTTGTTAAAAATCCATTAAGAATGCTTGAATTTATACGTACCATAAATTACTTAGATAAAGATAAAAAGGAAGATTATCAAACGATTAATTAATTTCGAGTGAAAGATTACTTTTGAGAAATTTTAATTTATTTAAACGCTTTTTGTTTGACTTTATCTATACAACTTTATCGGCAAGATTTGTGTTTTTACCTATATTTATTTAGCGTATCGTAGAATTTTATATCAACATTATAATTATTCCGCGATAATTGTACTTTATGTTTAAATTATAATTTTACGTAGGCATTTAAATAACGCTCCGTGCATTAAATCATACGAGTTTCGTGTTAATTAGAATTTTTTTGTATTAAATACGATGAAGTGTTATATCTCGCTACATAATTGAGCGCAATTAATTTTTCGCGTATATTCATTGTCTCGCTTGGTCGGTGTGCAATTTATTTACCAAGCTTATAAATATAACGGAGAGGAATGTTTATATTATATTATTTCACGTATATTTTCACATCGTTTACAATGAAATAATTATCTATACTATATAATTTCTTGAAGTATTTGTTATTCTTTCGCTTATTTATCTATTCGTTACGAATTATATTCTTCTTTCCTTTTTATTCTTCAACAACCGAATAATTTACGTGATGAAACAAGAATTACGACCAATCTCCAGTTCCAAACCTCCCTTCCCCTAGAATTTTTCAAAAATTTATCGAAATAAAGAAACACCGTGGAAACTTCTCGAATTCCGAACCGTAGCGACAAAAGTAACGATGAATGAAGAGAGATAAAAGAGTGATCGATCCGGAAAGGGTTCGGTTTCAAGCTAGACGAACGAATTCGACGCTCGACTTATCGACTGTCGGTATCTCATCGCGGTTTCCCAAACATGGAATTTTCCACCTCTTTCCCACACATTAAATCCAATCACGATGGCTGTCCGTCACAACGGGACAAGCGTATCCCATAAATCGATTCCGTGGACGCGAACGTCGAACAAAAACAAGAAGAAAGAAAGAAAGAAAGAAAGGAAAAAAAAAAAAAGAAACAAAAATATATCATTGTTTATTAGGGAACGATGAAAAGTCCACGATATCGTTGCGTCGTTCTCGATGTTGTCACGTAACAATTTTAATTACGGTTGTCGCGACTAATGTGCTTACCCAAGCGACGCGAGCTGTTGTCGCTTGCCGCGGCGCGCACGCGACAGAAACAGCGGCAGCTGTCTTCCGCTTTTGCGCCATCTAACCCCCTTTCTCCCCTTCCGGTGCGCTCACGCGCGCTCCTTCGACGACAGGCCCCCGTGCAAAGTAACTTTTTTTTTCTTTTTTTTAACGACCATAAAACCCATTAAGTGTAATAATCCTTAGATCCACGCCTGAGATTAATCGTCGCGACGCGGGTACGAGAAAGGGTAAGAGGGATATTTGTCAGAAAGAAGAAAATTTTTTGACGAAAATTTTTCGCAAGGAGATATACGTATAATATCATTATACTTGTTCCCATAGCTTAAAAATTTATTACATTCTAAATTATCGATTCCTCCATTGGAATGAATTGAACTCTCAATCGAATTGAATCAAGAACTTGAAAATTAACGAACAATTAGTGAACCTATCCCCTCCCTCGAATTCTTCCCTCTATTACACTCGAATTTATTGAAACGACAAACAAACGTGTGGAACGTTAGAAAAGTAACATCCACGAAAAAAGAAAAGAATAATAAAAAAAGAATATCAAACATCAAGACAAAAAGACATAAAAGACTTGAAATATAATTTGTTCGGTGGCCAACCAATTTACCATTTCGCTGGCCTCTCTTGCATTTCACGCCAACGAATATAGAACGAATATAGAATAAATAGGGTTGTAAGTTTTTCGTCACGATTGGCCGATCACTTGCGCGGAAACAATTCATAACGGTCGGTTTGATCGACGCCAGGCCTCGGCTACGATAAGCGGTGGCGACGGCACTGATACAGCCACCGTTTGATAGGGACGATAAGAATCGTGGGGGCCACGTGCGTTCGGTGCACCCGGCAATGTGCGTCACGATAACTCACCCCCCGCCCTCTCGCATTGTGCATATACGCCTTTACCGCCCCCTCCCCCTGTAACGGCGTTGTCGCGTGAACTTTATTTCAATCGTGATAACGCTCAACATTTATTTTTCTTCTTCCCCCTCCCCTCTTCTCCTCTCCCTCTTTCCTTCGAAGAAAAACTCGGCCTAACAACATTCTTGCGTCGAGACACCGCCCCCCCTTTTCGATCGAGAATTTCCGAGTAATCGTTATTAGCGGAAGGTGCAACCTTTGATAAAAAAAAAAGAAAAAAAAAAGCAAACTGTTCCGCGAAAGTCTTTTTTTAAAGGTTTAAGGGTCGTTTCTGCGGTTGGATGAAGAGATTAGCCCAACTCCGGGAACCGGGGCGCCACGTTTTATTATTTATTAACGGAGATCGGTGGATTATTTCTGATGATTTATTTCTCTTCGAATGAACGAGATAGAAATATATTATATTTGACGGCAAAGAAATTTCTAGATGTCCAATTTATAATTGCAAAGACTGATTTAAATCTATATAATAATTTCTATAATATATCTTGTATATCCATTATCTTGTCACAAATAAAAGAATAATTTTGATATTTCGAGAAATCGATTTATAAATAGAAAAATTGATCTAATACTTCGCGGATTTTAATTCAGAATTTAGAATAATATAATACATAAAATATACATATGAATTCCACGAGTGCTCTATTATCGATATTATTAGAATAAGAAAATCGTTCAAGGATCGAGGGAGCAATTTAAAAGAAATGTCTAAGAATCAAGAGATCAATTTAATAAATGTCTAAAACCCACCCTAGCAATACCCCCTTTCAGGAGTGTTATTTTATCATGCATGGCTTATTACCACGATAAAAGAATCATCGTTACAAGAATGCCGACAAAGTGAAGGAGGTAATGAGGGAGCAATAGAAAAATGAAAAGTGAAATTAAACAGTCCGCGTTAATTGGAATTGAAAGGGCGGTTGTTTGTACGGTGGGATACACGGTTTGGAACGAATCGGACCGGTTACTCGGCGAGGATAATTTGTTCCCTGACCGTTCGTCATTGACGCCAGTCCGGCAGGTTTTATCTTTTCACCGTATTAATTCGCGTCGACGTGTCGCTCCACGATTCACGGTCTGCCGATTGTGCATCGCCAGGGAGGGAATTTCATGGGAAGCTTTCTCGAAAGCTCGAATACACGTCGTTTCGTTTTGCACCGTATTTCACCCCCAAACACGTTTCGTTCGATGTACACTGGTGGAAAAATTTTTAAGAAAAGATCTCGAAAGTTGAGAATTGGTTCCATCCGAGGAATCGATCGTTCGAGACAATATTTTTACATGTTTTTTTTCTCTTACCCTTAGATTAGATTTCATAATGGAAACGAAGCGAAGAAAGTGAAATGTTAGCGCGAATCGAATTTAAATGAAAAAAATATTTAAAGTATTTAATGTGGATAATTTATGTGGAAACGTTATTGCGTTATCTGTTATTTATCGGATCATTGTCCGTATAAATTTGTTATAACGGAGCTTTCACTTCATTCCTTTGTGATACACGATTGAAATGATTTCCAGATTGTTAGTCCGAATTTTCCATTATTAATTATGTCCCATACGTGTTAAATATAGAGTTTGAAACGGAATACATGAATTCATTGATGATTGGTACATTTATTATTGATGTTTTCCCTTTATTGATATCATTGTCCGGTACTAAATTATTAATATCGGATGGGATTAACGTGGAATATTATTGGAAAAAGTCAAAAGAAGAATCTCTCTCTCTCTCTCTCTCTCTGTAATCTTCATTCCCGTACCAATCTTCATATCTAATTATAAAATCTCAATTATACTAAATATGGAAATATACGCGGGTATAATTATAAAACTCAATTTAACCGGGATTCTAGTTGCATATTGGTATTCTACTTATTATTATATATCGCTAAATATGCGCAATTTAATTTGTTAATTTAATTCGATTCTCGTTTACTCGGGTTTGGCACGATGTTTCTGCATTCCAACGTGGAATTGGATTCTACAATTAACACAGGAAACAATTATCATAATGTATCTTGTTGCGATGCATACATGCAACGAAAACTCGATTAATTCCCGCGATAATTATCGAACCTGTATTGTAACGGTATACCAGTACTTTGACATTTACACGCCGAGAAAAAGTTTCCTGTAAAATATATATTAAACCAATTTCATCCCCAATCTGTTTTACCTATATGATAAATTAAAAACAAAATTGGTTCTTTATTCTAATATCGAGGAGAAAAAAAAACACACACTCAACGCAAATTTCTCTCGAAAATTATTTTTCACTAGATAGACTCTCAACGAAAAATAATAAAAATTATTCACTCAGCTGTTCATCGACGAGAAATGATAGAAATTACTTCGAGACAGTCCACTAGGGGGAAAAAAAAAAAAAAAAAAATAATTGTTCAACTTTTCAAAGTTTTCAACAATCAAATGCACTGTTGTTAGAAAATGATATTAGAGAGAAAATCGCGGATGTCAATGGTGAAATATATTTAATACGATAGATACACACGATCGAACATCCCTTCGTAAATTTATTCACGCGTTTCCTCTTTTTTTTTTTTCTTTCTTTTTTTCTTTCTTCCTTCCCTTTTCCTTCCCTCCACGCAAGGGGTATACTCGTGATTCACGGCAGTTTTTCACGTCGTGTGCCCCCTCGACGCGGTCAATCGTATTGAAAGAAAGTTTAAAAGGGGGCGATTTCCCTTCCGGTGTATCAATTGTTTAGGGAGGAAGAGCGAAGTTTCTATCTTTACAGAACCCTTGGGACGACGGTCTCCGCATACTGAAAGTTTTACCGAAAAAAGAAATCGGAAGGGTCCTTTACCGAAAAGAGGAAAAGGAGAAAAAAAAGAAAATTCTTGTCCCCGTCCCACATGGGACAGATTCTTTGTGTACATAAAACAAACTCGTACAATATAGATCTGTCGTTTATCTTTCCATTTTGCCGGACCACGAATATAGATATTAGTTTTCCCCTCGTATGATTGCATATCTCTTTCCTCTTATTATGTATATCGATTTAAAAATGTTTTTCTTTTCCTTTTTTTTTTTTAATAGAAAGATTTTGTTTTTAAATTTCTTTTTAGAATTGTTTTTGAAATTAAAATATAATTTTATCGTGTACGGTTAATTAGTTTAAATAATTCAATCGACAGAATGTTCAAACTAAGTTGATATCGAAAATACACTTCACTGCTAGCATTGATAAATCTTCGAGAAATTGAAGGAGTTAATTAATACGATCGTTCTGTTTGCGAAGCAGTATATTCGTATACATATTGACAAATGGCAAGGTATGGTTTAGGTATGATTTTATATCTCCAGGCATTTTCCTGTCACGTAAATGCCTCTTTATTTATCGAATTGATTTTCTTTACATCTACGCGAATCTGCTTTCATTACTTTCTTGTTTTCCGATCAACGAAATTTCAAATATATCGTATAACATTATCGTTTAAAAAGTATTTACAATAAATAAAATACTTATCTTTTTTAAATGTTACTTTACATATTGGAATTCAAAGAGAGAGACATTAACAGCGATCAATGATCCATGATCTCTCCTTGTACCAAATCATAAATCCAATCTCAAATTATAACTATCAGCTCAATATTTTCTCAACTTGTGATACTTTCATTTCTTCAAAGTTACGTAAATTTATTTTCCTTATATCTTCGAAGCTTTCCCCTTTGTCACCGTTCAAATAAATTCCACCAATCAATCAATCCATAATTTCCATTTCCGCATAATTCTTTAAATATAATTCGAAATATTCGAAATATCTCTCAATATTCGAAATTAGAAAGAATTATAAGAGCCACCACGAGATCCGTTCCATTCCAAGAATAACAAGAAATGGAGCAACTCTCTCGTGTAAATTCTCTCCGATGAATCGTATCAATAACTGCAGCTCGATATCCGCGACACGGAGGAGAGGAATTGGGTATATAGAATAATAGAAGAAAAGTAAGAAAAGCAATTGGAGCAAGGAGCAGAAACGGCCCTTTAATACAATGAGATTTATCGGCGAGATGCGCCTGGCCATTATCACGACCGGGATACGGACGAGTTTTCCCCCGTTCCTTTATTCGAAGACGAGGCGGTGACGAGGGAGGAGGAAGGGAGGAGGCGAGGTTTAATCTCACGGGAGAAGACGTTCCACTCGACAAGTGTCCCCGAACGATTCATCTTCAAAGAAACAGTTGGCCTTTTTTTCTTTGCGAGCGCGCACGCCGCGTGACAGACCCTATTCCAAGGGTTCTCCATTTCCTACGAGCCTTGTATCTCCTCTCGTCCCTCCTAGTTTTTTGCCCGCCGAATAACCGCCGATATCGTGTCTATTTCCACCGAGATGCGGCCTCCTCTTGTAATTTGACGGGGCGTGCGGGGCTCGTCGACTTGAGACGCACGTCGCCTTGTGTGATGTGATTATCGAGCCCTGCTCGCGTGAAATTCGTCCCTTTCTTCAAGGGGAATCGTGTTTAGGATGTTGTTATGCGTTGATCGAGCGTTGTGTCTTCGTGTTCGGGGAGGAAAGAATTTTTTGTAGAAATTATAGAATTTTTTTTTTGTAAATTTTTCGTTCCAACAAATTTTGTTTGTTTGTTTGTTTTTTTTACGAAGTAACGGACAAAGAATTGAAAATCGAGAGTAGTTGTGCAAGTCGCTCGTCGTCTGTTTTCTATCAAAACACGGCTTCTTCAAGGAGTGTCATTGTATCATTCGAAGGGACGTGCTCGTTCGACACGTCGCCTTGATGTGATTATCGTGAGTCGTATTTGCGTGAAATTCGTCGTATTAAGGGGGAAAATCGCGTTTAAAATCACGTCGTTACGTGACGTTGGTTGGAATGGTTCGTTTGGAGCGTACGTTTACGTTGTATCATGTTTGAAGAGGTGTAGAGTTTTTATAAACGAATTTGTTTGTTTTGTTTTGCGTGAATAATTTCGTATTTTGTCCATGTTTTACGAGCGTGAAGCAACAACCAACAGTGGATGGTTTGTGCCATTGTCGAAAATCAGATAACGAGATTGTTCTACTATAAATGTATTAAATGAATACTCCGTTGTATTCAGAATATTGTATTCTATCCCTGTTTCTGGAAATAGAAAGTATCTAGTTCGTATGGCTTCGTTTATCGTGGTTGTGCACGCGACTCGACGTGGATCCGTTATTTAATTTGGAAAAAAAAAGAAAAAAGAAAAAAAATGGGAATTCACGGGATGATGCAATTATCCATACAAGTTTATCCATACAGACTTGGATAATAATAAATACGATACGGTTTGGTGTTTTAATTTTTAAAAAAATACTAAAAAAAAAAGACTAGTTTTTAAAGAACGTTATTAAATGACTTCGTATATAAACGACAGGTTAAATTTTGATTATGCGGATTGCTGTTTAAAGAAAAGTCAAACGCTGGATAATGGAATATATAATTATTTAATTATCGATATTAATAATAAAATCGAATTGATATAAGCTAATGCTATCTTTGTTCCGTGAAATGCGATACTTACACGATTCGATAATTGCACGTGTTAGATAAATTATCGATATATTATTGTAATTATCAAGTCCCATAATTGTATATGTAACGAACCATATTGAATCGGAATTCGTGATTTCCAGCCAACTAATCGCGTTAACTGGTTATTAATTAATTTTGCGGACTATCGTGGATAAATGACCTCTTCAAACAGATTTAAATAAATCTCGCCAATCTTGCATAAAAATTTATTCCATTTTCAAATTAACAATTTTTTCTGCAGCAAAACCACAATATTCGTAAGTAACGCTTCGTACTTTTCGTAACGGGTAATTTTTTTCGAATTAATTCATTTATTAAAATTTTGTTCCGCGACTCTCGTTATGGAAGAAACCACACAACAATTAAAATTCGCGAAACAGCATTTTTTTTCAAGTTTTCAAACAATATATAAATTACAAAACGCAAAAACCGTGATAATTTTATAAATTTTTTCCAAGGTTTATCCAATCGTGCGTTTTATTTGTTAAAAAAAACTTTTCTTGGACTCGCTTGAGAGTCTTGAGAAGAGACCGCGAAATTCAATAATTGTCAACTTTCCAAACGTAAAAACCTCAATTTTTATAAATTTTTTCCAAGATTTATCCAATCGTGCGTTTTATTTGTTAAAAAAAACTTTTCTTGGACTCGCTTGAGAGTTTTGAGAAGAGACCGCGAAATTCAATAATTGTCAACTTTCCAAACGCAAAAACTTCAATTTTTATAAATTTTTTCCAAGATTTATCCAATCGTTTTATTTGTCAAAAAAAACTTTTGGACTCGCTTGAGAGTTTTGAGAAGAGACCGCGAAATTCAATAATTGTCAACTTTCCAAACATGGAATTACGCAAAATCGCGATTTACTCCGAAACGACTTCCAACAAACTACTTCCACCCAGATACCCAGTTCCACGAGGCCCGCTAGGTCTCCCCCCCTACTTCCCATAAATTTGCAAAAGTGCTTCTTCGTACTCTCTCTCCATTTACAATCCGCCCGTCCATCCTTCCGCGTATTCCGCGAGTTTCTCTGAACCTCGATCGATTCTCTGGAAATCGTTTCTAAGTGTTTCTCGATGGGAAATCCTGAACGGGATAAAGGCAACCGTTGTTTCGCGAAATGAATAAAACTACGCGGAATTCCTCCTCTCTCTCTCTCTCTCTCTCCCCCTCCCTCATCTCTCTCAACAATAACGAGAGAATCCGCCTTGGTTGTTTGCACACGTGTCCCGAAATTCCACGGGGATCGGCGAGCCTATCCACGGATTTATTTTCGTTCAGCTCACGATCGAACAAACGGTGTCTCTCTCTTTCTCTCTCTCTCTCTCTCGTTGTCACCGTGTAACAACTGACAGTGCCACTGGCGCCGTCCGAGTCACTCTAACTCTCTCTCGTGTCGACACGAGACGGAGATTCGAGGACTCGGGTCGCGCTAAAAATAGCCGTGAACAAATTATGAGCCGGGCCGACCGACACGTTCTTTTCGAGGATTCGGTTGATACCCGCGCGAGCCAATTCGACGTGAAATTTCGATAAATCAAGGGGAGACACGGCGGGTCGCGCCGCTTTGCCCCGAACCGACCCATCTGGACGGAAACGAATCGGCCCGGAGTACCTTCTCCCTCGAGAGAGGTTTCCATCAATCTCGATCCGTGCTCGCTTCGAGCCCGAGTCTCGGCTCTTTGTTTTTCTCTTTTCCTTTTTCTTTTCTCTTTTTTTTTTTTTTTTTTGTACTTTGTTTCTTTACCCCTCGTTATTTCGCATTTCGCGTCCATTTCAACGGATTCGAGGATTCGTAATGCGTTCGTCTACTCGATCGTCGTTCCGTTTTAACGAGAAAAATTTCGATTCGATAGGAGGATTCGAAGATTTTCTTTTTTTCGTTTTGTATTTTAAATTAATAACGAGGAGGAAGATGGAATTTGTGGATAGTGATTACGAAGCTTCTCCAGGAAGGGATTGGACGAGCGTTGCCTCGAATCTCTAACGGTCTCCAAAGATATATTTAATCGATATCTCTTATTCTTGCTGATCAAGTTTTATTGTTGTATGCAATTGATTAACGAACGATAATTGCTTGTCAAATGCTCGCATCACGTTTCTGCGATTATTTATGCGAAATTGAAATATGTGCAAAGTACATATTCAACAAATCTCTGTTTAAACTTTTATTTCTTTAATCACGTTCAATTTTCGAATCATAACGATCTATACCCCCACATTTCCTGTTTTCCTCGGGATGGAAGAAAATAGCTTATATTTCATTGACAAAATTAACCGAGGGAAACGAATAAAATATAACGAATCGAAACGCGGATTTCAATCCTTCGAGTCAGTCAGTTTAATGTCGTGATTAATCACAGGAGGGGAACATTTGTCCAATAAATGTTCCCCGTAGCGGTTGACGTATATCTGTGCAAATTTTATTAATGTATGCGTGTTTCAACGCAGCATTAATAAGCTTATTAATACCATGTGTATTAACGCTCGTCCCCACTCTTGGTCCCGAATATAAATTCGAACGGGACGGAATCGAGGCCACCTCGATCTGTTGCAAATTAGAAAGTTACACGGCCACGTTACGATTCTTAATTTTATACACGTATGTCCCGTGTTTGAGATCCATTCTTTTTCCTTTTTCCTTTTTTTTTATCGCGTCAATTACGTTTCTCGCGTTCTTCGCGGCGAGAAGAAAGTTATTCCAAAACTGCAACAAGTGGTGCAATGGATTCCGGATAACTATTATTCGCGGTGTTGCAGGAACTTCGCATCCTCCTGTGTTTTTATTGCGCAACTGAAATATTTCTCCTGTATCTCCCCCGTGATAAATTTTAAAAATATGAAAGTTATTTATCTGCAAAAGGAATATTTTAAAATGTCAGCATTTTTTAATTTCCACGGAGAACGATATAATAATTGACGTAGACTGCTTTCTTTTTTTTTTTTTGGCTTCACGAGTTTATTTCTTAGAGAAAGAGAGTAATTCGAAATTCAAAAGTTTTCTTTTTTTTTTTTTGGATAATTAATAATCGGTGATAAATCAACTATTGATCGACTTTCTACGTCAAATTTATTCACAATTATCAAAAAAATCTATTATGATAATTTTCTAACAATTATTTTTATTATTTACGTTGTACTAGAAATACAAAAGAAATAAAATTCGCAATTTTGTAATGTAACGAAAGAAAAACGATGATCGATCGCTAATTAGAATGGAAGGATAAAAAAAGTCGACAAATGGTTGAAAATAGCGCGACACATTTTTTTCACCCACGTCCAACATTCCATAGACGTGAAAGCTGTCTCCGCTTGTACATTCATCACGTCTGAAACCGCGACCGATTCCCGGCACCGGTCGTTTTGTCACGCTTCAACGTGACAGATCCGCCTCGATCCTCTTTCGAGGACACCGAGAGGGAGACAAATAAAGCGCTTACGTCGATCTCGAGCGGCTGTGTTTCTCGAAAATGAATTATTCCCGGAAACCAATGTTTGGCCAGAACTTCTGTATACGCCGCCGGCAACCAATTTAAATCGTCGGGAATACTATTCCGCCTCAAATAGTTGTCAATAGTAATTTACAATTAATCTCTTTTGTACGACTTCCTTCCTTTTTTTTTAAATATTTATTTTTGAAACAATTTAAAATTTCATTTTGTTCGAAGAGAGGTTTGAAAAAGGAGAAAAACTTTGGTTATGGAAATTATTTTTAAATTCAACTGAAATTTCTGCTCCAAGAGGAATTGAAAAGTTACTTTAAGCGATTATTTATTTAAATTCTTTCCCGTTACAAAATTTATTCCCGTTACAATTGCTTCTCCCTTATCATGCTTCGAATAATAATAAATTATCCAAATTTCCTCCGTGACTCCGAAAAGTTACAAATTTCATTGCTACGGAATTGGTGGTCGAAGTTAAAAAAAAAAAAAGAGAAAGGAAAGAAAAAGAATTCGAACGACGCGTACACGTCGATAAAAATTTCGAGAGAAGGAATATTGAAAACGTTACGAAGCGTGAAATTCTTGAAAATACAAGGTGGAATATAGCGAAAATAATCGCGGTTCCAGCGTTAACCAAGCGTGTTTTAACGGCGAAACGGCGATGGTTCCGCGACACGCATGCTGTTTAATAAACTCGTTCTCGTCGGGGCCGGTGAAATTCAATCGCGACACACGCGACAGCGGGCTGATTTTAATGCGTAATGAGCGCATGCTAATGCCCGAACCAAGCACGAATTAACCGAGAAATCGGACAGATAGATCCGCTTCGATCGCGCGCTAATTGCGCGAAACAATTTTTTTTCCTTTTTCTTTTTTTTTTTTTTTTTTTTTTTTAACCGGAACGAAAACTATCAGGATTGTTCATTCACGATTATCGACAATGCAAATCACGCCCCTTTATCGATTTGACCGGTGTTCATTTACATTTTGATCGCGATACATTTTGCGCGTGTCGAAATGACGGAGACATCGAAAGGTATCGATAGATTTACGAGATGATTCCAACGAGACTTCTCCTTTTTCTTCGTCGATTTCTACTGTCATCTTTTAAAGATGAGCTACGCTGGAAGGAAAGCTGAAAGTTGAAATCGGGATTGCGAAGAAATCGCACGATGATTAGGACGAAACCTAAATTTTTATTTTCGCGTAATATCTGTTCCCAAATTTATATCTCCAAGAAACTTTTATTAAATTTCGTAAGATCAATTTGTAAATTCTTAACAACATATACTGCAATTTCCGGGTCACCAAAATTTATCAAACCTACTTTCGAATCCTTAATCAAACCCTTTCTTTCGAACAACACCACGGCTAATTTTTCTCAGCCATATAAGAAATCAAATCATTTCTTCAAATTCCATATATAAATCTATTTCGAAATTATTTCGTGAACAACATTTCGTGAACACCGACTATCTATACTCGGCGCGAAATAAGAAACAAGAAAATTACTCGATGTCCACTTCCTCGACGCATAGACGCAAGAGGGCCGCGGAGAGGATGTTCATTGTATCGTCCATTGAAAGATCGTCATTGAAAGAATCGAAAAGAGCGGCGTGCAGCGCGGAGGAGAATCGAGGAACAAGAGCGCAACCGAGGCGTACAAGAGCGTGTGTACAAGGAGAAACAGAAAAAGGTCGCGCGAGCAAGCGAAACAAAGCCGCTGCTATTTTTGTGCGTGAAAGGCTGGCGCACCAAGTGGGGAGAGGGGCGAAAAGAGAGCAGAACAGAGTGACTGGAGAGAGAGAGAGAGAGAGAGAGAGAGAGAGAGAGAGAGAGAGAGAGAGAGAGAGAGCAAAGTCGTGGTATTAACAAGGAGGGAAGGAATACGGGAGGAAGGTTGGTAGCGGACGATGATGACAATGTCTCTCTTACCTGGTTTCGACTGCCGGTTGACATCGAGCCCGGCAACCAAGAAGATCTTTAATTCGTGGACGACAGATGATGGCGGCTGAAGACTGAAGAAGGGTGATGCCGGTGAGAGGGAGTGAGAGAGAGAGAGAGAGAGGGAGAGGGAGAGGGAGAGGGAGAGAGGGAAGAAAGAACAATCCAGCTTTGTCCTGTCAACTGTCTGCGGCTAATGAGCCTCTCCTACCGTCTTCCTGCAGTCGCTTTCAGGAGACGGCTGTTCGAGACCAAAGTCACGGCTCGATACCCGCCAATAAACCGTTTAATTTTCCCCCATCCTCGCTACACAGTCCCTTCCACGGCTGTGCGTCGAATTATTCGGCTTGTGCCGTCGAATCTCGATGCATTTGTGAGGGCGAGTGGGTTGGAGTTAGTAGGAGAGATCGTAGCGAGAATTGGTGCAATTGATCGCTCTACACCGTTTTATCGGGAATAGAATGCGTGATCGATTGGAAGCCAATGGAAAAAATTTATTTAGACGGGTATCATAGATAGGTTTTGAAATCGATCAGGTAGAGGATTGGTAATGGCTCGACGATTGAAACAACGTAATTTTCGTCGAAGCGAAAATTATCACGGGTAATTACGGGATTTAATACGAGTTTCTTAATTCTAAAAGTGTTACAAGGTTTCCTTAATTCTGCAAAAATTACAAGCTTCTCATCCGAGGAAGGAGAGACTCATTTCGGAGAGTGGAACGAGGCATCGAAGCGTGCAATTAAAAAAAAAAAAAAAAAAAAGAGAGAAAAAAAGAAGAAACTAAAAAAGGGAAGGGTCACTTCCAACCTTTTCTCGATTCGATAAGCATGCGTGTGATAAGTTAATGCCACGATTGGAGCACGTGAAAAGGATGAAAGGGTCGGTGTGCGATGACGGTGGGAAAATACGAAGAAAAAGAAGAAGAGGAAGGAAGAAAGTTGCGGAGGGGGAAAGAAAAAGAAAGAAGAAGAAAGGGAGGAGAAGTACCGGTGCAGTTGCACTCATTTACTTTCCCTGCAAGTATGAGTCACACATGAAAGAGCCTAATCTCACGCGATCTCTGCGTGTTCGGTGACCCCTGATCTCCTGGCGAATCCAAACCCCTTCCCAAACCACCCTCTCGCCGAACCGCACGGTTCTTTTCGTTCCGCGCATTTAAATGTCGTTGCTTTACATGTCTCTTTCTCTCTCTCTCTCTTTTCTCGAATATTACGGTTTTATTTGCAGCGTATCGTCGGTGGCGATCTCTTCCTGGACAACGCTCATTTATTTTCGACGAGGGCCACCTTTCCTCCCTTTTTTACGGTTTCTCTCTCTCTCCCTCTTGCAACCCCTACTCGTGTACTGCACGAGTCTACCTGTCTGTTCAATTATTTGTTCGCACGGTTTAATGGATGAACACGTTCGCCGAGCTATTACGCCTATTTGCAGATGAGGTTAGAACAACCCGCGATGAGTGTGTTTCGAATTAGGCGTAATAATAAATGATTGTAATCGTAGGGGCGTTTGTTTCATACGAGATAAAAGAAGAAGAAGAAAAAAAAGTGTAACAGAATAATGATAAACGAATAATGTAAAAAATTGTTGCGAACAATCGTATGTGAAATATATAAGTTTTATCGTTGTTATTTATTTATTATTATTATTTATAATTACCCGTGTAATTTATTTTTATAATAATTGCCCGTCAAGATAACGTGACAATTTGTATATATTTATCAGACACTTGGCTACCTTGGAAATACGGTTCATGCGTTCCAATTAACAATATCGTGTAATTATATCGTTTTCCACTTCCCTCTTTTACACTTTAATAACATAATAACACACACGCAAAAAAAAAAAAAAAAAAGGAACATTCTTCTTTTAAGAAGAACCTTATCCCCGAAACCGATCGCGCAACCGAATTAAAATTCGAAATTCATTATCCCTGCGGATAATTTCGGGTGTTGTTATTATTATATCGAGTCGGATCGAATTAAAAAAGAGCTCGCAAATAGCGGCCAGTGTACTTCTACTCAATTTGCCATTTCGTGCACGTCTTAATTAAACGCGTACCACTTGCAACCTGCGCACACATTAATTTCATGAATCATTCGTTGCGTACGAAAAGGAAGTAGCGATGGAATCGAGTTCTGTACGCAGAATTCGAATCAGATACGAAAATTATTATTATTCCATTACCTTTAATTGTAATTTCATTCGTTTCGAAAAATCTTTTTGAAAAACTATCAGAACCTATCCATCTTTCTTACCTATTTCTTTCAAAACGCTCATAACTTATCGATATTTCGCATCCATTGCGAAACGCATTGGTTTCTCGAATATAGATCCTCGAAATACATAGAACGCTCGCAAAATTGATCAACAAGAATCTTCGCCCAGATCGAAAAAAATACCGATTGTTTCAACCCGTATACTCGATCCCATCGCTCACGATAGATCGGTCAGGATCGGTTACACGCACGCGTTTTCCTCCCAGGGAACAAATTTATGCGTATTCGCACGCGGGGTTTCGGAAGTCGCATAATTAACCCTCCAAGCTCCGTTTTTCGAAACGGTCGGCCCACCGTCTCGCGAGGCACACCCCATAATTCGGGATCGGCAGAATGGGATCGGTAGCCGTTCCCATTTAAACCGTGCACGAGATCGTGGCACGAGATCGGCCAAGCCTGATCGATACGGGAAATTATTGGTCCCAGCCCTTATTGGAACGCTCGCCGATCTTTTGATCCGCTTCATCCGCCTCGTTCCACCTCCCATTCGGATGACGTGCAAGTGATTTCGCCCCACCCTTATGAATATTCATCTGCCCCGTGTTCCTCTGCAAAATACCTAATTATTCGATTTACACTCGGTGGAGCTTAACTCGACGAGTTTCGTGCTTTTAATGGCGAAGCTTCGTACCTGTAAAGTTCGAGAGAGAGAGAGAGAGAGAGGGAGAGAAAGAGAGAGAGGGGGCGATGCGTATACCTGATGTTTCACGTCGAAGGGACAGGGTTCGTGAAATGACGTTAGGTATTAATAGATAATAGGAATGACGAATGGTTTTTCTCCTATTCGAAAATTATTCGAAAATTATTCCTGAGGTGATTGAGGTAAAGACACGTACGTATGTATTCTCCATAACTACGATGTAACCACGCGATATCTCACGATTTACCTTTAATCATAATTTCATTCGTTTTGAAAAGTCTTTTGGAAACTATTAGAATCTATGTAATTTCTATTCTTCTCTCTTTCAAAACGCTCATAATTTATCGATATTTCGCATCCATTGGAAATTATTTCCAATGGATTTCGCAGAAGAACTTTGCCCAATTCGATGTTTCCTGATCTCGATCAGTCGATCTCGATTCCACCATTCCTAACATCTTTCCTTTCTCCCCTCTTTTTCTTCTTTCCGAACGTTTCGAACGATCGATCGCCGAATCGTTGAAATCGGTTCCTTCGTTCCTCGACACGCGCGACACGATTATCGTTTGCCACCGCCGGTTAAACGGCGATCGGGGCGTAATCGGTAGTTTCCCCGATTGCGATCGAAAGGAGTGGAATTGGTTCGTTTCCAAAATCCACGTATTCCACGTTACGATCTACGTGGAAACTACATGGAATTCCATGGATCGGATCGATCGACGTAACTATTATATTTCGCGGGTTATCTTCGCTTTGACGATACACGGTTTAATTCCTTGCCCGATATTATCGGCAATTTATGGCCGCGTGATAGGGGGCGGCCAAGGCTTGCTTCCGCGTAATTGATTAATCGCGAATCGATGCGAAATGCGCGCGGATTTCGGGGGAGGAAATCAGATTTGTATCCGCGAATCGTCGTTAATATCTGCCTCGAATTATTACCTGTAAACCCCGGCCATAACACACGGCCGGGGATACATTTAATTTCTAACCGTCCCTGTAATCGACTTTCGATTACTTGATGTCGGATACGGATATTCGTGAAATTGCAAATTGGGAATCTGTGTCTGGACGTTACGAGGGACGATGTAAAAGGAGATGATTTTCGTTCGTTCGAAATTATTTCCACGAGAATATTTCGTTTGTAATATTGAAATTTTAAAAGAATGAGAAAAGAAAGGTATAGATATATATTTTTTTTTAATGGAATGTTTTCTTATTGCTAGCTTGATTTATGATCTAGTACAACGGTATTCTTTTCACCCGATACCTCACCACATTACGTAAGTGAAATCGTTTAGATCGTTGAAGATACAAGTAATAATTCAATTCGAAGAAATATATATTTTTCTTCGATGATTCTTTCCTTTTTTTTTTTTTTTTCCTTTTTATACATGTAATCGCTCCTTAAATCTAGATTACGCGTAGATAAGAATATTTTCACTCTACGAACGCCCGTTAATAATTAATCTTCTGAAAGGATCGTTACACGGAAAATTAAACTTAATATAAAATTGATAGTCGAGCCTCCACTAAACACGTATCTCGATTCCATTCGGGAAACGAAAAAACTCGACGTAGAAACACGTTCCAACTAACTACCAATATTTTTTTCCCAATATAATATAACGGATTACGAAAATTACTTCGAAGCAATTAAACGCTCGTACCGTGTCCCAAATAATTCGTCTTGTATGAAATATTTTCGAGAGAAATACAAGCGTTGGAAAAGAAAAAAAGAGAAAGAAATAAATTTCTTTCCTCCTCGAGTGACCTGTAAATAGAACGATTTCGTTTAACGCGAATTCCACGGACAACCAGGATCTCCCCTCCCCTCCTTTCGATAAGGAGTAACACCTGTAGTGGCGTTAATAGTAGGACGATAATAGTAACGCTGTCGACGCGTCTGGTGGCCATCGTCCAGGCCGACGTCCACGGGGCTGCCATGGTTTCCTGTCCATTTTAATTGGGTTATTAACGGGCGCGAGCGTTTCCTGCCTCCTGTGACAAACCCTGGCCCGCCTCGAAAACCCGCCAGCTGCCGCCACGCCGCCGCCGGAAACCAATCTGTTCCGTTTGTCTTTTCGCTCTCTTGCCCGCCACCTTCCGTCTCGGCGGAACCGCCCCTCCGCATAAATATTCATCGCGCCCCTCAAATATTACACGGATATATATTTGTATCGGTTTCCAGAGCCACCGTGACGATCCAACTTTCCCCTCCTTCTCCAATTCTTCCCGATCAAACTGATGCCCCTTTATTTCTCTCGATCGGGTTTTCGACATACAGCTGCGTGTTCACAAGATCCTTGCTCGATATTTCAATCGTACGATATTTTCCTGTTCCAATTATATAGAATTTATATAGAATTTATATAGAATTTATATAGAATAATCCGTAGAATTTCATACGTTTATTCGCGCCAAGAATAGATTTTTGAAACGAAACAAACCTTTCCCCAAACATTCTCGAAACACCACAATCATTCGCAACGTTGTTCCCTAGTTAAGTTACCGTTCGATTGCTCGCGAAACTCTGGTTACGTAACGAAACGTGGTCACGGATTGGTTTCGTCTCGGCGGATTCGCCGATCTATTTCCATCGAGGCAAAAGTTATTTCGAATCGTTCATAAATGATTCATGCACTCCTGTATTAACACCGCTGCGGAGGGAAAAGGGACACGGGTGAAAAAGAGGAGGAGAGGAGGGGGGGGGGAGAAAAGGAAAAAAGGAAAAGGAAAAAAAAAAAAGAAAGAGAGAGAGAGAAACCGGCTCGCCCTATCCGTATTCGGTGTTTACCCATAAAACGAGTCGCGGCGATCGACTTCGAAGGGGAGCGAGCGCACATCCGAGAGCGCACCAACCACGTCTCTCTCCCCGCCGCGTTTTACAAGAACAAAAGGAGCGATCGGCAGGGCCACGTCGGCATCCTCGTCGCCCAGGATTCCCATGCATATGGATTAAGACGCTCCACATCTCGCCAAGGTGCAAGGATACGTAATCACGTTGGCGCACAAGCAAATCATGTTTATTCAGGGACGTGTTGTATACAGAGGCGAGATGTACAGAGGGGAAAAGTTTTCGCGTGTGCGTGTGCGATTTTACCGGGTTATATATATATATATAAATATCGAAGAGAAGAAGTGGCAGAGGGAAGGGGGGAGGCTGTGATTCTGTTTCGTTTCGTTCGTGTTTCGATGTGGTGGACAGTGACGGGATGAACGGGTGAAGGTCGACGATTGTCGTCTTTCGAATCTTTTTTCGAGGGATCGAATCGGTGATTTGGATCCTTTTTTTACTAAGGTAGGAATGCTTCGATCGAGGTATGAATTTATTCGTGAAATTGGTATTCGTTAATTGGTAGTGGATAGAGGAGGATATTATAGTTGCTCGAACGACACCTTTTTTTCTCTTTTTTTTTTTTTTTTTGGAAGGATGGACGATGGTCGATGTTTTTCTTTCTCGATTCGACGGTGTGAATTGATCTCCACTTTGAATTTTTATATATATCCTTGTATGTAGAAATATAGAGAAACGTAATGAATTTGTTTTATTGGATATTCGAGTTTATATTTTAATCGAATGCGTATATAAGAAATCAATGTGAAATAATAAAGTAAGGTAAGGACAATTTGTCGTGTAACGTGTTCGTGTAGTAATTGCAGAATAAAATATGTGGGTCCGCATAGTTTTCGCTGGAGCAAGAGAAAAATTCCTTTCAACAATATTTCCCGTCGTGTATGATTGTCCGTTTTATAGCAGAAATTGATACTCTGTCTGAGTGAAACGTCTAGTTAGTATATCGTACGAGGCAAAGCTATTCAGTCATGTTGCAAAATTGCACTTCGTGTTGCGCATAAATGAAATTTCTCTCTCCTCCTCTCTCTCTCTCTCTCTCTCTCTCTCTCTCCTTTTCTCCCTCCCTCTCTCTCTCTTTCTCTCGGCTAATCCTGATTGTAGTCGTTGAAGTGGAGCTCAATTTAGCGACGCGGAATATAATTCAACCGTGAACTACTTGCAGTCGTTTCGTCTAGTACAGCGGACCATCAGAGAAATTTATTGCGCGTACATTTGGTTGGAAATCTTATTTTATCCGGTGGATAGATTTTTATCTTAGAGCGGAAAAATGCGAGGCGAGCATGCATGCGTGACGAATGATTGAAATTTATTTTCGAGAATGTGAAGGAAAATTGTTCGAGATAAAAGTAAATGCTTCGAGTAGATTTTTTTTGAGAATAATTCTTATTCTCTCCATTTTAATTATTTTCTATAGAATTCTTTATGCTAAAAAAAGAAAAAAAATGTTATCAAGAATTACGAATATTCTTTCTTTTGTTCGTTCGATTAGACGCGAAACAAGAGTCAAGAGTTCAATCTCAGCTCGTCTTCCGATTCATTGAGCGGCTATTTAACAAAATTGTCGATCTTCTTGTTCGTTTATTTTTTTTCTTTCTCTCTCTTCTTTTTCTTTTCCTCCGATCGACCACCGGATTATATCCAGACAGATTAAACATTTGAACGGGATCAACGAGTCTAATGAAATTTCCCGTTTCCCCGCGAGAAAGGGAACTTTCATCGCGCAGCCTCGAACGTTTACAGAGCTAATAGTTTAACGTGCGTTCCTCTCTGCTGGAATTTTCAACGGCGCGTCGCGAAACTCCCTTCGGGGGATCCAATAAAATTTCTCATTTACTCGGGTGCCGTGTTGACTTTCTCCGTGTTGGTGGCGGTGGCTTTCGCCGCGATTTGATACCTGAACTGAGAATTCGCGTCTCTTCAAACGCGTGAACACCGGGGCATAATTGTCGAAAACATTGTATCCCTCGATCGTCAAGACGCGTCTCTCGACAATTCGATGACGAATAACAATATATTATGTATATTAGTTTAAATCATTTTCAATCATAATTTACAGATTATATCTTATATTATGCTAAATTATATCTCTATATCGTGATAACGTATCGCTGCATTCGAGCAAAGTCACGAATGGAATTTCAATTTTCGTCTAGAAAAACGTAAGAAGAAACTAAAAATTCGTCGTCAAAACGAATTAAGGAAGTAGAGGAAACCGTGCCATTGAAGCCTCTTTTTGATTCGTCTCGATATCTCAATTGATCGCCGAGATATAAGCACTCAAAGTTTCCATAGGATCATGAATTGACCCGCGAGTCAATGACCTATATTCTTTCCTCGAAATTCGTCCTACGTTTTTCCAGGAATCGCGTCTGTCACTTGTCTGGAGTTTGGAATAGGTCGGTGAGAGCGAGAGATCCGAGTAAGAGACAAGGAAAGAGATGATAAACGATTAAAAATTACCTTTTCCTTTACACGACGATATCTCGGGAACGGGATATCGTATCGGAATAAATCAAAAAGACTTTTAAAGAGAAAGATTTCCCGCTTCCAACGATCTTTTACCCATCGACCGGAAGTTATTATCTACGGAGTTACAGCGGTTCAAAGTTTTCTTAATTTTAATACGATTTAATCGCGTTTTAAGGTAAATGATTATTTAAAAATTATCTTTTCTTTACATGTCGATATCTCGAGAACCGGAAGTCCGAATTGAACAAATGAAAAAGCGTTTTAATGGTAAAGCTTCGTACTTCTAATGATGTTTCATTCGTTGACCGGAAGTTACTATATTCGAAGTTACAGCGGTTCAAAGTTTTCTTAATTTTAATACGATTTAATCGCGTTTTAAGGTAAACGATTATTTAAAAATTATCTTTTTTTTACACGTCGATATCTCGGGAACCGGAAGTCCGAATTGAATAAATGAAAAAGCGTTCTAAAAGATAAAGTTTCGCGCTTCTAATGATGTTTCACTCGTTGACCGGAAGTTACTATATTCGAAGTTACAGCGGATCAAAGTTTTTCTAATTTTAATACGATTTAATCGCGTTTTAAGGTAAATGATTAAAAATTACCTTTTTCTTTACATATCGATATCTCGGGAACCGGAAGTCCGAATTGAATAAATGAAAAAGCGTTCTAAAAGATAAAGTTTCACGCTTCTGAATGATGTTTCACTCGTTGACCGGAAGTTACTATATTCGAAGTTACAGCGTTTCAAACTTTTCCTAATTTTATGATACGTTTTTAATCGAACTTTAGGATAAAATTACGCGACAAATTCCTTCTTTTTCCCTGATTTTCATGAAAATCTGTTCGAGAGGTGGTTCCCTCGCGATAAACTCTCGATTCGAAAACGCTGTATACCTCGCGACGACGGTATCGGGGCAGAGCACGGCTTCCTTTGTACGAGGGGATATCCAAGACCGAAAGCGTTGTAAAGTTGTGCCATGGATCTCTGGGCGAGCAGCCGCTCGTAAATATGCACGCCGGTTCATGAATATGCATTGTTCGCGGTGCATACGCGCCTATACGGCGTATGCACCTCTTCCTCTTACTACGCCTTAAGACCCCGCCAAGTTTCGAGCACCGGCCGCGACGAAATATGACGGCCGCGCTCGTGTCCGTGGCCAAAAAAGGAGGCCACCACGCCGACAGACGGTTCGCTCGTTAATTAACGAGCGAATTGTCGTCTTCGGTGAAAAGAAAACGAGGGAGAACACGAACGTTTTACCTTTTGTGAATCTCCAACTTATCGAAAGCCGAGTATAAATTGAACGAAGAACGATAGAAATTTTGGAAATGAAAATTATTTTTAATATCCTTTTTAATTATAGTTTTCCCCTATATTATCTTATTTCGAACAAACTACTGTCGAAACACAATTTCTACGAAACGAAACTACGTAACCCCAATTGAAACCTTGCGTGAATTAAGCTGCCTCGATTAAACGAATTTACCTCGTTCCCCGGTTAATTTCCCCCTTCACCCTTCACCTCGCCTGCCCGCCCTCCACTCCACTACCTTTATCCACCTCGGACAGAGTGCATCAATTTCCTTCAATTAATTACCGAAACGGCAAATGTAACAATTCCAACCAAGTCGCGCTCTATTCTCGAATTTCAGTCGTGCCCTTTTAAACCACGCGCTCTCCGTACCGCGCCGTTTTAAAATTAGGCCAATTACCGCGTCAATTACCACCGCCGAATACCGAACTAACTCGTGCCGATATGTATCGTTAGACTCGTCGAAAACGGAGAAGAGAAAGAAACTCATCGCGATCATCGCGTCTATATCTGGTCTCGATCCGAAAAGGAGGAAAGTACAAATAAGTCGTCCCCTGAAACGATGTTATTAAAAGTGGCTAATTGCCCCGTTTTATTATTGCCTGGCCTTCGTTGCCAGTCGTTGCCTCGAATAGGCGAGAGCCTGTTTTTCTTTTTTTTTTTTTCTTCATTCGGCGGAGCTAATTAATGATCCACGCTTTCAAGGGAGGAAAGAAACGGAGGGGGAGGGAGGAAGGAAAGGAAAGGAAAGAGAGAGAGAGAGAGAGAGAGAGGAAAAGAGAGAGGCTCGCGAGGCACTCGACGCACTCGTTAAAGCGTTTTATCCGCTCGATGGTCGCGGAGCAAACGTTGTCGAGTGCGCACTTCGAGCGTTACTCCTTTTACGTTTTATCGATGGAGGAGGATTCGTATAATCGCGACGTGGCCGAGCCACGGGGAAAAGGAGAAAAGAAAGAGGTCGAGAGATAGAGTTTTCCTTTAATTACATTAGCCGCATGAGAAAGCGGTCTATACTCGAGGGGCCGTAAGCTTACTCCAAGATCGATCGAAACGATCGAAACGATCGATTAGAAGCGTACCTCGCCTCCCTACCGTCGCGCAACGAGGATCCTCCTTTTTTTTTTTCTTCCTTTCTTTTTTCTTCTTTAAGAAATCGTACGTACACCTTTCACGATTAATTGTTTTCAGGGCTCGCGAGACTTTATTTTCGTTCGTTTTCCCATGGGGCAGCTTATTAATTATGTTCCTTTTTTTTCTTCTTCTTCTTCTCTCGTTGTTTTCATCTCGACGACCGGCTGGCGGAGACGACTTTTACGGCTGCCGTACCTTTCGTCCCGTCACGCTCTCCCCCACTATGAAAAAAAAAAAAAAAAAAAAAANNNAAAAAAAAAAAAAAAAAAAAAAAGAAAAAAAGATTAATTAATGGTAAACACTTTCCTCGTTTTTTGCGGACACTGTAATAACGGGGATAAATTTAATTATGCCGAGGGAAGAACCGCTTTTTCTCCATCGAGTTTTACAACCAGTTAGTAGGGAGCGGGGAGAGAGGTTGTAAATGAAAATTTCGAAATCCGGGAGGAATCCAGAACGAAATTCATTCGAGATTTCTTTGCCTCGATATTGAAATATTATATCAATGGAAGAACGACATTGGACGAATCGGAGGAACGATGATGAAATCCTTTTAGTGTTTCGAATTGTTTAACAATCCATCGTCCACACGATTGCGAGATTCTAAATTTATTTGACTTTTGATAGACAAGTTGATTTCCTTTGATCCAAGATATTTCTTCTAGCGTGAAACGCTCGAGATTCGAAGTTAAAACGAAACGGAGTATTTTCGGCCCGATATTTATGCATTCCATTTCCATTACACCGACCGAACTTAAACTTTCGTCATTCGCGTAAAATAGAATTTCGTGATAAAAAAAAAAAAAAAAATAAAGAAAAAAGAAGAAAAAGAAATACGATATTCATCGATTATTATATACCTCGAACTCTCAAAATTTCACGTAACAGTTACCTTTCACTTTCGTCTCTCTCTCTCTCTCTCTCTCTCTCTTTCTCCCTCTCGTTAAACCCTATCATTAAAATTTTTAAAAAGAACTCATTAAAGCAACATTGTTGCGTTTAATCGCGATCCTTCGTCGCTTCGTTGAAAGTTTTATCGTCGTCAGATTGAAGTTTAATGTCGAAACTGTCTCACGGTGAACGACGCGCCATTTTGCCTTTTTGCATTTTTTATCGACTCGAATGTGTCGTAATTAAACCGTCGTCGACGTCGGGCTATCCGACACGATAAAGTGTAATTTTAATTGCGTTTACCCGCGTGAAAAGGCATTAACGGATCGTGAATATAATTGATTCGAGCCTGTTTCGAAAATTAACCTCGAAAATATATATATAACTGTGGCCACGAGTTTTTAATATATACTTATCGATTCGGATCTCTTGAAATATTATTAACACCGAAATTCACGACCGAATGCCGAGATTATTAAAGGAGATTACTTTCTCTTTGCCCCCCGTGATCCCAACCTTTTTCTTGCTCTCCTTTCTCTTTCACGTCTCTTTTTTCGTAAACCCGTTTCTCGAACAACAGCGATTCGTCGCTTCAAACGAGACCAATATTAATTTCCATACCCTACATTACTTTAATAACATTACCACTTCGAGTAATAGAGGAATTATTATTATAGTTTCAACGACACGAAGAAATATATATTCTCATCGATTCCGTGATATTTATTTGTTCGCACACATTTTATCGTTCACAACTTTTCAAACGTTTCTTACGTACAAATTTTTTTTTTAACTATACTCTCGACTATATTTTTCCTAAATTTCACTTCCAGATATTTCAAATTCCAGATAGGGCGAATATTGGATTATTTAAAAAAAAAAAAAAAATTATTCTCAATTAACACGATGATCGCGACCAATCCAATCAACGAAATATTTTTTCGAAAAAAAAAAAAAAAAAAAAAAAAAAAAAAAAAAAAAAAAAAGAAAGAAAGAAAAAAAAGAAAGGAGAAAAATTTCACGATTGTCTATCGCTCTCGCGCCGTTGGGGTGTTGCCTGGCAACGCGTGGCGCTTGACAAAATTAAAAATTATTGCATTTCGCGTGCGCGCCCACGTCAAGTTTCATCGTATTATTCGACCGACGAATATATACGCGCTGCATTCGCGATGCAACAAGTTTTAACGGGTGCATAGATAGGAGGCATCGGTGAAATTTTAATCGGATTATATGAAAAATTCTCTCGCGTCGCGACATCCCGGCGCGGATCCATTTTCGTGCGCGGTTATTTGCGCTGTCCTCAAACTTCAGCGCAAGGATAATTGTATAAAATAATTGAATAATCATGACAGAGGCTGTTGCACCGGTGCCGACACGTCCGTGACATACCGGGGCTTGCCTGTCATGTTCGTAATACGTATGGAAATTTTCATTTCGGCTCGAAGTCGACGGTTTATTGAATTGACGGGTGAAAATTGATAGCGCTTTTTAATCTCGCTTCTCGCGAAACGACGAGTTTTTCTTTTTTCTCGTTTTTTTTTTCAATTATTCTTTTTCTTTTTTTTCTTTCCGCTTCTTTTTTCGCTCCTCCGCAAATGTTGCAAATTCGCTCGTGTATTATTTGTATATAATTTTTCGTTAAGAGTAATCGAGTACCCCGAATGGCGCGAAATTTTAATTATATCAAACAAATACCAATGGCTGATGGGATTATTTTATCAATTATTAAGATGCTATTTATTATCCAACTAATATTATTCCAATTTCTCACGGAAGAATTTTATTTTTGAAATAACGCTCATTCGTTTTTCCTTCGATCCGAAATACCGATGTTTTCAATGAGATTATTTTAACCGTGCTGTTTAAATTTTCTATCTGCGAGATATTTATATTTTATTGTCCGTTTTTCATGCGTATCAAATTCATAGAAGAATTTTTAATCTTTTCGAAATGTTATATTTTTGTAATTTTGCAAGCGTTTAATAAACCACGCTCTTATAATCGAATAATATGAGAAATATAATTATACGCACAAACGAATGATATACACACGCTACAACCTTGTCTATGCTCTTAATATCGATGTAAACAATTATACAATACGTCGCAAAACGAATAAAGAAAACTCGCGAGGAGGAACACACAAACTGAACTCACTCTCACAAGGCACGGGGCATCATCGATCGTTTCACGCTACCCACGTTAACACGATTATCCAAGAATATTGAAATTACGCGGATATTTAGAAGGTTTATCGACGAATATCGCGCTTCGATGCGAACGTAGTCACGGCGCGGGCCTAATTGTCGGGCGGGTTAACGATGATCGATGATAACGGGTCGTGCGCGCCCTCTTATCGGGCACACGGTTTGTATTCCACGTAACAGTATCTCTCGCGTGCGAAGTTAAACCGCTTACATCGTGTTTGTAAATTTTGAGATCGCGTCGAATAATCACACGCCACGACCTTTCGTAGCGATATACGCGCTACGAACTTATCGAATTTGTTTGTTTTCGGCCAACGATACGAACGAGTACGTATCTACGCACAACTCCATTGCGCAATTTGCGCGTTATAACGCGCGTAGTACCGTTAAGGAGAGCCGTCCGTTAAGCATTTCTCCGCGCGAAATGATTAAATGGTTATATCCATCGAAAGTTAATCGATCCTGCGTCGATAGAAATTAAGACGAAGAAGTGAAGTCGATTCGAATGGTCGAGTGGAAGAAGAGTTGGTGGAAGAAGAGGCTTCGTGGTATGTTTTATGCGTGTGTGTGTGTGATTATAAACTTTTTTGTATATTGTTGGAAAGATATACGATTGGAATGGGATGTGATCGCGTGTGAATTAAGTTTAAAACGATTAAAGAGTTCACTTCGTTCGCGAATATTTGTTACGAACGATGCGTTTTATCCATTTTTCAAAATTAGGATTTAGAAATATTTTTTTTGGCGGACAGTTCCATTTATTTCACGTCGAGAGTTTTTTAGGAGAAACATTTTTCAAATTTTTCGACTCGCTTTAATTGCTCGCTCGGTTGAGGGTTTAGATATTTTGCAGTTGTCACGTCACGCTTATAGCTTCTTTTATAATTGACGTATTTCCGTTTCGATCATCATCATCAATCTTTCTCGCGATATTTTTTCCCCCTCCCGTGTGTTTGAAACATCGATAAAATCTATTGTAAAGCCTATCATTCCTTTACTTTTCCTTCCTCCTCGGATTGTTATTCTCGAAAATGTTGGAAAATCGGCGGCTTTCTACAACGTTCCACAAACGCGCAAAACAATTCACCGCATTCTTTCTATTCCACCGCGATTTCTCCTCGATCGAATCTCGAGTCGCCTCGCGATCCATCAAATCCATCGCTCATAACCGATCTCCCTCCTCTTCCTCCCTTCCACGAGTCACGAGCGTTTCGCGATCGATACTTTCACAATGTAACGACGACGACGACGACGACGACGAGGAGCCGAAACCTGTCGCGATCAACTTTCTCCAACGATCATCCGCCGATCCATCGGAGCCGATCGAACCGGCTCGTCCGACTTTATCGGCCGAGCATCCGATCGAAATCTGTGGAAACACGTATAGAACACGAGTGATGTCACCGAGCGTCGTCGTCCGCTTATTTGCGGAGTGGTACTCGTAATTGCGGGGCCGTCCAAGGCCGACCGGCTCGGCCGCTGCCACTTTGTGTAATTTTTAGGAGGAGCTCGCTCGACAAATTATCATTATACACGGCCGTCACCCGTGCACCGCTTGTCCCCTCGTTGTCATTCTTCCCCCGGCGCCATTACATTATTTATACGCCGCTTGAAAATCCACGTCTCTCGCGCGCCCCCCCTCCGCCCCTCATCATCGATGCCTTCTTTGTGTTTGCTCCACGTCCATCCGCGATTTCCACGCTCAAGCGTGCCTATTCGCGATGTGCCTCGGTCACTTGTGCGCCGCGTACTCTAAGAGCCTCCACTCTCTTATCCCTCCTTCGATGATGATGTAGCACGGGATTTCCGTTTGTCCAAGATTTGATCGACGATAATACATTTTTCTCCTCCTCCTCCTCCTCCTCTTCTTCTTCTTCTTCTTCCTTCGAGATTAAATTTACCGCGATGAAAATTGCGCTGTGAGAGATTTATGGGAGGATTGTTGCTTTGTAGTCGCAGATCGTCGAAACGATAATCCTTCAAAATAATGAAAATCGATGTAATTGAGGTATTTATGAGATTACTGTGGAAAGGAAAAATTTTTATATCGACGTGTACGTAATATCGATTTGATCGGGGGGAGGGGAATTTCTTCCAGAGAAAAAGAAAGATCAATTTAAATTTTATTTTCGAACAGGTTTAAACAAGGAATGAATCAACGAATAGACACGAATTCTTAAAAATTGCCACGAATCATCGCGAGAAGAAACGAAAACGTTATTAAAACTATTATTTTCTCGTTCGCCGGCAATCTATATCTATATATAGCAAACACCGATACCAAAGTATCTGGAGCGAAATGAAAAAGCACGGTTTAATCTCGATCGTTCCCTCGAAAAAGCGAGGATTTCGTTCGAAACGAGGTGTGCACAGTGTTGCACGAAGCGAATTACGTAACTGAAATTGCAAGAAAAACACGGACTGTGTTGACTCGTATGGCGGAGAAGAAAACGTAATAAAATTGCTTCGAGGCCGATGGTATTGGCCGCACGATCAATGAAATTACAGAACACTGATGCACATGTATACTTTGAACTACTTTGGAGAATACAGAGAGAGAGAGAGAGAGAGAGAGAGAGAGAGAGAAAAGAGAGAGAAAAGAGAGAAAAGAATATAAACCGCTCCAATTTCACGTCTCGAGAGAAAACGCGTATCATATCGTTACCGATACACACCGTGGCTCTGTAAATGGGTTAACCTGAATGGTATTCGGTAACAGATGACTAATAAATTTACTCGACGTCCATTAAACTTCGCTTCCCCGCGAGTTAATTCCAAACCTGTTTTGTTCTCGTGTAAATTTGCGAATAACGATATTGAATTATTCTCGATGGTGATTTTGAGGCAACCGAGGAAATTGAGTTGCGATAAATTTTGTGGACGGGTCGTTTTTATTGGTTAAAGAGATGGGAGGAGGGAAAGGAGGTCAAGTATGTTGATGGTTAATTGGGCGAGATATCTCTTTTTCAAATTAATGGAAATTTTCGCGTACTCGAGTATGATTCGTTTTACTTGACAAATATTTAACGCTCCTAAAATCACAATCGAAACTCAAGGAATAAAAATAATCCAGCTATTTTGATATATTTATACGTATTCATTTATTATCTTACTAATAAATATTTGGCTTTAACGTTTCTCTCTAAAAAAAAAAAAATAAAAATAAAAGATAATAAATTCACGATACAATACTATAAAATCCACGCTAATATCGCGATGAACAGTTCATCGATTATTCCATTCACAACTAATATCCATTAACATTCTTAACATCCTTCTACAGAAATAAGTTAAAAAACGATTCAAAAAAAAAAGCGACTCGATATGCTATTGCGTTCGAATATGACTATTCATTGCCATTCCACTTATCCACGCCCAACATCCTTTTACAGAAATAATTTTCGCGATGCAAACCAACACTTACCTCGCTTGCCTCGCGATATATTCAATATAATATCGCGATACGAATACATATCTATTACCACCACGGTATCCACGTTTCTCCAAAGTAAGTAAAAAGTATCTCAATCGAGAACCAACCACCTCGTTTAATAAACTCGAATACACGTAAATTCGTGCGAACAATCGGCAAGCCTATCTCTTTTATCGAAATCCAGAAAGACCTCTCCAACAAAGTGACTCAGACCTTGACAGCGTGACATTGTGCCGCGTTGAATCACCACCGTTGGCCGCCGCTTAATGGAAAATTCATTTTACACGCGACGCATGCACGCACGCACGCACGCACGCACGCACGCAAAACACGTACACAGGCCCTATTTATGATACGAACCGATTCAGATAAGCGGACCCAATGGAAACAGGTTCCCGTTTTCCCTTCGCGCGCGCTTCTGCTCGTGCGGACGAGCTACCAGTTTATCAGCCTCGTTTAATTTATTGCCAGGGCGCAACGTTATCGGCCCGTTTCGCGATCGACAATTTGCCCACCGCAATGCTCGCCTGTTAATCGAAATGTAGCCGTCGATGAGGCCGACAAGCGTAATATCCCTTTTCGTTGCCGCGTCACTTCCACTCGCGCGCTAAAGGCACGCGTGGAAGAATGCGTTTTCGTGTCCGATGCTTTATCGCCCGTCCTCGATTTATCGGTGTACGTGTACTGTTCTCGAGCCCGCCGATCGAAATTACCGATCAAGGTAGCGCAGTGAATTTTTTATCGTATCGATTATACATCCGATCCGATGGATTTATTTTTCGATCGATCGCGAATTTTTGTAATATACGTTTCGAGTTTCGGGATGATTATTTGTAACGCGAACGATGATTAAATTAGGAAAGATTCTAATAAATTTCTTGTATTCTTGTCTGCTGATATCTGATCGGTGGATTTAATTTTTGATCGATTGCAAATTTTTGTAATATACGTTTCGAGATGATTATTTGTCGTAACGCGAACGATGATTAAATTAGAAATGATTCTAATGAATTTTTTCTTGCTGATATCTGATCGGTGAATTTATTTTTCGATCGATCGCGAATTTTTGTAATATATGTTTCACGTTGGGATGATTATTTGTCGTAACGCGAATGATAATTAAATTATTAAATTATAAATTATTAAACGATGATTAAATTAGGAAAGATTCTAATAAATTTTTTGTCTTCTTGCTGATATCTGATCGGTGGATTTAGTTTTTGTAATATATGTTTCGCGTTGGCATGATTATTTATCGTAACGCGAACGATGATTAAATTAGAAATGATTCTAATGAATTTCTTCTTGCTGATGTATGATCGGTGAATTTATTTTTCGATCGATCGCGAATTTTTGTAATATATATTTCGCGTTGGGATGATTATTTGTCGTAACATGAATGATAATTAAATTAGGAAAGATTCTAATTTCTTGTCTGAATTTCTTTGATTCTTGTTGATATTGGTGGATTTATTTTTTGATCGATCGCAAATTTTTGTAATATATATTTCGTATTGAATTGATTATGGCATTGTTCTAATGCGAACGATGATCAAAATATCTTTAGGAAATCTTTAGAAAAGATTCTAATGAATTTCTTGTCTTCTTGCTATCTGATCTAATAGATTTATTTTTTGATCGATCGCGAATTTTTGTAATATATGTTTCGCGTTGGCATGATTATTTGTCGTAACGATGATTAAATTAGGAAAGATTCTAATAAATTTCTTCTTGTTGATATTGGTGGGTTTATTTTTTGATTGATCGCAAATTTTTGTAATATATGTTTCGTATTGAATTGATTATGGCATTGTTCTAACGATGATCAAATTAGGAAAGATTCTAATGAATTTCTCGTTTTCTTGCTGATATCTGATCTAATAGATTTATTTTTCGATCGATTACGAATTTTTATAATATATGTTTCGCGTTGGGATGATTATTTATCGCGAATGATGATTAAATTACGAAAAATTCTAATAAATTTCTTGTCTTCTTGTTGATATCTGATCGGTGGATTTACTTTTCGATCGATCACAAATTTTTATAATATATGTTTCGTATTGAGTTGATTATGGCATTGTTGTAACGCGAACGATGATTAACTTAGGAAAAATTCGAGCGAATTTCTTTTGATATCTAATAGTGGATTTATTGCTTCGTATTGGATCGATTTTCGATTTATGATAAATTTCGTAATATCAATAATATTGTAAAATTGCAATTATCAAGGAAAAAGTGTAGAGTTTAAGATAAAAAGAAAGTAAAAAATTCTTACTTTGACGAATTAAAAATGAAAGTTCAAAGTGTGGATCAAAAGATTTTTATTTTTTTGATCTCGAATAGCTGCGCGGTTGATATCTAAACAAGTTCAGCGATCCGGTACGCGAAACGTTCAAGGATAAAGATAAGGAGAAGTACATTATATTATAAGAAGATAAACAAAGATAATTAAAATTTCAAACTAAACATTACAAACGCTTGTTCTATCAAACGTAACATAAACTCGACGGTTTATAAATGAAATACAAATAACATGTAAATCCTAGATAAATCTCAAACCTGTTCTCGAACACAAATCAGCAATTGAGTGTACGCTATACGTATGTAAATAAAGCGTATCGTTGGGAATTTTGCACGATACTTTTTCTAGCAATAATTCAACGTCTCTGGCGATACGAAATCGCGAAATGCACGTTAATCCCAAACATCGGGGCCGGTGTGGTATGATGTATGCACTCCCGTTCTTTGAAACGCCCTTTGACGGTTGCTTGATTCGCTTATTGATCGCGCCTGTAGTAAATCATTGGCATCGATGAGATAGTGGATCGCGTGGTCGTTGAAGAATTTATTGGCGCAGATGGTTGACTGAACGTGCCGATGGTGAACCGCTTGCGACGAGTTTCAAATTTAACCCTCATAGAATAATATACCTACGCTTCGATCTATCAATCATCGAAACCTTTTTTTTTTTTTTTTTTTTTTTTAATAATCGATACTTAATTATTTAACTATCGTCCCATCCTTTCAAAACCATTCTTTCCTTCTCATTATCAACGTTATCCTACGAAGAAACCATAATTTCTTGGCAATCTTGCTTCATGATCGTCTTTAGAACACAATGTCATCCGAGATGAGAAAAGCAATCAAACTTTCTAATAATTTGCTCATCCGCTACAGAAAAATATTTGGAATTTTAAATATTTATTAAAACGAGGAAATTGTTGCTTAATTGTTTTTAACGACACACCACGATGCATATAATAGATACGTGAACACACAGTAAAGCTTGGGATTCCATTTAAAAATTTCGATCGACATCCAACAACTCTGTTGAAAAATTTCAACTTAACGATCGAGTTCACGTTTCTATGATTACGTAAGTTCTTCCATATTCGAGACAAATATTGAAGAATCGTAATGGCGAAAGGCGAACAAGCAGGGGAGGTGAAAGCGGCGATATTGTGAATCTGATATCGCGGTGAAATTACAAATTCATATAACATTCGAACCCACCAACACTCCCCTCTCCCGCCACTCAAATAACTACAGGGGACAAAAACGTCTAGCGCATCAACGCCGAATAAAACGTGTATAAATACTCTTAATTCGCGATGATTAATTACGAAATTAATAACACGCGCGTCGCTTTGGCTTGGCGCAAAGGCTGGTGGAATCGAGGGGCAATAATAATTGAGAGAGAGAGAGGGTGCAATTTCGTCCGGAAACGTTAATATATCGCGAGGTCTCGATAAAAATCCCTTTCGTGACGGGTGGAGGGGACAACGCGTGGATCGATGGCAATCTCGATTTTGCATCCCCTTATTCCACGATTTTTCCTTTCCACGATTCGTGATCGAAACGAAAGGATCCGCAAGATCCCCATCATCAGAGGGAAGGTGACTCTCCTTGCTCCATGGAGCGCTTTGTATCGAGAATTGGGACGAGATCCCCGTTGAACTTGGAGCCGATGAACCCTGTTCTCCTATATTCATCGGCGAACATATTTGTTCGGCTCGTCCTCGTTCGACGGCTAACAAACCGTTCCTCCAGCGTGAACTCTAGCGTGATGCCGCGCGCCACAGGGACGTGACTCGGCTTTTTAATACGCGATAACCCATCTCTCCTAGGAGAAGTCGCATGAACTAGCCGCATTCGCGAAGAAAATTTCATTTCGGTTGTTTCACGTCGATCCATTCCTTCCTCCTCCCCTCCGCGAGGGGATTACCCGCCGAAGACAATTCGATTTCGTTCGAACGGAACAACGGGTTCAAGAACTTCTGTCACCGGAATTCGATATCGTTGAATTTTGTATCTCAAAATAAAAAAGAAGTCTCTGAGGAGGAATTTTCTCGCCATTGAGAATTCGATTCTGAAATGGATTCTCGGTATAGACCGATGACAATTCGAATAGAAGAGTTGATGAACTTCTGTCACCGTTGTTTCTCCAGAATTCGAAATCTTTGAATTTTGTATCTCAAAAAAAAGAAAGAATCTCTGATAAAAAAAGAGAAGAAATTTAATCGGTGGATTTTTTCGCCATTGAGAATTCGATTCTGAAAATGGATTCTTGGTATTGAAGCGCGAAAAGAAAATTTTTCTTGAATATTTTCATCGATAAAATTGACCGGTGACAATTCGATTCCGATCGAATAGAACAGTTCAAGAATTCAAGAACTTCTGTCACTGTTGTTTCTCCAGAAATCTTTGAATTTTGTATCTCTTCTAAAAAAAAAAGAAAATCTCTGGTAAAAAGGAAAGGAATTTAACCAGTGGATTTTTTCGCAAAAGGAAATTATTTTCATCGATGAAAGCAAGTAAAATTGAATCGACGACCAATTTCGAATTTAACGTTGGATTTTCTCTCCATCGAGAATTCGATTCTGTTGGATTCTGTGTTATTCAAGTGACAAAAAAAAAAAAAAAAAAAAAAAGAAAAAAAGAAAAAAAAGAAATTGCTCCGAATAGTTTCATCGATGCGCGGTGAAAAGCGATTGTGAAAATTGAATATGATTTGATATTAATCGTGTTTAATAGATCGGTTTATTAATAATATTCCATTATTCCATTACGTTCCATTACAATTGAACAACGGAAGTATTTTTGCGGACGAAAATACGCGCGCGCGCGTTTTTGTCCGGGGATGATTTCGAGAGTTTGATCGCGTTAAATCTGGTTCGCGATATGAATTTATTATGTCCTAGGATTTTCACCACTGTCATCGAGGAATTAAATTTGTAACACTGTCAACCTGTCATTTACCGGTTTCAACGGCCACATTTCAAGCCGGGGAGGCCGGCCGAATGCAAATTAACTTCGCCAACTCCATAGATCGGCGACGGTCCAATTACTTTACGCTAGCGTTTTATAATAACCGGTCTATACCTCTTCGTGTGTATATAAACACGTTTGTAAAATATTATACACGCTAAAATTATTAACACAATTTTCGCGGGAAGCTTTGGCGAATTGCATAATGAATTATGCAACTTGATACTTTAATGAGCGGCGTGGTGAATACCGTAATATTTTGAGTGTAACGTTACAAGATACATAAATGAAGAAAGGAGAAGGAGATAGATAGATGGAGGAGTGTGGAGTTATTTATAAAGACCTTGATTCTCTCCCTCGTCCTTTACACACCTCCCTCCTATTTTATATTGTCTCGTTTATTAATCTCGTCGTGTTACAATAAATAAGTAATAAAATGGTAAACGAGATACGTAACGAAGATGGGAAAAAATTTTTCTCTTATATCTTTTATTTAGAAAGGAATTGCAAATTGAAAATGGAATGGAAGTAGTTTACCTACCCTCTTCTCTTTGTACCTTTGGAATGGGGAGAGAGAAGGGGGGAGGGGGCTGAAATAGCTTCTGTGTTACGTTTAACGAGCACAGATATATCAAATCTTAATACTATTCATATTAGTGCTAATTACCGTAATTAGCACTATGGTATCTTGATGATAATATCTGATTCTTTCTCTTAATCTTCGTTTCCTCAGCCGTAAGAGCTGTTTGTGAGATGTAAACTCGCGAGGGTAACAATTTTTCTTTAATATTATTTAAATTAGATCTCATCTATATTATCCTCGAAAGAAAAATAAATAAATAAATAAATAAACTTTCATTATTTTCAAAAACGTAAAATATATTATTCGAAATTTACAAAATCGATTTTTACGTGCAATACTCTCTCTCTCTCTCTCTCTCTTTTATTTCAAATTATTAATTTCACTGGTATTTTCGAAATAATATACGAGTTATCGTCACAGGCGCGTGATAAAACGCAAACTCGTGTAAATCAGCGAAAGTGTACATACGTAAATAGTGGAACGATGCTGCGAACAATACGTTATTTTCAGAGCGGCGCTGAATATTATTTGCAGGACGGAGAAAATAGGAGGAAAGGAGGAGTGGAGTTACTCGCGGAGAGAGAGAGAGAGAGAGAGAGAGAGAGGTCTCCATTCTTCCCTCGTCTTTCACGTGCTCCTTTCCCGCGAGGGCCATAAACGCAGAAACCATAATGCACCTCCGGCAAATGAGCAGTTAACCCCGATTTAGCCCGCGCTTGCGCGCCCGTCGACCATTAAATAATAAATCAATAACGCTGGCTAATAATACGCAGATTTACCAAGGCCCGCAAACAAAGATACTCGGCTGCGTGCGATCGGTGCCGAGGAAACCGAAACGTTCGTGCGATCTCGTTGCCTTCGTTCCCCCATTTCCTGCTATTGCAATCGTTCCGCGATAGAATTGATTTTCTATCGAGATTATGCTAATATCTCAACGATACGAACGTCGTTAACTCGACGAGACGAGCGTGTGGAGATTTGAAGTAGGAAGGTGGGAAAATTCGAAGCAGTGGGAAAAATTGAGCAAATTATTTGTCCGAGGAGAAAGGAGAAAGTTATACGGTTGAAAAGAAAATCGTTGTATAAGGTGTTTCATAACGAATTTGAATATTTACCAGCATTTTTAATAATAAAATTGATTCGAATTGTAATTTATTCTCGTGTAAGGGATCCAGTTGTTTACCTGTTTCAAGTGTTTGAAGTAACTTTTGAATCGAAATATTTGAATATATATTATGATTATATTTATATTGATTTACGTTTCGTTTTTGATTCTCAATTTTTCCGTATCAATTTGTCTCGATGTTACGAATTCTAGAAACTATATCTACGTCTTTCGATTTTCCTTTCATTCTCTTCCGTTTTCTTCCTTTCTCATCTCGTATTCGAACGTAATCGAGGGATGCTCGAGGAAGGAACGTTTCGAAAGAAGCGATTACGTGAAATCAGAAGACGTTGATCCGTTTTTCCCCGAGAGTTGCTCGAGCAATTTCTTCGATCTATAGCCCATGCAAATTTACCGTGAATTTATAGAGACATTACGGGGCAGGCGTACTTTTGCCTCTGATCCACCCTCGTAGAGGACGGAAGCGCTTTGAAATACGTCGTGTCGTCGTTTCTCGTCTCCTTTCCTTACTATTTTTTCCTTCGTCAATATCCTCCAAGCACTCGACATTTTATCCTTTCGAAATTACGAATCTCGACGTTATAATAATTTTATTATTAGAGAAATCGTTGAAATCAACGATCCTATTAAATCCTATGGAAATAGGATGAAGAAGCAACACGTGTAATATTTCGAATCTGCATATCTCTCTTCCAAGAAGATCTTCCCTCAGAACAATTCCAATCTTTTCTTTTTGCGCCTTTTAATGGCGGTCGGATTTTATCGAATAGCGTGGCGAAGGAAAGAGTGGAAAAAAAAAAAAAGAAAAAAGGAACGAAAACGGGAAGTGGCTGGTTAATTAATATGTTGTTGCTACCCGTTTTCGATAATAATTATACCCTTGCTGCTTTCTTGGCTTGGCCGTGTTTTTCACCCGAGCATAATCACTGCGTTCTCGTCGAAATTCTTGGCCGAGAGAGAGAGAGAGAGAGAGAGAGGAAGGAAACGAGGCGAGAGAGGGGAAAAAAGAGGCGCAAAGAAAGGAGAGAGGGGGAGGGGGGAAAAAATTGCGGCCAGAACCCGTTTTCCTAGTCGAGAATTCGTCCGTTTAGAATTACCTGCCTTAGAAATTAGCCGAATATTTTTCGATCGATTATACATCCTTAGCCGGATATTTCGTGAAGCCGTGGGTCGGAATCGTTAAACGCTAAACAACAGATGCGAGGCGCGGATTTATATATATATATATTCACGAGGAAGGTGGTTGTTTACTCAAAACGTAGCGAAATAGAACGGGTGCAATTTCCTGCTTCCTTCGCCCTAATTGAATTAATTAAAAAACGCGTCTCACGTTCGAGTTTTCTGACAGCAAAACAAAGCTTCTAACGCCTTCCCTCCTTCCCTCCGTTTTTCTTTTCGTTGAATTTTAGAATTTCGGATCGTTGGAGGATCGTTCGCGTGCGATTTCGATTCATTCACCGATCACGCGACCAGCAACCAACTCTGATATCAATTCTTATATATGCTAGTTCCTTCTGAAAGTTGGCTCGACTATAATAAATAAAACGAAGTTTAACTTTGTTTCCACTTTTACTCTTCGAAGGAAGAACAAAAAAAAAAAAAAAAAAAAANAAAAAAAAAAAAAAAAAAAGAAAAAATAACAACCATCTCTCGTTCATCTTCGACACGGATTTTCAACTTTTTGTTCCACTCGAAAGGGAACTCGAAAAGTCTCTCTTTCATCTTGGAAGGGATTAAAAATAAACCGAGCACCACGACGCAGCACAGGATGGACAGGTTATTATTTTTATTCGCCTTGAAAGGTTCACCCTTAATGTCGTAGGTCAAGATATTTCCGCGTGTATAAAGCCGCATAGGAACGCGTTGCAAAACACCCTTATCCACTTTCGGAAACAACCCCTCTAAAAGCGAATCCTCCTCGTCGAAGAGGGACAACCTCACCCCCTTCCTCCTATCGTTCCAAAAGCGTGTGCCATCAGCCGTTAACCGAGTCTCCAAAGCTCCATAAAACCTGTCCGTCCCCTCCTCCATCCGCCTTGGAAGGAGGGGGCACGATTTGCACGGTCGTTTGTCGTAATTCCGGTGGTTTGCATCTCGAGCGATTGATAAGCTCCTTGGAACAAGAGAGGCTGACACCACCACCAACGGGGGTTGGTTGTTCGGGCACCTGGTCCCGCGGTCGTAAAGTTGGCGGTAAGCCTTGTTTATCGGCTCGGCCCCACCCGCAGATTCTCTTTTATTCGTGGCGCCGTGGGGCGAAGACGGAAACCACGGAAATTCCATTCGCGGCGGGGTAAATAAACCTGTAAATTTTCGCGGGAATTATTGGCCGTTTTCACGGTTAAGCAACTCCCGCTCCCTGGACGAGAATTATGCCGGGACGACATAGAGGCGCGTGTCCGTAATTGAATACGTACGAGCGAATAAAATACGACACCTCCGCGCTCGCGTGTCCTCAAATTAGTTTAATCGCGACCGAATCGCTGATTCGAATTACCATCGTTTGATAAAAATGGTAAGAATGGTACGTGTACGCGTGTAAGGATGCGAGTATATTGTATACGTGTATATGAGCGAGTACATTCTGCGTTATATATTCTGTGAGAGGAAGAGGGATGATTGGAAGAATTTATATATTATACTCTTTGGAAGAGTGGATAGAAGATAATTTGATGAATTTCGTAACGAATATTATAATTCCATTCTTACGGCTGGTTTTGACCGATTTAGATACGTAGTTGAACGCGTTCTGTGAGAATGATTAAATATATACAGGGGATAAAATTCTCTTGCATTGGGAGAATTTTGTTCATGACGAGTCGGAGAATATTCGAATTTTTGAATTTTTCAATTTTGTCGGACACGTTTGGTTGTGTTCGAAATGAAAGGGAATTCCTTGCTCTTTCGCTAAAAAGAAATCCAGCGAATACGTATCGAATCTTAATCTCGGCGTTTGCCGCAATTTCATGCAATTTGCGGTTCGCGTGATCTTTTGCTAAAAGCCTGTTATTTCGTATTCGTAGTTTGGGTTTGCAGCTGTCGTCGGACAAGGTTCTTTGTAACAGAGTTACAATTTTTTTTTTCCACCAAATTGATTTACCGTTCCGTGCGTGCAATTTGTACATGTACGCTCGTGATTGAAGACACGTTTATAATTATTATTTTAATCCTTCTATCTTAACGCGGAGAAAAAATCACGTGACACGGAAAGAGCTTCATCAATTATCATAAAATGGATCATTTACTTGCAGCATCTACATCTATCGATAGTCGTCGTTACGGTCAGTGTGTTGACAGTCGATATGCAAGAAGCGAAAGCTTTCATCGAACATAATCTACGTTTTATACATTGTCAATATTTATTCGATATTTTCATTAATTTGATAACCACTTCGAAAAACGTTTTAAACGTTTCAATTGATTTATACGATATTATTCGCAAATATTCCTTGTTTTCGGCAAAATTGCTTTTGTTTTTGTTTTTTTTTTTTTTCTTTTTTCGAGTAACGTTTTTTCGAGAAACTTCGCCTCGCGTGTTTATTTCCATTAGTTAGGGATATTAAATCGTTGGCCAAAGTATAAAAAAATTTTTTTTCAAAGTTGCGTCATATCAATATTAATATATCTTCGTATAATTCACGGAAAGGATCTTATCGCCAACTTTTATTTACCCAAAATTAACTCTCCACCAGACTCGGTAAGTGGAACATACTCCCTCGCATGCTCCCCGTATGAATTACTATTTTTTAATTAAACGCCTTCGTCCGAAGCAAATAATTGCCTCTCGCTTTTTAAAAAAGAAAACAACAACTCGAACAATGCAATTATGCAAACGCGGGAGCACGATCGGTATCGTGAGCAAGCGATTTACATTTAATCGATATCACGGTATCAAACGAAACGGTAATTTATCGAACAATTAAACTTTTAATCTTAATCTTGAACGCGCAAAAACTCGGGTACTCGTGTTAAAAATTTTACTCGGTGAATTAACATCTCGAGAGAAAAAGTCTCGCGGAGGAGAAAAAGGAATATATTATTCGTATGTACGCGAATACGTAAATAAAAGTTCATCGTTTCTTTGTTACCATTGTTGTAACCACCTTACGTGCATAACCTACGTTTACGTTATACGGCGTTAAGAATTCATGCGCTATGCGGCCGTTATCAACGACACTCGCAACACGAGCCGCGATAATCTTATCTTCTAATGCGTACATTGTCGTTGATAGCCGGTACATACTACTCGGCCGTGGCGAAGTTACATCGTAAAAAGTCTGGGAAAGATCGTGGTATATAGCGGAAACAAATCTGCCCCAACGCCGTAAATATTCATGCAAACGTTTACGGGTTCGGTATACGTTCACTCGTATTTCACCGTGAGAAGAGAAAATATAACTTTGTTACTGTCCCATTGTTCCTCCCATTGTTCCCTGGTAATTTCTGGCACAGTTTCGATCCGTTTTCATTAACGCGATTTATCATCTTTCTTCCTTGCTTTCAGCACTTTCAACGAATGCTTATTCATATTTCTTTCCTTTCTTTCCTTTTTTTTTGTTTTTTTTTTTTTTTTCATGGAAAAGTATCTATCCATACCTTGAAAGTAATATTATTTCAAAAAAAATGCATTACGGATTTCGTTCCATTTCTAATTTTGTAAAGTACATTTGGATACATATATATGAAGTTGATTCGTTTTTATGCGTTTTTATGCGAACTATCGTCAACTGCAGGAATTTTATTTTACTCGTCTCTTTCCATGGAGGAAAGAAAGAATCGAAGGAATTGGAAACCTACCCAGAAGGGGTATCTCGAAACGAATCGAACTCGATCGAGCAATCATATTCTCTCTCTTTCTCTCTCGAAGTGATCTCTGGATCGCCGTGAGCGTCTTCCGTGTACCAGGAATCCATCATCGAGAAGTAAAGAGCGATATATATATATATAGAGAGAGAGAGGAGGGGATCCTAGCAGGGAGTTCTCCCGATTTTTTCTCGATCCGAGGCGTTTTCGACGTGCACACTGTGTAACGGGCCCTCATTTCTCCGCACGAGACGATTACCCGTCCGTGCAATTTATGTCCGCAAATGACTGCAATCTGCGGCTGATCCAACGTTGCGAAATGGTTCCCCTGGCCTTACCTCTGGCCCGGCTCGTTGCCAGGCCCGCCGAGTTTCGACTCGCATGCAACAAAAGTGCAAAACAGCCGAAGGAAACAAGCGGTTCGTGATCGGGCGCCGTTAACGTTTCACTTTTCGTGGTCGAAAATTATTCGATCTCCTCCTTCCTTCTGCGTCCCGTCCGGTGGAGGGGAAGTCCCCCCACTCCCTCTACTTTGACCGATTGAGCGTTGCTCGGCCGATAATATCGTGCCGCAGGCCCAGCCGCAGATAGAGACCGCTCTCTTCGAACCGGTAAATGGACACCGAAATTGATCGGGCACGAACGATCTTGCGAAAGGGATTATTGATTTGTGGCGGCTGTTCAGCTTGCGCTGTTTTCGTGTAGAGGGTGAGCCGTGATGCCTATCCACGGATTGGGAACCGTGTATGTAACGCCTCCTGAACCAACCCCTTGTTTTTTCCAAGTTTTTTTCGCGTTGGACTTGAAAAAAAATTGACCAAGATTCTTTCTGCTTTTGGATTTTTTTTTTTTTTTTTTTTTTTGGAAGAGAGAGGTGAGAAGGGGTGAATTTTTAATCGCCACGTTGGACTTTGATCATAAAGTCTTTGGATCATTTTGGAAAAGGAAAGTGAAAGGGTGAATTAGGTTTATTTATTTAGATTTTGTGGAAATTGATTTATTCCATCTTATTCAGTTATTATTTAATTATTTGTTAGATTTACCCATTATTGTTTTCTATAATATATATGTATATATATATATATATATATATGTCTATACTATTTCCTGGAAGTTGTAATTATAACGGAATATTGTAAACAAATGAAATGCATGTGGATTTAATAAACAAACAAACTACGTTGAATAAATTAACGCAAATTAAGTCTTATTGTTTTGCGATGCCAGACTTTGTACGATGAATATAATCACGTAAAAATTTACTTATTCTTTTAGATTTTTTTGCATTTACGTAGCTCGGTTTTATTGCAGAATTTTTATTACAATTTAAAGTACCATTAGTCTTGATTCTAGATATTTCGAAGATAATGCAATTCTGATTCATAGATGCTTTGAATGATCGTAACAGTTGAATTCAATGGCCCGTTAATAGTGCTATTATAGTGCTGACAATTGTGACCTACAATCATGAATCAACAAGTAGGTAAGCAATATATTTGTTGAACGCCGAGCAAAATCTGGCTTGGTTAACGTATCACTTTAACCAATCCATTTGAATAACAATTGATAATCGAAGCAATGACAAAATCCATCATTTAATTACCGATTATTGATTATTAATATCCATTGTCAATAACAATTGTCAATAGTCTTCAATAACATTTACAATTTTTTTTTTTTTTTTTTTTTTTTTTTTTTTTTTTTTTTTTTTTTTTGTAAATACAAAGAATCAACATCCGCAAAACAGATTTAACAATTTAAATACGAATGTTTCCTGGTAATATGCAGCGAATGCACGAGTGCAGCAGTCGTTTGTGTACTTTACAAGCATGGTCTTTAAAGTGTTAATAGAGGGGGAAGGTACAGTTAATACCGAGACTTCCGGGTGTAAAGCGTGTCCTTTTGGAAGAGTGTTCTGACGGTTTGCCAGCAGCATCGCAATTAGTTTCATTAGAACCGTGATGACGCATTTATGCGCCATCTTTCGGCTATAATCTATTTAAAACGCTAATGCTCGTGCCACGGATCACCGATCACGCATTTTTTTCTTTTCTAATCGATTATAAACAGCGATCGAGGCGATATTTAACTTCTGTCTAGTTTCAATTTTCAACGATCGTTTTTTTCTTGATTCTTGGTTTTCTTCTGCAATACTTGTTCGCATTAGAAAAATATATTATTATGAAGATTAATATAATACGCTTCGATAATTGCTTCATTACGAATTAAATAATAACGGTGAAAGTGTCTTATCTCTCGATGAGTAGCTATTAAATTTATTCTTAACTGTTACAACGGAGTAATAATAGCCAGGCTTATTTATACAACCTTTGTTTACTATCTATTAAAAATCAATAAAAGTGATCGACCTAATAATCATTCCCTTCGTTCACTCTTATTAACAAACGAAGTCGCCGAGTCGAAAAGCCAATTAATCATACGTCAAACGTATTTAACGCAAGAATCTCTTTATTGTTCGATTAAACCACCACATCGAACTAACACGCAATTTTAATTAACTTTTATCGTAAGTATCATTTCTCAATTCACCCTTCCCGCCGATTTTCATTTTCTTAGGATTTTCTTAAAATCCTAGAAAGAAAAGAAAATGTTAAATCGCAATCGTTCGAAATTCGACACAGTCCGCAACCACCCTTTTTCAAACCCTTTTTTTAAAACCCTTCTCGCCACCCACCACCCATGGAAAACCACCCAGATCCAAACTCAATCCCCGGGACATCCCAGAATATCGCGGAACGACTTGCAAAAAAAAAAAAAAAAATCGAATCGGACGTCGATATCTCGCGCATTTAATCCCGGCGAACGAATCCGACTTATCCCATCGATTTAAACTTGGATCGCCGTATAATGGAGCGAACGAGGGGGAGGGGGAGAGACAGATAGACAGATAAATAGAGAAGGGAGAAGCTCGCGTCGCGGCGCGCGGCGTCGCGTCGATCCGCGCGCGTAGCTTCGTTTTATAGTTAATCGGTCTTTATCGAGCCAGCCGGCCGCAGTTTCCGCGTAAATTATTGCTGTCATAAATTTATCACGGGGCGGTAATTATCGGGGTGAGGCCATCCGTCGGAATGGCCGCGAATTACGAGCCAATTCCAATTGGTACGGGTGTGTATATATATATATATATAAATATATATCGTTGCGGCCTGCCTTCCACGATTTATCACCCGTGATCTTCCTTTCTATGCATTCGCTCTCGCTCTCGACATCCTCTTCCCTCCCATCGATTAACAATTTCGATTTGCCGGATACTGGCGATTGTTGGTCCGCGCACGCGTTCGAAGGAAGAATCGTGTAAATCTGTTGGTTGTTTCAGAAAAATTCGACGAGGTTGATGTATCGTTGCGCAAACCTCGTGTTATATTGTATGAGTACTCGGATAATCGAATCGATGTGGTTAGATTCTATTTTGTATCTTATATATTTGAGAACCTATTATATTTGAATGGATTTGTCGTAGTGTTGATATAGTGAATAGTAGAAGATTGGACGGTAATTTGAAAGATTGAGAAAAGTTTTTTTTCGTGTAAATGGAAGGTATTAGGAAACGTTGCGTAATTTTTGAGGCAACAAAGTTTCGATTCTGATATAAATGGTTGGATAGTTTAACGCGAGAATTTAAAATATTCCCTTCTATTTTTCGAAATAAATTGGAATATTCGTTGAAAGTTTCCCTTGAAAGGAAATCAATTCGAAAGAATTCCATTTTACGCGTTTTTAACAAATATATATTCTTCTCCCTTCACGTTCAGCTTACTTTTACTTTGCTCGCGTAACATTAATTGTTTCGATCGTTTTCCAAAGCCTGGAAAAAGAATATTTAACGAGATATTATTTTTATTCATCTAAATACCTTTCTTCCTTTCTTTTTTTTTTTTTTTCTATTAAATTTTTTACACAAGTTTCTATTAAATACATTTCAAACGCAAGGTTATGTTATTCACTTTTCATCTTCACCTATACTTTCTTATACATCAAACGAAAACAAAAAGTAGAGAAAGCGACATCGAACGCGTTTTTCATATTCAGATGGCAATATCCTTTGACCAACGACGTGTGGTTGCACGCGTGCTGTCGGTGACAAGACGTGACGTTAGAACGGTTCCCATAACCCTTCGAAATCGTGTCCGTGCATGTGTATGAAAATGTCTATGCCGCCCGGGCTATACTTATCTCGGATCGACAATTCACCCTTCATATATGCTTTTCTGCACGCGCTACGCGTCCACACGTCCAATCCTCGAAACCGCAACTCTGCTATTTCTTCGAAAAACGGATCGAATCCTTTCAATGCGATGCAAAAACGACTCGACGATGAAATCGATCAGAAAAGCAACCAATTACGGATAAAATTTCTGATAAATAATTGAAACAATATTTATTATAATTATTGTCCACGTTGCATTTGGCAAGAGGAAAATGGTATCGAGATTAATAAAAAAAGATGAACGAATCGTTGATATTTATGAAAATATTCAAACGTGCTTTATGGTTCGGAAAAATCAAAAAAAGTTTGTTATCGTTTCGTCCCTGCGTGTAGGGAACGTATTGAATATTTGATTTCCGCTTTTTCCTTTTATTTTTATTTATCGATTTTATTTATCGACATCAAACGACAATCGTCTACTTTTATCGACAGAGAAAAAAAGTAGGTTTCGACGAAAAACGAAGAAAATTTTATTTGGAGAAGAAAATAGGATTGTAAAGAGCAGATGCGGTTGGAGGGCAAGAATGATTGCGTGATTTCGACAAGGTTTGGAGGGTGTAACCGAAAGGGGTGGGCGCGTCGTAAAAGGTGATGCTGGCTTCGTTGGCGGCAGAATTCGCTTTACGAGGACAAGCAGCTTAGCCAGCCTCTCCGACCGATATAATTCATCCACCGGTGCCTTCCGTGAAACACGCCTCGACACACCTCACGCGCTAACTGAAAACCTGGCTCGAAATCTCCTCGCAACCCTTATTTATGGAATCGCACAGCTGCGTATCCTTGGTCCTGGCTTTTATAGGAAAATAAGTTATCAATATCGTGATATCGGTTCGTGGCTTGGAAGAGTAAAAAAGATTCCATCTTCCCTTACAAATTTTTTTTACGTAATAATTCTTAGATATACACAAGAAAACAACGCGTTCGTTCATTGAACTCGTTATTTATCGAATCGTATCTACGTTTGTGTACTTCGTTGCGATCCTCCCTTCTCATAAAAATGTTTACTACATTATCCATGATACAAGATTTTCTCAACCCTTATGGAGATCACGTGAAGTGAGGAAGAGAGAGAGAGAAAAAGAGAGAGAGCCTCTCGATTCTTATTTTCTCCGCCAGACTGGGATTCCAGGCTGGGTCTATGGTTCCGTGAATGTTGATACATCGCCAAGGATTTTGCATTTAGAATCCGGGATAAGAGGGTGGCGTGGAAAAAGTCTGCTGCCCGCAAACCTGGCTCGAAAAACTCGGCAAGAAAAACGTGTGTGCATTAGAATCGAATGGATATGTGAAATTTTTAATGGAATTGTAATTCGTAATTCTATTTTTTACTTTTTCCTTAGGTGGAATTTTTTTTTTCTTCTTTTCGAGTTAAATTTAAAAATTAAATTCGAAGACGGATAATTTAAAGGAAATATTGCGAACAGGGAGGAAAAGATTCCCGTATAAGATTGTTTCTCAATCAAGTTTTAAAATAAACCGAAATGGCGAGGCAGTTAAATTCGAGTTTGGTACCCTTCCCTCCTTGTGTTCCCTCGACAAATTCAATCCGAGGGAAATTAACAGTCGGAGTAGATGGCAAATTTGTCTTGCAGAGAGTACGGAAAGTAATTACTCCGAGAATTTTCGTAATGTTGATCAATCACGGTTTTAATCAGTGTACCAACCAGTTATACACTGTATGTATGCAACTGATAACAAGAGAGATGCATAACTCGCGCGCAATCACCATTTTCCCGATACTATTTCATTTATGATCCGGTTAATTCTACAGAGAGCATTCTCCTCTCATTATTACTGGGAATAATATAGTAATCCGAATGTAATTCCAGATAGATAGGGGAACGATTCGAATAATTTGCCGAGAACTAAGTGGAGAGCTAATTTATTTCATGCTCCGTGCAATTTGAAACACTTATTTGAAAATGTTTAATTTGCGATAAGAGTATAATATATATCGAATAATTATTTTCTTGCCTTTAATTATTATAATTTATGGGTCGTGCAATAAATTATAACGTAAATCATATCATAATCGTTTAAACTTGAAATTTATGAAACGGATATATATACGAACTGAATACGATTCAAATATGTGCTTATTAATATTAGATTTACTTTACATTCTTTTCCCGCTACGCGTTATGCAAATGTTTGTAAATGTAGGAACAATTGCATATTGCTATTTAGTTATTCGTTTTATTTGCATATTTCACATTGTTGGTTGTTAAAAGTAATTAAATTTGGTTTGGATTTAACAATCGAATAAATGTAAATTAGCATGCCGATGTATTTATAGTGTATATTACAGTCGATACGCGTAATGATCGAAAAATGAAAATTGAATAAATAGCTATGGTTATTATATTATTCAAATATTTATCGAATTTACGAACAACCTGTGCTTATATATGTTGATATTCCACCAATGTTTAAATATATTTGCCACTTTATTTTATCTAAACTTCAATTTAGATTGCAATTGAATTCATCTTCATGAATGATCGCACGACTTCATGACTCGCAAATTGAAAATCAAATAGTATAATTCATTATATCTAGATTTCACGGATCCGAGATATTTTACGCTTAATAACAATCCCTGATAAACTCTCGACAAGATGAAGATATAATATTTTCATAATTCATAAAGCAGGACGTAATGATTTACGAATTGCGATACATTAATCGAATTCCTCAAACTAACCCAATAAAAAAACTCTCGAATATTTTACAATTCACCGAATGTAACAGGATGTAATCAAAAGAGAAGAGCCATTGCATCGAACTTCTCAAACTATTCCTACTTACAATTCTTATTGAAAATCATTGATACAAATACCACGTTTTACTAATTTTCGAATATTTCACAATTCATCGAATGTAATAGGATGTAATCAAAAGGCAAGACGAATCATTGCATCATATCTAAAGATTTTCTTATCTTCAGATTTTAAACATTCCAAATTTCCGATCGATCGAACTTCTTAAGTTATTCTTACTTATAACATTCTTATTGAAAATCATTAATACAAATATCACGTTTTACATATTTTATTAATTTCACAATTCATCGAATGTAATAGGATGTAATCAAAAGAGAAGACGATTGCATCGAACTTTTCAAGCTATTTCTTACAATCCTTATTGAAATCATTGATACAAATACCACGTTTAAGAATTATTACGTAAAAACCACATATTTTACTAATTTTCGAATATTTTACAATTTATCGAATGGAATAGGATGTAATCAAAAGAGAAGACAAGTCATTGCATCACTATATTTAAGCTCAGATTCTAAACATTCCAAATTTCCATCGATCGAACTTCTCAAGCTTTTTCTTCTTATAACAATCCTTATTGAAAAACATTAATATAAATACCACGTTTTACATATTTTATTAATTTTCGAATATTTTATAATTCATCGAATGCAATAGAATGTAATCAAAAGAGAAGCCATTGCACTAGTACCACTATATTTAAACTCAGATTCTAAACATTCCAAGTTTCCATCGATCGAACTTCTCAAGCTATTTCTTCTTATAACAATCCTTATTGAAAAACATTAATATAAATACCACGTTTTACATATTTTACTAATTTTCGAATATTTTACAATTCATCGAATGGAATAGGATGTAATCAAAAGAGAAGACAAGCCATTGCACTAGTACCACTATATTTAAACTCAGATTCTAAACATTCCAAATTTCCATCGATCGAACTTCTCAAGCTATTTCTTCTTATAACAATCCTTATTGAAAAACATCGATACAAATACCACGTTTTACATATTTTATTAATTTTCGAATATTTTACAATTCATCGAATGGAATAGGATGTAATCAAAAGGCGAGCCATTGCACGTCTACTATATCTAAGCTTCAGATTCTAAACACTCCAAATTTCCATCGAACTTCTCAAGCTTCTAGCAACACTCCTTATTGCATTAGAATCACTGATACAAATACTACGTTTTACGTTTAAACAGATTTCCATTAATCGATCTCTTCGAAATCTGTTTTCTCGTCCAATATATATATATATATATAACGATCACTCGCCAAACTCTGGACGAAGATGAAAATACGTATTTCATAATTCGGGTGTGTGACAAAGGGTGTGTAACCGAGGGACAAGAAGGCGAGGCGGCATCACGGCCCATACAAATCGAATCCGGTGCAAATTAGCGCGCGAGCGTGGCCGCTCGAATTCGTCTTGTTGTCACGAGAAATAATTGCCGGCAGGATTCCTATGGATCCTGGATCGGGGAGAAGGCGAGCCTTCCCTCGGGGTTATAATGCCCGGGATGAAGCGCCCGAGGTTATTAGTTTAGGAAGCTGCAAAGTACCCTGAAACAAAGTCCTCTCCGCCCCTCCGCAAGGTAATCAATATACAACCCGAGCGACCCTGCCTCCGTTTCACCTCGTTGATTCAACCCGTTCCCGCTGCTCTCGGATCCCTTCGTCGAATTAGTCGGTTGCAAAGCATCGCCGCCCGCCCGGTTTATACGCCGTCAGAGAGCGATAGGTGATAAACCGTCTTTCGGTTCGACGGCCAGACTTTCGGCCCCGCCGTTCACAACGGCCGGATTAATTATCGCGGAATTTCAATTACCGCGCCTGTGCAACCTGCCCAATGAAAATGCTAATTCGAGGCGACAAAAATGCAACGATGATCGGGGAGGGGTGCAACGAACGAATCCGTTAATCGTGGACGACGTTTGTCGAATCGGATTTTGGCGCGAGAGAGATGTTTTGTTCGCACATTTTGCGAATCTTTCGACGGATTTTGGGATTTCGAACGTTGAGAAGTGTGATCAAATGATTCGATCGTAGAAATGGATTTTAAAAATAAACTTAACAAATTATATGTGTGTGTATATATATATATATATATGTTGTAACAAGAAATACGTATAATTTAAGATTCGTTCAACCGATCGATGATACGAAAAAACAAAATGGACGATTTTTTGGTTAAACAAATCGTGGTAATAGCACCCTCGATCACGAAATACCCACCGCCAAGAAAATTTGCCAACGTTCCAAGGCAATAACTCGCCTCCCTCCCTTCCCCTTTACGGACATCGATAACCGTTTTAGTTTCGCAGGGCCAGTTAGAATTATCGTGGTGGTGGTGGTGTTTGGATCCCCCTCGGTGTTCGTCGCTCGCTCCTCGCAAACGTCCTCGAACCATTACCGTCCTCTCTCACCAAACAAGCGATGTCTGTAGGTAATAAACCGTCTCCTTCCAGCTCATCGCACCCGGCACCCGGTGAAATTATGAAACGCCTATTTGGTCGATCCTTCCCCTCCCCACCCCTCGAAAACATCGACTCCCCCCTCGTTGAGTTCGAGCATCTACAGCTTCTTTACGAGTCGGTTAATTTATCTTTGATATCGGTCGTCCACCATCCCCTCGATGCCGATGTTCGAGGTGATCGTCGACCGTGGTGGAACACGTTTCAAACTTGGATGAGAGGAGGAAAAAAAAAAAAAAGGAAAGGAAAGGAAAGGAAAGGAAAGGAAAGAAAAAGGAAAAACGAGAGGAGACGTTTTAATTTTCGTCCCGTGTTCCCTCGTACGACCTTCGATAGGGAATTCTATTTAAGGATTTCTCGTGGAAGAGATTGGAGTTCGTAATACCCGTGGTCTCGCGATCGTTTTATTGCCTCTCCCGTGGCACGGTGGGTACTGGTAACCGATCCTCCTTTCCCGTCAAGGAAAACGCGTTATTAATCGTGCCAAAGAGATAAAGGAACAACGTGGACCGAATATGGAAGTAATTAAATTCGGCGAAGATAATGAAATTCGGTATCATCGAGGGATGTATGTATTATATTTTTTCTGCTGGTGATTGGAAATTTGGCGTTCAATGCCATTCAAGTATCTATCGAACTTTTCGAAAAATTAAGACGAAAAAATGGAAATGGAAAGCTTTTCCAATGCTTGACTAAATTAAGAAAACTCTTGTTGCGCTTTCCTATTTCTATAATTTTTGAGAAACCCCATAGAATGGGAAATCTGTTTGACGCATAGGTTCACATCTATCCCCCGTCATGGGATAGAAAATCCTCGTAACTCGCGTGTTAAAATTCGATTAGAGCCACTCGAGAGAGCATCGCGTCGCAGTTGCAAAATCAAATCGTATGCGATATTAGTCCCATTAATATTAATATTGTGACAAATTTGATCTCTGAAAGTGGAAAATTTATCGTTTCGATCGTGTTAAACTGGTTCCCTGCTAGAAGAAAATGTATATAAATGTTACTTAACCGACAAGAATCCCGTGACGATCATTTATAATTTATAATTGGCTATCATCGTTCGAATATATCTAGTTTATCGTAACGACTTCTTTCTCTCTCCAATACTTTTCTCCCGCTTTCTTAATAATTCTTTTATTTTGTTACAGTCCAAGCAGCACAGCGCTGGGTTCGCTGGATCAGCTGAAGGAGTACCTGACAACAGTGGGAACCTGCAAATGCGGTCTCGAGTGTCCGCTAAGACCCGAACAGGTCTTCAACTTCGACCCCAAGGTATGTTCACGGCCATTTTTATTCAAGGATCGGTCACGACCGTCTCGTGTATTCCGTGTCTGTTAAATTGCCGCAATTATTGTGCCACGGGAATATACTTGGCGGTTGTTAGTCATTTCGAACATCCGCGTATTGTTCCAAGAATCTTTATTTTTCGCAAACCATTACTTTCCATTGAATTATAAAAAAAAAAAAAAGAAAAAAAAGAAAAGGGAATGATTTAAAACGCGAGCTCTATTCGAAAATTTGCCATCAAAAATTTGAAAATTTTTTCACTGTAACGTGATTAACTATACCAACATGATAGCTCGCTTATAAGATAAATAATCGCGAATTTTCACGAACGGGATCAAGAAAGAAAATTCCAATCCTCCTGAATCTTCCCGTTATCTTCCCTGCAATCTCAGACTCGAGCTACTACACATCCATTCGCGGAAAACGGAATCTCTCTCTCTCTCTCTCTCGCGGCAGAGTCGATATCCATCGCGCAGGCATCCTCCTCCTGGAGGAGGCGATCGCGATTTAAAGCATTCCCGCGGAGGGCGCGCAATTTGAATAAATCAGGCGTGGAGAGTTCGCGACAAGGAGTCCAGAATGGGGGAAAGGAGCGAGGAGGTCGTAAAAAGGTTGGTACGCGCACGTCGATCCTCGTCCCGAGTGTAAATCGTGTAACGAAACGATCCGCCGATGTACCCTGTCGTAATCTGGCCCCGAAGATCTCTCTTCTCCAGCTCTCTTCCCCGTCCTCAACGAGTCAATACTCGTCCGTCGCGCGATGGCTACGACGACGATCATCGATGATGATGATGATGATGACGAGGACGAGGAGGAGCGCGTGCGAGAGAGGGCCGAGGAAGCTTGTAAAACGCGCGCGATGGAACGATCGAACAACCGCGTCGAATCGATGAAACCTCGTTTCGAATTCATTTCGCGTTTCCCTCGTCCAACGATCGAATCGTCACGCGTCACGACCGATAGTGACCCCCCTCCTCCCCCACTCCCGCGAGATGCTTAATTGCAAGCGGTAGTCGAACGATGTTTGTCCATTTATCGGGTGTCCGTGGCTGAACCTCGTCATTAGGCGAGGCTGAGCATTTATGTCGGACGCGTGGAATACGTGCCAATGACGCGAGGGATCGCGCGGATGGGAGAGGGAGGAGGTATCGATGGAGTTTCTTCGCTTTTCATAGTTCGCACGTGTAAAGGTCGTGGCTAGAATTTTGAGTGGAGGTAAGACAGGTATTTGGAATTTAAATATTCTCTAGGTTATTTTTACGCGTCGTCGTTTCGTTTGTCGTTCGTCTGTCGCAGCGTCGGATAAGCGTTGACATTGTTGACGAAGAGTGTTTCTCATGCATGACGCATCCGCGAACGATATCGTTCAACAGCGTCTCGATAATAAGATTATTCGTTTAAGTGTACGACGATCCCTTCGAGAGAAATGTCCCTTTACCCTCGATCTATTTACAATTAATTCAAAGAAGTTTTATTGCGAGTCGAAACCGAGTCGAAATACCAAAAGAAGCAAGGAATAAAGGAATGAGTTTACGCGTCGACGAACGATTACTCCTGAGCCAGTTAACCCGGTTAAACGTTAATTATGAACGCGGCGCGCCAATAGGAGCTGGAAGAAGAAGCATGGCGAGTGCATCGGCTACGTTATTAATTCGGAGAGGGCGCGTTGTGGCGAGCGAAAATATGAAAAATTCACGAAATTGGCGGACGAAGGAGGGGCGAGGCGAGAGGGGAGAGGCGAGCGCGCTCATCGTCAGTTTTGCTTAATTATTCCGGTAGCATGCGACGCGATATACGAGGAAAACGTATAATTATCCGTACACCTGGCCTCGGTAACCGCTCGCTTCAACCGGCGCTTACCACCAACCCGTGGCCAGTATCCTACGGCGCGTTAATGCGTTCCTTAATTAAACTTTATCATAGAGCATCTCGCCGGGAGAATTGATCGGGAGGAGAATCGATCCGGGCTTGACCCGTCGACAACGTTCACGATCCACGCGCTAATAATTAATAATCATTTGCATATCTGTGACACGGTGGCGCGGTTACAATATAATCTCGGGCCCCGGGTTTATCACTTTATCGACCAATTATCGTGCCCTCCTCCAGTCATTGTCTCCCTTCCCCCGGTGACGATTCAACCCGATCCCCCGGCTGAATTATCGATCACCTGGATTAATGGGTCTCGATTAACGGCCTGATTGTTACGCGTGTACCCGCCAATAAAGATGTGTTCCCTCGAAATTTCTACGATGCCTACGATAGCTATTGTTTCGCGACACGCTCCACGTATGCTTTCGTGGATCGATTTTCTGTAATAAATACGAATGTTAATTAACTGTTATCTAAATCTCGGTTCATTCAGCATAGAGTCTAGAAAATTTTAATAACGTATCGATATAATATAAAAATTTTTTTTATTACATGCTAATTACGATTTCTAAGGATTTGTTTAATTTATAAATGTAATTTCATATTCGAGCAGTTAAGATAGTAATTGTAGGTATATTGATATCGAATCAAAATAATTAACAGTTTCGAAAATATTTCAGCTCCCAATTTTTTTAGATGATTATCCTTCATAAATAATACGTAACTTCATAAATGAAAATAATTCCACTATTATGTAGCCATTATACAGGTATAATCAGGATTGTCAACAAAGCGTCTGAAGTGGAGACAGACGCCATGCTAGCGAAGGATTTTCCCCGTATTTTCAAGAAAGTAAAATTTTCGATGAAGGAATAGCGATGAACTGCAGACATTTTCACTCTCGATGTCCAAATATTAAAAAAAAAAAAAGAAATACCATCGATGAAAATTTACCCACTATTATTAAATTCCAAACTGTTACAAGTCTGAAACTGACGAGTCGTTCGTTCCTCCAAGGGGAGTCCAAATTCCTACTATATCTACTTCAGAAACCGATCTGGAATATAAATTTATCTCGTCACGGTGTCGATCAACCGGATCTTTTGGCAGCTACGTTATCCAAGCTGGTCGTGGGTAGTCGTCATAAATTAGACGCGACGACGTTACAATTTCTATTACGTATGCGGCAACGGCCGATTCGTCTCGCGAGACGAATTCTCGCCGCGTAGGAGCAGACGGAGAGTGTTCCTGGCAACGGGCCGGCAAGATTGTATCGGTCTCGAATCTGCAATGCAAACACTCCTTATCTAGCCCCTAGGTGGACAACGAGACAGCCTGGTCTGGACTTTGGAGGAAAAGGAAGGGAACGAGGAAGAAAGGGGGTGGGAAAAATTGGCAGACGTTAAAAGAACGGGTCCTCTTTCTTTCGTTTTTTTTTTTTTTTTTTTTTTCGAATCGTCTTACGAGCTCTTTGGGAACGATAGGGAAAATTACCATAATCGCGGCGAGAGGCAACGATTTAGTTCTGCCAAAATGGCAGTTATTTACGGTCAGAGAGAATGGATACGTAGCTAATTGAATTGTTGGCCAACGTGATTGTTGTGCAAGACGCTCCGCTCCAAGATTTATTTATCGCGTCTTTTTCTATTTATGACCTCGTATTTTAATATTCTTGACGCGCGTGTTCATTGGCGCTGCTGTTGCAGAGAAAATATATTGCAAGGAGAATCTAGAATCTACTCATTAATCGTTACGTTAATAATAACGAGTTTGATCGAGTTTTTCTTTCTCTCTCTCTCTCTCTCTCTCTCTCTCTCTCTCTCTCTCTCTCTCTCTCTCTCTCTCTCTCTCTCTCTCTCTCTCTCTCTCTCTCTCTCTCTCCCTCCTCTCGTTTCAAATTATATTTAAATTTGAGCGTGAACCGTTACCGTAAAATTATCCAACGTGAAATTCCCCGCGGAGGAATGAAATCCATTTGTATATCGAATATTCTATTAGGCGAGTACAAGTTGGACTGTTACGTTGTAATTAAGGTTAAACGAGGTTAAACATTGAGAATAATGCACAGATAACGAAGCTATATAAGCCCGTATAATGTTTCTTCTAATCGCGTTTTATTGCAAAATTTGGTTGAAATCTTCGAGGGAAGGATAGGTATTCGAGCGCGAAAAGTGAAATACAGGACAAAGTAATTTTTAATTTTAACACCAATAATAAACAAGTTATCATTCCATAAGAGCACCGCATTCGCGTGGTTAAACGCGACCAATGTAATAAACTCAACGCAACCCCTCCTAAAACCATCCATCCCAACCCTATTCTTAATCGAACGAACCACCGTAAATCCCGCGAAAGAAACTCAATGGAATTCGTTCCCTTCCTCCCCCCTCTTTCCCTCGTTACATTATTACATCCTCGTCCAATTAATCGCAACCATTTTCAACCAGTCCACGTTTTCGAGTTCCGCCCGTTTTCGAACCAATTAAATCGAACCGCGCGCGATCGATGAGGATTTAAAAAAAAAAAAAAAAACCTCGACTCGCTCTTTCCAAATAAATAAAATAATAAAAAAAGAGAGAGAGAGAAAATCGATCGTATCGCACGCGTTAGGACTCCTTCTGTTCACGGATACCCAATTACAATGGCCAGACACCGTAACTATCCACCAATCTGGGCCACCGTATGTAGGAGACAGCCTCGAGAAACGCTTTGATCCGGCCCGGTTTCTTTATCGGCGTCCCTGTCCAATCCTTCCTCGCGATGCTCCTTTTGTACCCGCCGACATTTCCGCCTATTGTTGCGTGTACACCACGGAATCATCGAGCCACGGAACGATTCCTTCCTCCTCCTCCTCCTCCTCCTCCTCCTCCTCCTCCTCCTCGTTTTCTGCCGATTCCGTAGCAGAACCGGGGATCTTCATTCGAGCGGGAAGAGGTTTTGCACACAGGTATTATTTGGCTAGCTTTCGATTAGTGTAGTTCCATGGTGGGATGGATAGAGTTTGTAAGAGATAACCGGGCGAATTATCGATACGTCGATACGAACGGGGTGAGGGGGATGATCTGTTGTGCGTGCACGTACGAGGAAGGGAGGAACGGTGGAGGTTGAATTAAAACGGAATTGGTGATCAAGCGTTGAATGAAATCGTTTGAGGAGATCGAGTGAATAGACTATTGTTTCCTTGATTCGGATGCGTATGTGCTCGGGAAGATAAGATGGAGAGCGCATTGTTGAGAGTGTGTGATTAACCGTTTGGGATAACGGTGAATGAAGAGAAAAGAAAAGGAAAAAGAAAAAGAAAAAATAGGGTTTGTCGTTAATTCGAGCGAATGTTAAGTGTAACGAGCCTCGAAGCGTAAAAATATAGTCGTAACTTGGAAACGAGATATAAGCTTTTTGCGTTAAAGTCGGGACAAAAGGCAGGTTTCGCAACGACTATAAATTACCTCTTGCCACTTCGTGCTAATATCGCAGTTACATCGCGTTAAACATCCGTCAAGTCGGTTTATCTTTCTAACCTCCAGTAACAGTTCAGAACCTATACCTAAGAGAGAGACCATGTCGTACCATTATCCTCCAAACACCTCGTAAGCTACAAATCATAAACTATCCTCGTTCTCGATATCTAACTTTAACATTTCTTCTTCGTATATTAAAAATTACGAAATACCTTGGACGGTTATTACCACCATTGCCATGGAATTTTTCCTTAATTTCCCTTCGATTTCATTCCACTGTAAAACCTTTGATACCTTCTTTCGTGAATGAGTGGAATAAAACTTTCGAACCAATTGACACTTGCTTCGAAAATATACACTTTCGAGAGCAATTCTTTCGAATGGATCCTCTTACGAATTATTACGATTTTTCGAGCAATTCTCGAAGAATTTAAATTCAAAAAAAAAAAAGCTTCCAAAAGTTTTACCATTCGTATTCTTCGTTCACGTACACATACAGATTCGAAGGAATTCGTTTCAAATGAATCGCATACCGATTATTCTCTCCGTTTATCTCTGCCTCTCCCCGCCGTAGCAAAGTCGAAAACGTAAACCGTGGCGAACAATTCTAATCTGGCGGGGTGGCTGGGTGGGGTTCGACAACATACCGTGCGCACGGTCGTCGTTGCCGCGAATTCAAACGCGCAGAGGATCTCTCTCTGTCCCTCTCTCCCTCTCTCTCTCTCTCTCTCTCTCTCTCTCTCTCTCTCTCTCTCCAAAGGAGTTAGTTTATGGAGTTGTTGCTATTCATTATCACCGCCACGAGCCCGAATGGCTTGGCTCTCTGTCTCGGCGGATGTATTAGCGAGTGCTTAAGCGAACGCACGAGTTGCACCATGACGTTAACAAAGGGTAACCGAGTACCCTTTTATTACATCGAGCTCGTCTTGTTTAAGCCCGTGCGTAAGTAATTTGCTTTAATGAATTTGCATCCTCCACGCGGTACCGTGGGCGCACGCGTGCACCGCGTCTTCTTCATTTTCCCTTTTCATTCTCTCCTCCCTTCCAATTCTCATTTCGAATTAGCGTCTTCCAGCGAACGATCGGTTGTTGTCTCGAATCGAGTCGAGGGAACGAACAACTCGACTATTTTTGAATCTCCACTCTTGAGGAATGACGAGTTCAATTTTCGAAACGAACTTTATTATTGTTTCGCCGATTCTCGACACAAAATATGCAAAGTTTATCCGAGTTCCCGATATTCGAACAAGTTTAATGGTATTTTGTATTGATTAGACGAAAGTGGTGAGTACCAGTAGAGTATTCTGGGCAAAAGTAGACAGGATTTCAAAGCTGCCGATGGTCTCCTCCTCGGCGATCCCCGATTAATCGTAGAACAGAGAGAGGGTGAAACGGTTGTCACGGCGACAAAACGGTCACGAAATTACATTCCCCTTTGCCACGGTTGAACAAAGAGGCAAGTTTTGGCCGCGAGAAAAAGGTAAGCCGGCAGAGCGTCGAATTACTCGCCCCCCCCTCTCCCTCTCCCTCTCCCTCTCCCTTCCCTCCTCTCTTTCTCTCGCATGGCCGAGCAGCACCCACCGCCACTGCAAATTCCATTGAATTCGAGTCACGACTTCCGGGTGCGCAGCGGCTTCAAAGGTGCACGCCCTTTTAAAGCGAGTCGATTTTTAATTTCCAATCGAGCACCGGCCGCATCCGTCGCCGATTAATTCCCCTGAAAAAGGAGAAGGAGGACGAGGGGGGGGGCAGAGAGAGAGAGACGAGGATACAGAGAGAGAGAGAGAGAAAGGGAAAGATAGAACCGTGGAACGAGGTATGACTTTCGCGGATAAGACGACGAAAGCCGCGTCACAAAAGGCCCTCCCCCTCCATCCTCCCCACCCCCACGTCTGAAAGAGCGGTCTTTGTAATCGACTGGAGCCATCGGCAGGGAAACGAACTTCGTGCTTGTACAAAGAAAGTAATCTTGTACGGTGTCTCGGTGGAAAAGGATCCGGACCGCACAAAGTTTTCACCGGGAAAAAGGGAGGAAAGGCCCGAGGGGGGGGGTGGAATTCGCCACGGTTCCCTTTTGTAATTGGCAAACGTTGGTCCCGGATGAAGAGCGGCCGCGAATAAGTCGTTCCACTTTGATAGTTCGCGGCCAACTTTACGAGCGATGGAAATAGAGGGTGGAAGAATCCTATCGGGTACGTTTCCACTTTCTTCAAAGATATTTTCTTCCAAAGGTCTTCTCGCTGATTTTTTCGCGCGTGTCCATTTTATTGTGTGTATTATTCGCGCTCGTGCCGGTGTTCGCGAGTAACAGAGGTGGGGAGTGGCGATCGAAGAGATCGAGAGAAGTGTCTCTCGAATCTTTTAAACTCGACTTGGTTTTTGGTGGGAAATTGATGGAAAATTTTGGGCGATGTTGGATTTCCCTTAGAGAGATTCGAATCGTAGTAAATATATTGGGATGGATGGACGAAGATATTTCGATTCTCTGTTTTAAGATCTTATTCTAAATTCCGTCGGAGGAAAAATTTTTTTTAAAAATTTCTATACAATTTACGCACGTTACGGTATTTTCGAATTTTTATCGTATGAAAGGGTCTTTCGCGTTGCATAAAAGCCGCGTTAAAATCTCCTTACCGGGATGAATGGCGCTTCAATTAAGAACCTTATATGAAATTTAAATTTCTATTAAGGTGAATAATTTTCGTTTAAAACCGTTTTTAAAATAATTCGTACAATTAGCGAGAGATGCATATCGTGAGGATATAATAGCTCTCTCGTAAATCATTTTTTTCTTTCTTTCTTTTTCCCCCCCCCCTTTTAACGATCAACGATATATCGAAATTTTATTCTAATTCAATTCTAGTTCTCTATTAAAATTTCGCGCGAAGTTTTTTTTTTTTCTCTCCTCTCTATCTATTTTTCATATCCATGTTTGGATAAATTTATATTTTTAACACGTAATCTTTGGTGTAAATTTTGCGACAGATTTTTTTAGAACAATACCACTCTTTTTCGGTATGTAATGTAAATTTTCCATTTCGAACATTTGTATGCATGAAAGAGTGCATTCTGCGTTGTGGCAAATAGCAGCGAAAAGTGCAGCGAGCAGGAAAATTTTGCTCGCGCACGTAATTATTCTCTCAGCTCGGAAACCGTGTGGCTCAATGTTTTTCTTACCTATCTCGCAATTAACAAACTGTATAAATAGTTCGAAGAAATAACAATTAAAACTTTCCACGAACCCCTCGTCTCCCGCCAATCCTTGAAAAACTTTCAGCTTCGTTAGGCGAGAGACGTTTCAACGCTCGCCCGCTTCATTTCTCTCGGCGGGGGGATGATTAATTGCAGATATTCCGCTCGAAGAAATTATAATATCAAATTTCGCTCAAACTATCTCGATTGTTTTCTCGATCAAAGAATGGTCGGGAAACAGGGAGGATAACTCTCTCGTTTTTTCCTTCTCTCTCCTCCCCATAAATATTGAATCACCGAAAGAAGTAAACAGGGGGAACAAAAACGTTTCGAAACGAGCAAACGACGTCGAGTATTTCGACGTTTGACAGTAAAGGAATTAAGGTCGCAACATTTTCATGCTGTGAAATATCGTCGTATGCGAAACTCTACGTACTGTGCTTGACGCGTAAAACGTGCTCTGGTTCCAGATTACGCATACGTATATGTGTACACACACCCACACACATACACACGGATGCACGGATATCGTGTGCACTCCCGATAATTCCGAGGATAATTCGATTTTCTTCGAATTGCCGAGCTTGCTCCGTTCAAATTGAATTTCTATTAATAAAAACGAATATCGGTCGCTTGTGTGCACAACCATCCTCGATATCCTCCCTCCCCTTCCTCCTTGACTTTTTCCCTCCTCCTTCCTATATTATACCCCTTACTATCGGCTCGCAATTTTTCCATGCTTCGCCAACCGTAGTATTTTTCCCCCTTCTTGTTTCCAATCCTCTCGATGTACCCCGATCCGATGTATTTTTCAGAATTTTTCTTCCCCTGTCGTACATATATTTCCTTTCCTCCCCCCTAATTTTTTCTCTCCCCAATACATCCTTTTACATCCTTCGATACTTTCTTCCTTTTCTCCCAATTAAAATTTTTTTTCCTCGTCCGAATTTTATTTTCTCAACAACAACAACCACAATTACACCGTTGCCCGCTATTTCCGATCCGCTCATCCATTTACCGCGTATCCCCGCGTTTTCCACTTATTTCCCCCCCTCCCTCCAAACCCTGCCTCGCCTCGTAATTTCTTCCCACTTCGCTCGCCACAATGCCTTTTCTTCATTTCCAATTACTTTTACTCGCCACCACCCTTCCACCTTTCCATTTTCTCAATTTCTGCCTCCGTTTCTGCCACCTCTCTCTTTCCTCGCCGCGTTTTTCACTCGCCTCTCTCTCTTTCTCTTTCTCTCTCTCTCTCTCTCTCTCTCTTCTTCCTTCTCCTTCGAGCGCCCAGACCGTCCTTCCCTTTTTCCTCCATCCATAGAGAGAAGAGAATCACCACCCTCTCCCCGTCGTCGTTCAATCTCCCTGTCACCCTGCCAGTCCACCGCGACGTATAAATTTATTGCCCTCATTAACTTGAAATACGGCATCGAGTACGCTCAAAGTTTATGAACGTTAATGCGACCGCGATGAATAAGAAGCCGACGGTCGTCGTTCACACGCGATCGAACAACGGATTGTTCCTCCTTCCATTCGAAATTCTATTGTATGTCAGGTATTCTTTTAATCGTGCTTCGACTCGAGATGAATAAATGAATTATTCGATGACGATTTTGAGATGTTTCTTGAGATTTCTCATGTCTTGATCGATGATGTATGAATGAATTTTTCGTCTAATAGAATTTTGAGGTTTTTCAAAATGATTCTTCTCGTCTCGATGTATTGTTCTTTGGTATCTAAAAAAATCGTTTGAAATTTTGAGACCTCTCACCGATCCTTAATATTAATTTCAACGAAAGTTATACATTTGTGAGAGTAACAATTCCAATTTTTCCTTTTGGAATATTTTCATTGAAGATAAATTTTCCAAGTGTAGACAGATTCTTCCAAGGTATACGATAACGAATATCAATCTTGTCCAGAAGTTATTGAAGCTTGTAATCAACGTTGAATCTGTATATAAAATTAATATCGAATGACAAATCACCTTCTCGCATTACAGGCTAATAATTTTTTTAACGTCACTGTAAATCATCGTCACCGGCTCGGATGTACGTTTGATTTTACAAAAGCAATTATTCCTTATTAGCGGTTTTCCACTAAGCGTACGTGAAAAGTTATCAAAGTTCGAAGCGTAATTGCGCTGTCGTTTACAGGAAAATACCAGCGTAATTGGCAGGTGAATACGGATGATTACGCGTAAATAGGTAGCATCTGTTAACTCGGGGTATTTGCATATGAATGGACCGGCTACAATCTCAGCCGTTTCGAAAGTGATAATATTATTTAAGCTTATTCCATGCAATTTTGCAAATATACACCACAGCCCGTATGGACGCTTCGCGTTTAATCGTTCGAATCCAATTATGATCGGTATGCAGATATACATATGGATGTAAACACGAAGATGTAATACCTATATTTAACGACGATGATATATCATTTTAGATTTTTCTCACGTTCAATTTCGAATAATTATTAAGACGTTCGTTTCGCGACGCGTCTTATTATTCATTACATTACGCTATTGTTTATTACCCATTGTATGAAATCACTTCTTCTTTTTTCTTTTTCCTATCCTTACTTTACCAATTAATTTCTTCTGTTTAAAAGAGAATAAATTTATCCCAATCGTGCAAATTTTTATTTACCAAACTGTATCACGAGTAGAACAAATTTAAAATATCACACTGATTCGATCGCAACGATAAATCCATCCATCCTTTCATTCTAAATACACTAGTCGCAAAATGTAAATAAATTCATAACCGGATCACCACGGTGGCGATATAATTCCTCTCTCTCTCTCTCTCTCTCTCGTCGAAGCAGCGATGATCGACAATTAAATTCCGCCTTCCGCTGTGAGAAAGGCCGGCGTGGAAAAGCAACGGGGCGCAAGTGACCCGTGAAGCGATCGTTAATGCGATTTCAGTTCCCGTTCGGAGGTTATCTCTCGAGAAGGAAGAGGAGGAGAACGGTGAAAAGATCTGGTGCGTTGGAGGGATGCAGAAGGTGGCGCGCCTTCCACCCCCTCCGCGGCTGCATCGCTCCGAGAGGGTTGCATCGTATCGAGAGCGAGCGAGACAGAGAAAGAGAGAGAGAGAGAGAGAGAGAGAGAGAGAGAGAAGGACCGATAGAAAGAGCAGAGAGATAGAGAGAGAGAGAGAGAGAGGGGGCATTGCCGGGGACACTTGAGGTGAATGTTTTGCGAATGGTCGGTAGATGTCTGGTTTGCTCGAGGCTGATATCGACCTGGGTCTCGAGTCTGGAGCCGCCGCCTTCGACCCCCTCTACTGTTCTCCACCTACACACGCACGCACACACCATCCACCGGAACAGACAGAGCTCCTCCACCACCGAGCGTATTCAACGCCAACCGACATCAAGAGGCTTGTGTGCTCTTGCTCCGCTCAAAGTTCATGTCCGTTTCATATGTCTCACCTTCTCGCCTCCTCTCATCCCCTCCCCCCTTTCGCGGATCCACTCTTCGCCCCCCTCGCTCTCCCTACGAACCCTACGGCGATCCGTTTCTTCCATTCTCCCTCTTACTCGCTCGCCCGGCCGACGTTTCACGCAACGGCTCGCTAGCTCGGCTCCAACCCGTGAACGGCTCCTCTCCGTGGTGTCTCTCTCCTTTAAACTCCCGGGACTTGGTGCCGGCCCAATCCTGGTCGCGCCGGCTTTTCACCCCTTTCCTGACCACGCTCCCTCCTTCATTCTCCCTTCCATTTATTCCCATGTTACTCGCGAAGAACAGGAACAACTCTCCGTTAAACGTGGCCGTCCTTTTCCACGCCTCGATCGCTCCCACGATCTGGAAATCTTGAAATCGCGCAGGGGTATATCGATTCGTTCGAATTCCTTCGAAGAGGATCGAACTTTTCTTCCAATCTTACGATACGTTCTTCGACCCATGGTTGAAAATCGTAAAACTCTGAGTATAAACTTAAAAATTGAAGGGGAGGAAAAAAAAGAAAAAGAACATTCATCTCTGAATGTATCATCGAATTAAAAGAGAGGTTACATCGTCGTTGAATCAACCAAAAGAATCTCGGTGGATGATCGTACCCACTTGTCGACGCGTTTCGTCCCCCCTACGCTCGATGTACATGGAGGACGGCCGTTGATCCGGATCGACGGTGATCAATGGGCGACTCTCGCGGAGACGGAAGACAGAAGACGACGGGTGGACGGTGTCGGTTCACCTGTGGTCGAGTGCTAGGGCCGGAGATGAGCGCGCATAAACTAGAAACGTCGCGGTGCGGGACAAAACGAGACAGGGTGGAAAGGTACAAGCTCGTATAGGATACTGGTAAATCCTGGGGCCGGTGGCCCCAGTTTGTCCGTGTAATTTATGACAAGCTCGAGACAGGACGAGAGAGAGGGAGAGGGAGAGGGACAGCAGAGGATCGCAAAGCGGAGGAACGGAGAGAAGGCAGAAGAGGGTGAGGGTGGCGTAGAAGGACGGAGATAGAAACAGTAACAGTCTGCTTCCTCCCGTGAAATATAATTCCCGGGCACATTCACGGTTGGATAATCCACGTTCGCTTTGCATGAAAACTTATTACGGTGGCCGGTAGGTTGGCCAGGACCGAGCCATTGTCGGTCCCCTTCTCCTCCCCGTGCCTCTGTCTCCTCTTCAGCGTCGAGCATGACAAGAGCAATTACACTTTTAAATTACGTTACACGATATTAAGCCCTTCCTTTTTCTTTCCTTCCCGCCACCGTTTTTACGCGCTCCACTTCCTCCCGCTACTACCCCCTATATATATCCCGCCTAGTTTATCCGAGTTTCCAAATTTTTCGCCATCTACCTGCCATCTTCTTACCTTTCTCCTCCCGTCCCCACCTTGCCCCACCCCCGTGGATTTGTAAAAAAAAAAAAAAAAAAAAATAAACGTGGTGGTAGACCGATGTTCGTATCCGCTTTTGTTGTCCCTCGCTCGTTCACCTCGTTTCTTGCCCTCCTTCGTTTCTCATTGTCACCGATTGCTTTTTTTCGCCGCCATCACCTTGCGTATTCAAACGGTCGACGCTTGCTCCTTCTTTCTTCCTACCCACCTTTGTTTCAACCGACGTTTCGTGCGCGTATCGCACGTGGATTTATCGGTGTCGTTTTCTCCACTCGTTCGTTTCGAGGGATTCTTAACTTCCGTGATCGATATGTGTGTGCGCGTGTGTGTGTACAGTAGATGTAGATCTCCGAGATTTCTTAGGCGGAATATACCTTTTCCTTTTTTTTTTTCTTTCACCTTCTCGTTCTCCCGTGTAATTCCCCCTTTCTCTCGGTTACCCCGCCTGACGGAATAATAATTACCTTTTCAACACGAAACGAGGGAGGGGCGTTTTAATTATTTTATCGCGTGACCGCCGACCGCGGCGACCTCTGCTCCTTCCTCCTACGCGACCCCTTGTTCTTCGCTGCCTCGCAGAATTGGATATCGCGATACGCAAATGTGACTGACGTTTCATTAAATATCGTCCCTGCGACGGTGGTTCAATTCGAATTGCAAACGCGTCGATCGAAACTCCGTGTTCGTCCACGGAACAGGGAAGAGAAATCTTGTCGAAGAAATCTTGGAGGAAGAGAAGAGAAGTTTGGATCTTTGGATAAACGTAAACGAAGAAAATATAATAATTCGCGTGAGATTCGACCGAATGTACGCCACATACTTTCTTGCAAAACGTTCTTCTTCAGATCGGTTCTGATGATGAGAAATGAAAATAATTGGCGCAATTCTGCTGTGCGGAGGAGAAGAAAGAAGAAACACGCATCGATCGCGACACATATTTCTTCCCAATCGGATTTTCTAGCCTTTCAAAATGAACACGAAACGATTTCACGGAGGAGGATGGACCACAGCAGCACCCGATCCGCCATTATTCCGATTTATTGAAGACACAAGGACGATTTTTCACCGAATCTGGCGAGATTCGAACGCGTTTAATCCACTCGCGCTGCGAACGAAACGATTGCTATTGAAATTCCACATTTTTCCGTCCGAATCCGCGCGATACGAGCAACCGGAAACACGGAGCACAGGGAGGAGGAGGAGGAGGAGGAGGAGAGTGGGAAGAGGGAGCGAACGTTGCGCGTTTTCTTTGACGGTGGTGGCCCTAATAAATCAGGGAGAGACCGAGCTGGATACACGATTTCGAGAGGAGGAAGGGGAGAGAAGGTGGGTTATTCGTTGGCTCGTTCCACCGGTATTTCCGCCAGCTATTCAATTTGCGGGCGTTTCGCGCCCCGCAGCCCTCTTCCTCCTGGACAAATGATTTCACGCTGGAGTTGGCCCCTCTACGGGGTCGTAGATCCGTAGAGGCGCGTTTCGGGTTAAATTTAGAACGAAATGGATGGAATTCGAAGGAGCGAAAAATCAACGATCGATCCTCTTTTCGCCGTTTTTTGGACGCGTGTGTGGCACGAAGGCGTGTGTCGAACGGTTACCATATTCGCAGATTTAGTTTCACGGTTAAGGATGACTGGCGAGGCTCAAGGGTGGCCGGTGAACCCTGTCGGAGGAACTGCATTATTGGCTTGTATGCTTTCCCTTGAGGGCCATTTCGAGCCGAGTGTTGTAACTTTCATGCGTCGTTAGGGACCCCGGTGTGTATTTTAATTATGACTCGACTCTTGCTTTATGACTCCTCATTTTCCTTTTTTTTAATCGGCCTGTTCGGGTTGCGTGTGCCTGTTGAAAGGAAAGTAATTTAGCCGTTTCACGCCGGCTGCGCGAAGACCTGTCTTTTCTTGCTTTTAAATAAAAGATTATTATTTAAACTGATGGTTTATTTTAACGTAGAAGAAAAGGTATCTTGTGTTAATATTTTCACGACTAATTTCAGTCCTACAGTTCATTATAGGATGCGAACGTCTTTATTTGCGACGTTTAGTTTATTATTATTGACAGTTCTTCCTGTTAACTCCGGAAATGAAACTCATTCTTTTTTCCTGTTTTCTCAATTTGTAGCGAATAGGTCATGGTTCATTGAATTTGACCTCAAACATTCCTCGTCCATCGCACCGCTCGTCACAACGTCGTCGTCGAATAAATTATTTTCGATTAGCTTTCCGTTCGAGTTACACACAGCCGCACAATGATCGTACCTTTGAAATCTTCCACTCTCGAACTTAAAATTACCTATCCGCCGCACACGTTTCACGAATCGCGAGATTGAAAAGCATACACGGATACCGCACCAGGCGAATCGATGACTCGAGTTTTATCTTCGTTTCGAGAAGATCGCGTTCGATATTTGTACATGTCGTATCGACGAAAGGTGTAATACACCCGTGATCCATTACTCGCCGGATTTCTAAATATCGCTTCGTCCCAGGATATCGACGTCACGTGCCACGTGATTTACGATATCCATAATGTCCGGACGTATTACGCGTATCAGTTGATGATATCTCTATGAAAATCTCAACTCTGTGAAAATTCGATAAAACCTCGATATCTTCCCCCTCCTCCCCCGCATATAATAATCGACGTGTCGCGTTAAATCGCGTAATAATGGAGACTCGGGCCGGCAAATACATTGGCCGTTTCCACTATTTGGAATAATTTGCCCGCATTTATGATACCGACGCGCGGGATTAAGCTCTCCGTAGTAAATATTTTCGCAAAGCGCTAACTGGCGGCGTATTTAACGGTAAACGGAACGGACAGAGCTTTGTATATTTATTTCGAATTCTACCCTGTTGTAATTCAAATTTCGATTCTCGGTTTCGATTTTCGACGGGCGGATTGTTTAAACGCGATACGATAAATTAAATTATGCGAAACGAGTCAATCGGGGGAACGATAAACGCACTGATTTTCGTATTTCTCTGATAGATAGATCGCAATACATTACCCGGAATTAACTTGGGCGCGATATTGATGTTATTGTACGTATCGAGGGCGAAGCGTGGGTTTGATTGATTGATACGCGATACGTGAAATTATTGGGTCAGAATTTATCACGGATGATAAAATTAATCCTTAGATGAATAGGCGAGAACGAGGATATCTATTTGCGTTAGATCGTGGATCGAAGTAACATTGAACACACGTTAATTTAATTTTCACTTTATATTCGATAATTTAACTTTCATTTAACTTCGATGTAACTTTAACAACGGTATATTCGTCCACCGAGATTGAAATTCAATCAGATATTCAATGCAACCATTACAACAAATTTTTAAGTCTCATTTTTATCAATTAAATTATCCCCAGGCGTTTAATTGTTATTTTTTATCCTCTCTGATAAATTAAGAGCGAATAAAAATATTATTGTATCGTCTCATGATACAAATTTTAATTCTACTTTTTATGACATTCATTCAAAGATTACCATCCTTAGATTTATCTTTCTTATCTCAAACAAATAAACAAACAAAAAAGTACCACGCAGAAAGAGAGGAAAACTACCTTGTACACTTTTCAAACAGAATCAAATTAAAAAAAAGAAAAAAACAGGAAACTCATATCTCTATCGCTCATAGAAAAAAAAAAAATTTATCGCGCATCAAACGCGTCCCGAAAGTTTGATTCAGATTCATTCTTTTTCATTTTTTTTTTTTTTTTTATTTCAAGTTTCGTTAGCCACGGATATTTTATTCGAGCGTCGCGGGAACAATAGGCGCGCGGGGGCTTTCGGCGTTAAAAGCGTGTGTCGCAACGCGAAGTCGGATAAACGACAGACATTGTGCTCGCGGGAGACGAGTGTTTTTTTCATTTCCAACGATCCTCTCTCTCTCTCTCTCTCCCCCTTCCTTCCTTTCCTTCTTCCACTCCTCTCCACATCCTGCGTTTGCGTGGCGCCTTTTGTACGGCGACGGCATCGCGCACCGTGCCTCGCTCGTTTTTCCCGTTAATCAGGAAATAATGGATTCGAGACGACAATTTATAAGCGAACGGCAACAAAGAACAATGCTAATCTCACCGCATTTGTTGAATTGCCGTCGACTCTATACACGCGTATGCGTGTATGCGAGGGAGAAGATGACGCGCGCAGATACGAAAAAACGTATTCGGGGGGGGGGGGGGGAGAAATATATAGGGGGATAGATATCATATATTGGGCGTAATATATTCGATTTCAACGATTATTCGCTGAGGAATTTTTTTCTTTGTCTGTCTTGTAAGAGGAAGAAACGGTATTGTGCATCTGTATTGTGGCAGTTGTAGTGGTGTAGAATTGTGTGAAGAATGGAAGAAATAGATAATTCCAAGTGCGATCCATCATACGTCCAATTTCGATGATTATTCGCGATTATTTGTCCGTGAAATTGTTTTTTCTTCTTTTGCATCGAACCAGCGTTGTAAAGTTGTGCGTGGTGAAGAAAAGAGAATGCGAGAAATGGATAATTCCAAATGCGATCCACCAAACGCGTAACCAATTTTGCAAAGTTACTTTTTTTCCTTTTCTCTTTTTCTCTTTCTTTCTTTGGTTAGTGGAACAGCGTCGGATCTTTGTTTCATTTATTGTACTTTATTTCATCGAATAAAATAACGAGGTTTCTTAGTTGGATGAATATTAATATAAGTATAGTTTATATGCATAAGAAATTCGACAAAAGTTGTTTTTACTTGGACAAAGATGTTGAAATTAAACACTGATAAATGCCACGATTAACAACAATGTTCCCGCGTTTTATCGCGGTTTACTCGCGAGCTCTCGCGGGGAACGGTCGAGGGATGGGCGAGAGGAAGGTTCGAAAAAGGGGTTTTTAATTAAAATTGTTCACCATCCAGGGTTGCAGGAACAAGGCAATGAGCATTTCGTTCCGTATGAATATATTCGTGGCTTTAATAATACCGCGTTCTGTAAGGACCTTCTGTGCATTTAATTTCGTTCCACGAATTATATATGCGACTGCGTGTATATATATATATATATTTTTTTTTTGCCTCATTGCCTTTACCTTGCCCCACAATGCAACAAGGGTTCTTTCTCGAATCGAATTTACGAGTTTCGACTTATTGCGTGAATTTAATGCGCGAACGTTGAACGGAATTATAGATCGTTTGTGTTCTTTTCTGGATGGAAAACTTTCAACACGGTCAATCTATTCCTGTAAATAAGAAATTTTTGACCAGACTCGATGATAAACTTATCGCGTAAGTTTGGAATTTAAATGCTAATATAATATTTAATACTTGGTATTAAATAAATATACAGTTCTCTGCAACGATTTTAAATATTTTCTCCCATTTCGTAACGAAAGAATGCACGTTAAACAGTATATATCCAAATCTGTCTTTATTCATCCCCCTCACACGTTCATTCATTTCTACATTCTTATATATTCTAACAGAGTTAAACCTACGTCTGATATTTGAAGTTCCATTTATCCAATTAATATCACAAATATTTTAAACTCGTTCCACAAACATGTAACCATTAAACCAATCCACAATCACAAGTAGGGATAAAAAGTATCAAATATTCAAAAAAAAAAACAACAAAAAATTATCGCAAGCACGACCATTGCAATACCAATAACGCCATTTTTACGATTCTAATCCAAGACTCTCTCTTCCAAAAAAAGAAAAAAAAAAAAGGAAAAAAAGAAACCAGCACCGAATATTTCTCTTTTACGACCGCGTCGCGTATAACGAACGAGTTGATCCACGCAAAAAAGAGGCGCGGCATTCGAGGTGCTGGGTGTCGAAGTAGAAATCAGTTGGCGATCGGTGGAAAGCGGAAAATCCAATTCCACCCCGTGGAGAGGGAGGGGAGAGTGGACAACTTTATCTCCGGTGCGCGGTGATCGCGAGAACTTTTTATCGCTTCCATTGCTCGCCACCGGTTTCCCCTCCCCCTCCCTCTCAACACTGCGAGGAGGATCGTAAAGGCCGTTGGTAATCCGGAACTGGCTCGAAACAGAACGGGGCTCGGTCGTATCTACGGGGAGGGAGGGGGAAAAAGAGCGGGGCGCGTTTTCGAGCTCGAAGATAAACGCGAGAAGGAAGAAGGGTGGATGGAAAGAAAGGGGAGAGATATCCTCTGTCTCCTGCCTGTGCATTCGTTTGGCATTCGATCGCGAATATATATATATATATATTTCGTTTCGTTTCGTTTTGCTCCCCCGCGTTTCGTTCGAGTATCGTCAAATGGCGCGCACACGTCGGTCTCGAATGTCTGAGATTCGTGCATGGATCCGGGGATGGATGGCGAGAGAAAATACACCGAGGCCGTTTTCCGTTTCTGAATGTGAAAGGGGTAAGATTTGATCCGATCGTCTTTCGGATACCCGTTCGCCTTTTGCAAAACAAAATTTATTTCGAGGTTATTATGGAAGTGCTGTTGATTCTTTTTTGGGGAGGGGAGAGGGAGGGATGATGGAGCGAACTTTTTGAATAACAAGCATAGTTTTCCAGAAAATTGAATTTGGAAAAAAAAAAAAAAGAAAAAAGAAGAAGCATGGAGGACGCGTGCACTCGACTGAATTTAATGAACGTCATCGCAGATTTCTCTTCTCTCGCTCTCGAAAAATTTATAGCTATAGATTGAAAATTGATGTGAAATGAAAGTGTAATTCAATTTTTATATTCTTTTAACATTTTAAAATTCCGCGCGCGAAAATTATATTTCCCTTTCGAAAGTGTCGATAAATTTGATCGCGTGTTTCGCTTTTTTTTTTGTTACGTAAATATTTAAAAAAAAAAAAAAAAAAAAAAAGAAAAAAAGAAAGAAAGTATTTTACTCGCGGAAAAATAACGATAACAGAGTCCAATAAAAAACGGGCACCATTCATACCACATATTCAATCTCAACGTTTCGTCCCTCTCTCTCCCTCTCTCTCTATCTCTCTCCCCCCCTCCCCTGCCCATTTATTAAAAATTCTCATTGTGAACGCGAGGACAGCAATTCCGCCACGGATAAATGAGTAAATACACATAAAATTGCTTCTCGATGCAATCTCGAAGATATATACTAGCGAGCAGGATCGGGCTATTCATGGCAAGACATCCCCCTTCTTTTCATCGGCTCTCGGCCGGGTATGCAAATGAAAGGCCTCGGTCCCCGGCGCACCCCGCTATATTTACCAAAGCCAAGGATACCATTTCGATATATTCGCGTATATATACACATTCAACTAACTCATTGTATCGGAAGTATTGTGAAAAGGGAGAAGGCAATGGGAGGAAAGCGAACCGGAGGGGGGAGGGAGGGGGTGTATTGTTAAATTTGGGATGGCGGGTCATCAGCCTCGGCTCACCCCCTTCTTCGCCACTGTGACCGGCTAATGGCACTTTAAACGGCCCGACACCACGTGGCATCGCTTTGTGAAAGGGGCGAGGCTTTTATCACGTGCCACTGCGATTTGTTTGCACCGTGGACCGGATTTAAACGCGGACCCACCAACTTTATCGGCGTTAATCTTGCCACTTTTTCGCGGCTCTCACTACAGTGGAACCTTTAACGTGGCACTTTTCTTTTGAAATATCGAAAGAGAGAGAGAGAGAGAGAGTGTGTGTGTGTATGTTTGTGTGAGAGAGAGAGGGAAAAAGAAAGAAGTTTTCTTTTCTCGAGCAAGTACGAGAATAATTCATGGCGTTCGAGGATGAGGAGGCAAGCGGCGGAGGTGAAAAACTGAAAAATTGGTGTCTGAAGTTCGGTGCTCGAAGATGAAGTTCGGCGTTAATTTTATTTATGGAAGATGTGAAATCTGTTTGTTCGGCGAAAATCGGTGTTGCGAATAGAATTGAAGGAGTTTATTTTTATTGATCTTCTGCGATAAAAGAATATATTTCGCAGATTCGAAAATATAATGGAAAATATTCGAATACTATTTTACAAGAGAGTTTATCTCTACACGAAAATTCTGATTCGAATGAAAGTGTACGTGGAATATAGTAGATTCCAAATGAAGCAATTTTTTTCACAGATAAGAAATCATTTTAAGAACCTGAAATCAAAAGTTTCAATATATTTTCATATCTTAATCTGAAAAATATTTTCCTCGCATCGATGACAAAGAAATCTGAATATTTTGCAATTTAAAATATCGTTACAATTATTGTAGAAAAGAAAAAGTTTATATTTGAAGAACGAAAAATTAAAAAAAATTGATCCACGAATCATTATCCGTTAACACAATTTTAAGAAAGCGTTCAATCGCTTCTACGCAACAAAATCGTCAAAGAACAAAATTGAAATCATTTAAAATCAATTTCGTTATTTATTTACATACATTCGCACAAGATTATTCCTTCTAAAAACCTAAAAACCCATTTCGTCGAAAACAAAAGGTTATCCCGTTGATAGAACTTTTTACGTTATACCTCGGCCACGGTTTCCCCAAACAGGCTGGAATCCCTTAAAACTCGGCGAACGGCAAAAACTCACCGGCACGAGGAGGGAAACGAAGTAGACCCGTTGATACGAGCAGCTGCTCGCCACGTTCCCAGTTTTTACAAACTTTTGCCCACATCCCCTTTGTCTTCGAGCCACCCTGCGCGCCCCTCGCGCGATCCGGTATTTCGCGTACATTAATTGAAGTACCGCCGGTTTCGGGGTGTAATGTAACATTGTTGCTCGTCGAGATTAATAATGGAGAGGAGACGCGGAGAGGAGGAATTGGAGAGGAGGGATGAAAAGGCAGCTTATATCTGTTGAGGGCGATAAAATAAATGCTCTTCGTTTGACGATTAGGGGTGGAAAAATATGCGGATACGGAAAAGGAATAGAAATAGTGCATTCAATAATGGAATATTTGAATTTGTACAAGAAACGAATCGAACGAAATAAGATATCGTAACGGGGATTATGAAATTTGACAATTGTAAAGAATGACTAAAAAATTATGATAAAAGTTAAGAGAATGTATTCAGAATGTGTTTCGTCAATAACCAGGAAATTCCATTTCAAAGTCAAACATTCCAAAAAAAAAAAAAAAAAAAAAANAAAAAAAAAAAAAAAAAAAGGAAGAAAAAGGAGAGGAAAAAAAGGAAGGAACTTACAGAAGATAAAGAAGGTTCATTATTCTCGATCACAAGCGTAACGAAAACCAGGAACGAAACTATTTCCAACCGACTCGTTCAATTCCCTCGGAACGAGCTCGTTCCCGATCTACTTAACGCAAAAAGACACCGATAATACAGAAACAATCCGTCTCTGTCGGGCCAATTTATATTCCCCTGGACGACGACGAAGAGCCTTCAGCGCGGAATAATAACACACACCTTCTCCACTTTCCAGCGTGCAACGCTAACTCGTTCACGACGACAACGACGACGCTATTTCCTACGATTAATATCCGCACCCCCTCCCCTCCCTCCCTCCCTCCCTCCCAATTCTCTACTCTCCGCCGATCGAGAGAATCATCCTCGTGGTATTCTCTTCCGCCGCGAAATTAACATTTCAATAAAAGTCGTCGAACGTCATCTCGATCCAAGATCCTCTTGACAATCAATCCTACTTCCCAAAGAGACGATGGAAAAGTACGGGATTGAACGTACCAGGATTCTGATCCTGGGGTGCTGATAACGATACGAATCTTCTCGAATACGAATATCTCAGGGGGGGGGGAAAGAAGGAAAAAGAAGGGAAAAGGGGGGAGCAGATGAAGAAATATCGCGAGAAAGAAATCGAAGAGAAAATAAAGGAGCATTAAAGAACGGGAAAGAAGTACAGGAAAGGAATCGAAAGAAAGAATGTGGATACGAAGAAAAAGAATGGGCGAAGAAGTACGACGGAAAAGGAATCGAAGAGAATGAAAGAAGAAGAAAGAATGTGGATACGAAGAAAAAGAGTGGACGAAGAAGAAGTATGGACGGAGAAGAGAAATCGAAAAGAAATAGGAGAAGAAAAAAGAGAGGGGAGAAGTGTAACAGGAACAGGATCAAGAAGAAGAGAGTAAGAAAGAGAAACACAGGTTTGAGAGGAAGAAATGCAATGGAAGGGAAATGGAAGAAAAAAGAATGAGAGAGAGAGAGAGAGAGAGAATCACGGATACGAAGAAGCCAGAGGGATAGGGAGCGTTGAATTAAATTGCTTTTCAGAGGTATGAAAGTGGTGTTTTACAAGGCGCACGGAGTAAGATCAAGTGCGCCCTGGCAGGCTGCCACGCAGTCTTGCCCCGATAATAAATGCTCATTCAAGAAAAGGAAAGAGAGGCAGAGGTGGAGGAGCTAAGGCAAGGGAGGTAGTTGGTGGAAAGGAGGGGGATGGTGGAGGGAGGAGACCGGTCGGCCCTGAGACGTTTTTCTCGTGTCGTGGTCAAGCTCTCTCGGCCTGTAAAGTGCAACGAGTCGGCCTCGGTGAGCCCTTGCACTTGGTGCTGGATCCGCGAGTTCCTTCTTCCTCTCCGTTTAGTTTCTTTTACCTTTGTATCCCCCTCTCCTCTCTCTCTTTCTCTCTTTCTTTCTTCTCGTTCTTTTCTTTTTCATCTCCATTTCGCTCTCTCTCTCTCTCTCTCTCTCTTTCTCTTTTTCTCTCTCTTTCTCTCTCTCCTCGACGAAGGCTGATCGGGCACGGGGCGCACCCGATCGGTCTCGATCATGCGATTCAATCGCGTTACGCGGACACGCTTTCTTTGCGCTTTTAACGAGTAACATTGGTGCCGGTAATCGATCGATGGATTATCGTCCGGGCCAAGTTGAAGTAAAAACCGCATTGTAGATTTTGAGGAAAAGTGGGAGGAGTTGTGCACACCGGCCGAGGGATTTCTTGCTAAAGAATGGCTCGATTATTCCGTTCGAGTATCGTAAATTGGTCGCGGACAGGTTTTGTAACGACGATTGAGAGGAGGAAGGGGAGCGGAGGAAGAATCTCTCCCGATACGGGAATACGCGGGATGAAATTATTATTGAAAAGAATAATAGAGAGGGGAAATGGATTTTCAGTCTGATTGTTTAACGAGCGATCTTACGCAATCCTTTCGTTTCCCCAAGAGAGTTATATAACATCTTTCTTCTCGAAATTAATTGGATAATAATACACGCATTCGTAACGATTTATTGATCTCGTGTTAAAGGAAAGAAAAAAAAAAAAAAAAATTGGAAAATATCAACGATCGAAAACTTTTTATTATATATTTTTTCTCGAAACAAGTTTTGGCAATGGATGGAAAAATTGGCAATTGGCGTTGTGGGATCGCAATGGCGGCGTGAAAGCGTGATCCCTTATGCCCGGCCGGGTTCGCTATATACGGCGCGATAAAACAGCCGAGGCCGTTGCTTTTTCTCGTGGGTGTTAATTTCATCCCCGGGTGCGCGGTCCCCTGGGCCGACCCCCCACCGCCGCACCCTCCCTCGAGGCGCGATTGTTTCCGATGCGCCGATTTAACGAGCTTCCGATACCCTTCTTATTCTATTCCAGGAACCGTGAAATCGACGAGAAAAGAAGGGTGGAAGAACGGGTGTCGAGAGAATTAATGAATTTACCGGCCTATCATTTCATTTCCTCTCTTTTTACCTCTCTGTTTCTCTCTCTCTCTCTCTCTCTCTCTCTCTCTCTCTCTCTCTCTCTCTCGTGGTCACCGATGGTCCGAAATTGGTGAAATTTTCCGTCCACTCTCCCTTTCCTCGCCCATCCGGCCGATCGATGAATCGATTAGACGATACGTTTTCAAATCGATGAGAATTAACAGGTTCGAGTTTTTCGAGTTCGACTACTTGATCGAAGACGAGTCGGGGAGGGGGGGAAAAAATGCGGGAATCGGAGCGCGAGGATTTCCGTTATGGCCAATTGATCCTTATTTATTAACCCTCCCCCCTGTGCATCGATACGATACCTCGATCCAGCGTTCCGTTCGATGACACTTTGCGATTTTTCTTTCGCGCGAGTCGTTTGTACGATTAAATAAACGTGAAATCTGTTTCTGATCTATCATATTTCTAAATTGATACTAAAACGTGCATACATATACCTATTAGATTACAGTTTAAATTCGCATTAAAGTAAAGCGAGAGGATAAAACGAAATAATTCTAACTTAATATGTTAGAACACAGAATAATTAATTAAATAAAATCCTTCATTAATTTTTCTAAAAAATATTTCTTCTAATCAAAAAACAAAAAAAAAAAAAAAAAGAAAAGAAAAAGAAAAATCAATGTTACTTAGAATAAGAGTAAGAAAATTATCCCAGTTCATTCTAACGATGCAACTTTTAACATCCACGCGAGATGCACTAGAACTACTACCCCCTATACTATTCTCGCGGTACAAAATTTCCCGATGGTGCGATAATTAAAAGAGATGGTTGGCCAGAGTTTACGAGGGGTGGGTGGATTGTTCGTTTATTCGAAGTTGGAATCGGCTAAGACCCAATCTCTCTCTCTCTCTCTCTCTCTCTCTCTCTCTCTCTCTCTCTCTCTCTCTCTCTCTCTCTCTCTCTCTCTCGCGTCGAACGTCCATTGGCCGGACAAACGATAAATTTCCCTGTGTACATCGTGGCGAAACACGATGGCGGTGATCTAATTATCGGTGGAAATTGTCCTGGGAGCCGGATGGACCACCGACGCGGCCGGGGATAGAGCGGATGGTGGACGGATTGATGCGTGGGCGGACGTACACGGTGGACCGATCGATTTGATTCTCCTCCGTTCTTCCACCAATCAATTCGAGCTCGCAGCTGATCGTACACGCGCATAAACAGCTTGGAAACGCTCGCCCCGGCCCGTTTCTCGCCCATTTCGAGAGAGAGAGAGAGAGAGAGAGTTGACTTTATCGGGCGGCCGTATCTGTTCGCCGCCGTATATATCCACCTGCGCCCGTGTAATTTCTGTCAGGGGATCACGCCGGGATCCGTTTCGACCTGCCACGCTGGGCCCCTGCGTGAAAATGGTAAGTGACGGCCCGTGATGCGATAATGGAAATACGGCTGATTTTGAGCATGCTATCATTGAGCAAGATTGAGTCGATTTGAATTCGATGAGAATGGAGAAATTTTTCCTCCCTCTAATCGATCAAATTTTTTTTTTATCGAAATTAATATATCGTAAAATTTTTATATTATTCCTTATAGGTTAATTTTTATTGGGGAATTTACGCTATGGTTTCTTTTTTATATATATATATATATATATATATTCTTCTCATCTTTCTTTTTAATGGGAAAACTTGTCGAATGTCGATCCTGATAGAAAACACTTGCAACATTCGTTTCCCAAGTAACACGTATATCTTGTAAATATCTAATTTAGATAAAAAGAGAAACATATAATACATTATTTTCCATTCTCATATATTCTCATTTCATTTTTCATATTCTCTTAATTATTTTCCAAGAAAGAGAAAGCGGATAAGAGAAACTTATATATTAGAATCAATTGCATTTATATATTAATTGCATAAAAAAAAACACGTGTATAATATTAATTTATTAATTTAACAAAGGCAACTCGTTTATCGACTCGCTCCGATCCACCATCATCGCCAATCGAAGAATTTCCCAAAACACATTCCCCGTCCCATTAGAATTCTATCATCGAGAATCATCTCGAATTGTCTCCCCCTTATTCGTTATTTAACATAATCGTCGCACGTCGATTGTCGAAACGTCACGTTTTGCGGCCCGTTTTCATCGCGTTCTCACGCGTTAAGATTATAATACAACGCGCGCAATTATCGCGCGCTATTTCGGCGATAGAATCGAGGGAGGGTGGAAAAATGTCGGCATTAATTATCGACGTTCCAGCGGCGATTACGCGCGTCGCATGCGGCCGAATCCTCTCGGCGGTCCGCGCGCGCATACGCGCGGGTGGAGGAGGGAGAGGGTGGAGGAGATACACAAGAGGGGAGGAGTGGGTCCATCCGGTCAGTCCGCATTTAATTAAACTTGCACGATATATCGCGAATATTCGATTATAGACAAATTAGTTTAGTCCCCCGAGCGCGGTTAATTTCACGCGAGACGAGACGCGAGCGGATTGCCATACAACGTCAAATCGATGGAAAAGCTCGGATATCCGGGAACTGTTCGTAGAAAAAAACTTTGCGAAACTTTTTATTTATTTATTCTCTTTTCCATTTCCGTGGAATGAAAATATGGGGGAGGGTAGAAAATAATTTCGTTTGAGATTTTCGTTCTTACTTGATTGATCGGTCGATTTCGAAGAAACGAAACTTACTTTGATTCAACTCTTATAAGTTAATTCGAGACGTCGATATTACACGTGTATACAGAAAAATTATAAGAATTCCTGGTGAAATAAAAAATTTCAAATAAATATCATATCCAAATAATATCAGAAATATCAATCTTTCTAAAGAACCTAAGTGTTTTTACCCGCACAAAATTTTGTAGGAACGAAAGATCCAAAAAAAAAAAAAAAAAAAAAAAGTAAACAAACCGTAACATTAAACAACTTCCAACAATCATTTCAAACGGATCTTCCCGATTCAAACGAAGAAGATGAAAACGGAGAGGAATAAAAGAATAGAATATAATAGAGGCCGAGAATGACAATGCTTAATCCAAGGACAAATACAAGGGAGAGAGTGGTATATATGGAATAATTGATATCACCCTTGATGCAACATTTCCGAGAATGATTACGCGCATTCGTCATCCGGAAGCGGGCGACGCCGAATTCAATCAAAGCCGCGCTTAATAAACCCCCCCCTCCCTTCATCCTCCCCTCCACCCCCCTGAGGGAACAGACACCGGAGCAGCGATGGTGCACTTAATCCACCGATCATAATACGCGCCTCTCCGATAACAGAGTAACGAAGCGGAGGAGGGGGGTGGATGGATAATCGGTTGCCGGTCGGAGAATGGCTGGCAAGAAGGTTGATTCATAGTCGCCGAATAATTTCGAACCAGGGAGAAGGAGGGGGAAAGAGAGGGGGGGCGAAGCTGAAAGACAATAAGCTAAGTGGCGGGGCCCCGGTTCTCTGCCTAGCACGCCTTTAACGTCATTAATTAACCGCGCAATTGAGTGAAGATTAATCGGTAGGAAGGAAGAGGGTGAAGGAAGGGTTCGATGGTTTGGTGATGGTGGTGGTGGAACAATAAGATCGTTGTGAGGGATAGTCGGAACGAGTCCGCTGATAATTTGAACGCGTGTCAATTTGGCGCCGCTGCTCTCCTCTAATTACAACAGGGTGTTAAAATCCATCTTGGGAAAATCTATCGAATATATGTATATTACAGTGAAAGATATTTTTAAATTTGAACGCGTGTCAATTTGGCGCCGCTGCTCTTCTCTAATTACAACAGGGTGTTAAAATCCATCTTGGGGAAATCTATCGAATATATGTATATTACAGTGAAAGATATTTTTAAATTTAATAAGGAAACGAGGGAAATTTTTTAATTTTGAGTGGAATTACGCATTCGAAGCCCGTAAGTACATAATTTATTAATTATCGTTTAAGTAGATGAAAGGGTAAAGTTTGAACGTCCTCGATGATTCGATTCGATCTAAGAAGATTAAATCGTTCGTCCGCTTTTTCGAAACGCGTCGTTTTCAAACACGTTAACACGTTTTCGTTCGAACGCTTGCAGGCAGATTTGGATGGATCGTTTTGAATGTGACACCCTGTACACTCCCGTTGTCATTAAGCGACTCTCCCTCGGGACGCGTAGACGACAATTTATCCCGGAAACACGGCGAGCGCGCGCGTTTCAATGAATTAATTTGATGGACTTTTGAGGCGAGCTAAAACGCGCGCGCGATTTAATTGCGATTTCGTCGTTGCGACGCGAGTCTGGTATCCCTTAAACAACCGTTTCATTATTCCATCTATCCGGGGATGAGGGGGAAATATGATTTCGAGGGTTGGAGAATCGTTGACGCGAGAGGGGACAAGAAAAGGCTCTTGCAATTTTAAAGAACGTTGTATCACGATGGGGAAAGCGATGGGGAAAATTGGGGAAGATTATCGAAAGATTCTGTCGGAATCGTTGTTCCGGATTTTTTTAATTCACTTTCACTGAATCTATCAGCCTTTTCCAATCTATGTAAAATAGAATATTTCGCACACTTTTGGAAAAATATTTTTAATTGAATATTTAAATGATTCCCTTCAAAATATCGATTAATCTTATTTAAATTGGTAATAAATTTGCCAGAATCTCGAAGAACAAATTATCCTATCTCATCTTTAATTAATCAATTATTATACAATCTGTTTTTCGTTTTTTTGTTGCAGGTAAGTGCGATCCAACGACGACGACGACGAATTTTTTACGTCGAACCGAGACACAACAATGATACGCGCACACGCGATGAAGAAGTTTTAAGGGTAATTCCGTAGGGGAAACAATGAGATCCCTACGTGGTGGGATTGGAGGTAGCAGGGGTTGCGCAGGGTAAGCGTCGAGGACCAGCGTCACAAGTGGCTTTCCCCTCCCCCACCTCTCCCTTTTTCTCTCCTCAGGTTTTTACCTACGGCCTCTTTACTCTACCGTAGCCGAGACGATTAGGCTCCACGCGTACACTTCACTCGGAATTTTCATCCCTTTGTCTACTTTCGAGGGCGTCCCTCCTCGACTTTGCTTATCATTAATCCCTTACACTTCCCAGACCGAGAGCTTATTTTGTCCCTCGCGCCCGATTCGCTGCCTATTTTCTCGCGTCCGGGTTCGGGTTTAAATTTAGTCGAATTGTTGAACCGAGAAAGGCGAGGAGGAGGATTGAAAGTTCCCCGAGGAGAGGGGAGAGGAGTATTTCTCTTCTACGTTCGACGGCCACGCGAGTTTTAATCAATAGTCGAACCGCATCCCGATGGGATCATCGATGGATATCAGTTTCAGGAGAGCGAAGAATTCGAAATTTGTATTTTTTTTTTTTTTTTTTGTATCGTGAAATTTCGAATATCCTCGAAGGATCGTTATCTCTTCGAAATTGGCGATTAAGGAGAAAAAAAAAAAAATAAATAAATAAAAGGAGAATATTCTCACGTTAAAACGAATCGTAACCGAGCACATTGTATGAATTAAAAAGCTACAAAGAATTATCGAATATTAGTTTTAGCGTGCAAGAGACGTTTTTTACGGACGGGAATTTATTTAAAGGATTAATTACATTGGCTGATAACAAAGTTTTAATCGGGAAATCGTATTATACGAATTCTTTTGAACTTTGGAACCGGAGTTCCCGGATCGTACATTCGATTGAGCGCTCGAAATTATTGAAAAATTAATTTCGCTCAATACGCGACATTCCTTTCCGTTCGTGTTCCATTAAAGACCATTGTTCCGCCCGGCAAATTAACCGTCGAGGTTGTCGCAGGGAGGCCTCTCCATCCAGGGTGGCGCGAAATTCATAACAAAACTCTCCCCCATTGTCCGCGCATCCACTTTCGAAACACGGGACGATTCGATTCGAACAATATGGAATTTCGATGTCGACAAAGGGAATCGCTAATGATATACCAAGATACTCGGTTCAACGTGTTATTGGAGTCCGGTCCAACCCACCGGCTAAATAGATTTTCCATTCTAAATAATTTCGAATATTCCATTCTTCTTACTTCTCATATTTGAAATATCAGTAAACACACGCGATTTCGAGATTCGATCAAAGTTGTACGTATCGCTTGATAGATGTTTGACACGTGACTCTGTCTGATGTAGCAATAGAATAATTAGATTTTACGTATTCTCTTTCTGTATATATATATTCCTTCGTATCTATTAAATGTTCAAAGATTCGATACCGATTCGAATAATTTCGATATTTCGTGATACCATCTCGATATCGATTCCAACTTCCTATTTTTATACAATACATCGCGAATAAAGAATTTTTTTCTAAGAATTAATTTCTTAAAAATCAGGAAGAACCTAATCTAGCAATGGTAATGGAACAATTAGATTTTACGTATTCTTCTTGTGGAAATTCACTATAAGAGAATAGTACTTTTAGATTTATCAGTAAAAGAAGTAACGTCTGGATTCGATTCTTCTCAATTCCTCCGTATCCATTAAATGTTCAAAGATTCGATATCGATTCGAATAATTTCGTGATACCATCTCGATATCGATTCCAACTCTCTATTTTTATACAATACATCGTGAATTTAGTTAGGAATTAATTTCTTAAAAATCATGAGAAGGATCGTCAATCACACGTCCATCATTAGTATCGAGCGAACGATTCACTGCTCCTTGGAACAATGTGCTGAATACGGTATTAGGGGAACTGTTACCTAAGGTTTACGGCTCCTACAACTCGTGATCCTGCGTCTTAGGCACCTGGCAACCATTGCGGTTACACGTGGTACCGTGTAATGGCTCTCCTACATTATGGCCACGCTATTGGTCGAAGTCAATTTGCGCCTGGAACAAGTTAATCATAAGCCAGATTGCGATGATTGGATGACTATTTAGAGCGTATTAGTCGAGGATATTAATAAGTTTATTGAAATACTACTCAAAGCTCGTTCTATATTGGGCGAGTCACACTTTCATCTCTCGCATTCCGTTTAAAATTGCTAGAAATTTTCTTTATTGGAAATCCGTCGAAATCGTGTTCTTATGACCATAATTTATCGGAATAAATAAATTTGTGCTTTCTTCTTTAATCTATTCGAGCAATCAAGAAATTATTATTATTATATGATAAATCTTCTTTATCTTTTTATTTTCTACAAATTTGAAAATAATAATAATAATTTCCATTCTCCTCGATTTTTATTACTCATTTCTCCTTTTCTTACTTTTCTCACTATTATTCTTTTTCGTTAAAAAAATAAAATTTACAAATTTACACTTTTTCCCTATTTTTCATCGAACTCTCGAATTGTAGATAGAATTTCTAATAAAAATTCAATCGAAACGAAGCGAATTTATATTGAACGGATAAATTAGACGGATTCTCGTGGAAAGAGGGCGAGCGAACGAGGGGATGAAATTCGCGTACCAAAGTCTGGATAATAAAATTATCCCTCCTCCTCCTCCTCCTCTCCTCGCCTCTGGATAGAATAATATCGATAATAAAATCTGCGGTGGCGCGTATGTATTCTCATTGCGAGTATGTCGCGAGAGGAAATGTATCGATTTATATCGTTGAACGAGCAATTACTGGCAGTTAGTAACGCTCCATTGTCGCGGATCGATGAAAATCGGCCGACGATATGCATCGTTGCGTGTTAACGTTTGTTCCAACGTTTGCCGGCCACGTTCTTGATTTCGAATGAAACGTTGATTGGAAACGGTATTAGCCATTTTCGATCTCTTGGCATACGTAGGTTCAAATTAAACGTGCGAAATGGTATTCCATACGATCAGAAATTAATTAATCCTCTGTAAGACCATTATTGCGGATATTTTGAATCGTATATACATTTATATATCCATACTTTTTTTTTATATATCATTTTATTTTTTTTCGTATCACTTTAATGCATGGTTTAGTAAAAATAGTGATGGATCAAAACTTCTCTTTTTCTTATTATACATCTCATTCCTTTTACATTAGAAGAAAGTTTCATTCTTCGAAAAAAAAAAAAAAAAGGAAAATCGGGAGAAAAAGAGAAGAGAAATACATCGTTATATACATATATAATTAAACTCGAAGTTTTGAAGTAATTTTCGAAACCGTTCCTCGATAAAGGGGAAACCGAAAATTTTAATCAGCGCAAAAATACAGCGGCAACCTTTCTTCCCCCCTTCCTCCCTTCCCTTTAAAGTCGTCCCGCTTCTTTGTTGGAATATCGTTTAATCAGATTCGCGATTTTCACAAAGCGTCGTTTCAAACCTGTGCGCATAATTGAAAAAAAAAAAAAAAAAAAGAAGAAGAAGAAAAAAGAAAGAAAGAGGGAAAAATGAGAAGAAAGGGAAAAAAGGAGGGTGGGGGAGGAGGGAAAATGGAACGCAAGAGGAAAAATGGATAATAAGCGCGCATGACACGCGACAGAGAAATTTCCCCTCGTCGGGGAAACTCGAGTGGTCGAGTTCCCCAATTGAAATTCTCTATTCGAAATGGAATAAAATATTTAAATGGGCGGGTGCGGGGATAAGTGTTATCGCGATCGCGGAAACGAATTGCGATCGTCGCAGTTACGCGCTCGCGGTTTTGTTTCCCATTGAATCGTGATTTAAAATTTGCAATTCTAACTCGCCTCGGCCAGATAATTATCAATTAATTGGAACAACTGCGATAAACTCGCGATGGACGCAACACGCGAGAGTCGCGCGTTCCGTGTTACAATTAATTGCTGATTAACGGACAACAATCGGCGGCCGGGCACCGAAATCAGAAATCGAGCCATATGATTCTATCGAAATCCGTTCGTTATCTCCGTTGGCCTAATGTTTGACCGCGCTCGACACGTTCGAATTCGAATTCGAATTCGAATTAGAGAGAGGGAGAGGGAGAGAGTCCGGTCGTGTCCAGTTAATTACTGTTCGATTGATTTACTCGAGCTCTGGCTTCGCGATACGTCTTGTTAATGAGAATCCAACCGGAATTCTACGAGTGGATGGCTCGGAGACGAAATTCGATCCTATCGATTGCGAATGATTCTTTCGCAAAGCTTGGTATCTCGAAACTGTCGACCTTTGTTGCTCGATGTTCCTTTTTGCGCCAACTGTGAGTCGAAAATTTTATTCGATTATCTGAAAAGTTAGATTTTTAGATTCCTTCTTGGTACAAAGGCGTTATATTTTTGGCGTTCGAATTTGAATATTTTCTATCTCGTTCTATCTCGTGCTGAAAATTTTATTTTTCAAAAAAATTACGTAGAACGCAAAAGTTTCATTTTTTGTCCCAAGTGCTCAAAGGGTCGCACCTTGCTTTCGAATTTTACAATAGCATGCTTCATTCTTTTTATCCTCGAGTTTTCGAAATCCAATAGAAGCAAGCGCATTTCTCGCATATTTTTCCCGCGGCGAGATAAAAATCCAAAATCCGGCGATGGAGGCCGGATCAGCGTTCCTTCGCTTTCGCTTCGGAAAAAGAAAAGTCTGAATAAAAAAGGCTGACTGGTATCGAACGGATTCTTCGGTTTCTCTTCGACGCCTCGTCCAAGTGTGCAAGCTTGTAAAAACACCGTTTGCTTTTGTCCCGGCGATTTGCCTTCGGCCATCTCCACACCGATGAATAATAAAAGCACTTTGCCGCATTACGCGCGAGCTTCGCTCCATTTCTTGCAACCACGAGATCCGATCGAATCTCCATGATTTCGTATCACCATTCTCATCCTTGAATTTTTTTTTTCTCTGCGAAATCGCGATGGAAATACGCGCGGTGATCGTTGCCCCTTTTTTTTTACTTTTTCCTTTTTTTTTTTTTTTTATGGATCGTTCGTCGATCGATTTCTTCTGCTTGGTTAAGCACGATTTTTCGAAATTGTGACGAAAATTGACAATTTTAAAAAAAATTTCACCCCTATCTCGAAATGATACTCGGCTAAAAATATATATATATATATATATATTCTATATACACGTGTAATCCCGATTGTACAATTTCAAAATTAATAATACTTTCAAAAACTTAACGTGGATATTTTTATCGTTAATATAGTTTTATTTATAGTTGGCCACTGTATGTACAAAACGCGCAATTGTATATTAAACATTTACAGCCTCGCGAGAGTTAAACTATAAAAGCGCGTAATAAAACGTCGGCCATTTCCTAGCTTCAATTTGCGCGTTGACAATAAAAGCGATACTCGTTAGAATGGAAGGTGTATTTTTCATCCTACGAGCGAGGGGGGAATAAATGAAACGAACGGTAGTAAGAAATATAATTCGAGGAGTAATTTGCAGAATCACGAGTTTCCAACCGCTCGTGATCGCCGCTCGAGAGCCGAGCCTTTTTATATTCCCGGATCAGGCGTCATAATCTAAGCGGAATTGAAGTTGTTGAAGATCGAGGCACGATAACCGAAGGTGACGACCTCGGGGTTAACTCTCGATCGTTATTTTTCAACCGCCGTCCATCTCATTCTCCTTGCCTGCAATTTGTTACTTAACAATTATCACTTCACCCTTCCAACTTTCTTCCACGTTTAATCAAGAAATCTTAACCTTCGTAGATAATAATCCCTCTTCCCTTATTTCTACCTCTTTCTTTTCTCCTTCTTGAAAAATCTTTTTCCACGAACATTATTATTCCAAATCTTCGAAAACTTCTCCTTTCCTACTTACTCGTCCAAATATCGAAGATTCGCTTTAACGTGATAATCGATCTGGGGAAAATGTATTATTTCCATCGCGTATCCTGTAATATTCCTTTGAAGGGATTTCATCCCCCCAAGGGGATCCTCCGTTCCACTCCAATTCGTCTCCACGGTCACCCCTTCGCTCGCGAATGGGGAAAAAAAAAAAAAAAAAGAAAAAGGTTGCACGTTTACTCGTTTAATTACCGTGGCGGAAAAGGTTGGCCTGGGCCAACCACGTCTCGCCTCATTCTGGGAAGACTAATTTTGCCCCGGTGGTGGTCTCTCTTAGAGTCAAGTCTTAATTATATCGGTGCAGTTGGCCGGGTATACATAGAGGCGGGGTCACGATTACTCGTGATACACAAGGAGAGACGCGGGCACGGACGAGACATGATTGGAAACTGCGGTCCGCCATTGTGATCCCATTTACGTGGGTATTAGTATGGTGTCAGGCTGCAACGGCGTGCGAAATTAATCTCGGCCGGCGACAGAAGCGGCTGTCTCCCTCCTCTCTCTCTCTCTCTCTCTCTCTCTCTCTATATATATATATATATATATATATATATATATATATATGTTTGTGGGGACAATCTCTGTGCTCCTGTAGCGGGTGTAACAATGCGCCACAGGTTACCACCAGTTTGGAATCCTGCTATGAATTCATCCGCCCACGCAACGGGATTAGATTTGTAGCGGAGAGAAACGAGCGAGTTCGTAACGAGCCGCCGACACCGCGAGAGACTTCCTGATTTTTCGAATCGCTCTCCATTCTCCCCTCCCCCATCCTCCCCCTTTTTTTCGTCGGGATTAACGAAGGAGAGGAAACGATCTTGTTTGATGGCGTGTTAACCTCTGGATTAACCGTGGATTTTTCTTCTTTCTTGTTTTTATTTATTTATTTTCGTTTTTTCAGAAGAATTAATTTTCAGGGAACTCTCGGATTTTTTTTCAAGTCGCTCGATTCTCTCCTCATTTTTTTTTTTTTTTTTTTTTAAATCCTCCGCTTTCGTCGGGATTAAGGAAGAAAGGGAGAAATAATCTCGATGAAGGATAGATCGAAGTGATTAAAGTATTCTCCTTTTTCCTTTATTTTTATTATCTATTTTCTTTTATTTCTTCGAAGAATTAGTTAGAGCTAAAGAATTTCCTTCCTCGTGGAGATTAACGCGAAGAAAGGAAGAAATGATCTTAGTGGTACATCTTTTATTTTCCTTTTTCGGGGAATTAATTTTTTGGGGATGAGGGAAATTTGACCAAGATTTTAATCGCATTTAAGAGAGGAAGAAAAAAGAAAATTTGATCCTTTTGCCGCGTAAGAAAGATTTTATATAAGGCACGATTCTATTAATAAAATATTTATAGAGTCGTTTGATGGTAACGACGCAGACGCGTGTTATTCAGAGCTTCCAGAATGCCACCGTGAACCTAAGCGAGTTAAATTGGGTTCGCCCATTCAGTGGCGCGAGGCATTTCTGGCCGACGTCGATGAAAGTGCTTCCAACTTTCTGACAAATCTGATGCTCGGCTAATTTGCAACTGAATCGGAGTCGAAATCGTATTCGTGTTGCCAACGACATTGATGGTTATCCTACGGTTTAGAAACTATTTCGAAATCGTTGGAAAGTTATGGATATCTATATCATGTTTGCAATATTACGTACATTTACGTTCATCATAAATTTTCAAGCAGAAAAAGATTCTTTTATAAATTATATTTTTCGTTCACACGTATTTTAAAACGAAGCACTTTATACTGAGATTACCATATAACATATACGTTATTATTTAATTCGTTAATTTTTAAATAAAACCTTTATCCCGACTACAATTATTATATTACGTGTAAATCGTTATTAATTAATTTTTACTCTTCTTATTTACTTAGATATTAATCAAGAGATATTCATCGAATCAAAGAAAAGAATCCTCCTGATATTTACACGCTCGCCACTCTATATAATTCCTTATGATTTTGCTCTGCCATGCTTTCAATATTATCTTATCACGATTCCGCATTAAATTGCCGCAAGAGAGCGCAAATATCTCGGCGAGATGGGCTCGGTATCTTCTAGGATGCGCGAGAAAACACGGTAGAAAACTCGTTCCTTCTCGTTCCCGGCCGTTTTAACCGTGGAGCAGCGACCCAGCCACCACGGTTCGCTCGCGAATAATATATCGATACCTTATCTATTTATGCGACAGACCTCGATGCCAATCTATCCGTAGGGGAAACAGGCTTGAAACAGGCCGAGGAGGAGAAGAAAGACTGGTAATCGATTTTCCTGACGTGGAAAGGGAGTTCTGCCTGCCAGGCAAATCGTTTCCGCTCCTCTCCCCGTATATCCGTGGAATCTTATTGGAGAGCAGTTTGCCGTCGACCATGTTCGACTTTCCTCGACGATCCCTCCCTCCCTCCCCTCCTCCCTCTCCCTTTCTCTCTCTCTCGTGCCTGGCCGATATTTGTCGACGATGAGATGGAAACGATCGGATCGGGCCGGGAAACAGAAGACGAATCGCACCGGAAGAACGATGAATACGCTCTGAAACACTCTTTTCCACGGTGCTCGCGAATGCTGAGACCCCCAGATATGGTTGCATTCGCTGTGAATTATATTTTCCGTTTCTTCGGCTCGATGAATTCGAGTCTTCTTTCATTAATTTTTTTTTTTTTAGATCTCGTTGTCTTTAGTAATTCTTGTTTTCTTTTCCTTTTTACAAATAGCGAATGGTTCAAATCGTATAGCGTGGGTATTGATTTATATTATACGTTGGTCAAATTTTTAAAGCCACGAATCAATGGTAATTACAGTGAAACGATTTTTAAACGAAAATCTAACTGAAATTTGTTTTTCCATTAAAATAATGATTTGTTTGTTGATCGCAAACGTGCTTTGCAAATAACATTATCCGTTTTACGTTATTTCCCCTATTTGTGTCAAAATTTTCAATGCAAGAATGACGCAATAAAGATAAATTCCATGAAAACGAATGGTTAAATACTGTGATACAATACGTGGTTAAATCTTACGTATCATTATTTACAAACTATATATATATATATATATGTTTTTATTACTCTCTCAACGTTTTTTTCTTTTTCATTATCCGCGATATTTCCTAATTATATCGTACGTATATAATTTCACTCGTGAATATACTTGAAAATGTCAAGTTGGAAGGAAACCGATTGTTGCAAAAGAGTAACGCGATATTATTCCTCAGTTTGTCAGAAAATTTACACGATATCGGCGGCACGAACCTGACCTATGCAATTATACCTGGTTGCAAGTCGCCGTGCCACGGACAATTTCCGCTTTACGACTTGTCTTAGTATCCATTAAACGTTCCACCCGACATAAAACGCTTCAACGTATCTACGATTTCACCGTGCCATAACAGCCCCGATTTTTATAGTACCTGGAATCGTTATCGTGATCGTAAAAAGAATGGTAATGCCGCGTCAGAGACACGGTAAGATCTCATAACGGAAGTGGGCCATCGCGAGCCATATATATATATATATATCTAATATACGTTGTACATTATAAAATGTCGATCGATCGTAAAAGAGGAAGAAGAAGAGGAAGAGGAAGAAGAAGGAAAGGAAAAAGAGAAAAAAGAAACGTCGGAGGGACGATTGTAAAAGATCGATTAATGTAATCGATGGAGCGCACGGGAATTCAAGATGGTGGAAGCGCGGGTATAGAAACGCCGGTACGTGTGAATTAAAGAGGCGAGTTGAGCGCCACTACGACGACATTCCACGCTGCTGTTAGGCTCCATCGTGTATAGGTGCATCTATGGTGTGCGCATTCATGGTGTGCGCATCCACGGTGCCCGTGCACGCGTGTGAGAGCAAAAGATCCCGTGCGTGTAAGCACGTATAAACGCGCGGATGCATAAATGAACGCGTATCCATCGTTGGTATATTCTGCTGTATTCGAGCTGATAAAGCTTGAAATATACGATATTCTAGCCCGATCGCTGGATTTCATTTAATTTGTCCCTCGATATTTTAAAATTATCGACAATGATCGGTTTGGTCATATACCCGCTCGATACTCGCGCGAATCTTAACGAGTCGTGGTCTGAAAGTTGAAGTGTGTTTTGCGGATTTTTATTTTTTTCCCTACTCTTTTCTCTCGTTTCATTATGGAAATTGAATACGTCCCTTTTACGTTGTGGGAAATGTTCATTATTATCACGTGTTATTAAAGTATTGGCATTTCGAATTTTACGATCCTATTTAAAATATCATTTTTACCTCGGTACAAATATATATCCGCATTTTAAAATTATCGTTGTCTCGTTCCATTTCAATTTACTTATTTAATCGAACGTGTTTGATCGGATGTTAAATGAAAATTCTGTTGCACGAATAAAGCCACCGGTATTAAAAGATATAATTAGATATAAATCGTGTTTAAACAGTTTATTTTCCATTAGATCGGCGTGGAACGGCCCGGATCTGCTGTTTACTGTTACAATTGCCGATAATACAATTTTTGAATCGGTTATGCCGTGTGCACGCGTGCAATAAAATTTGCAGGGAACGATACCTGGATACATCGGGTAATAAATTTTATTCCACGCGATATTCGGTCAACTTCGAAAACAGGAGATATATATATATATATATATATATATATACAACGCGGTAGTTTAACGAGACTAATCGTCGAAACAATAACATGACATTTTAATATTTTTGTATTGAATTTTCGATATATTTAAATGCAAATGTTACCTCGATTTATTTATTTGTAAATTTTATTCGAAACGCGTTTCAAAAAGTGGATCAATTTTTTTCCCCCCACTTCTACAATTCAATTTTTCAGGGATGTGAAAACATCCCTTAAATCTTAACTATAATAAGTTAAATATATCATTCGAGAACTATATAATATAATATAAAAAAGAAGAATAATTTGAAAAATTTGTAAAAAAGGAAATAAAAATAATTCGAAAGTTGAAATCACGGAAAGAATCTGTTCAAACTTTTGTCCAACTCGATATAAAGTTGCATTTGCAAAGATTTGCGTTGCCATTAAACTGCCGTAACAAATCAGCCGGCCGATAAATGGAATTCGACCTGTCTCAAAGCAGATGAATAAGCATTGTTGTACAAAGCGAAATTAGCATTGGACTCTTTGAACGCGTGCGCGTAGGCTCGCACAGGTATGTATGTGTGTATGTGAGTGTGTGTGTGTGTAAGTTCAAGGATAAATCATGCCTTCAAACCAGTTGTCTCTTATAATGGTTTCACAGTTTAACTCCCGCAACGACCTTGCAGCTGGTACAAAATGGCAAGTGAAGAGTATACTTTATTCATGAGGCGATCTTTCAAAATCAATAAAAAATACACCGAGTAAATTGCTTTATATTATACGTTACAATGATTCTCTTTCGAAGGGATACGATTGTGACTAAATGAAAATAACGCGTGTAATATGATACAAATTAGATATCTTTGGTTAACTCGAAAAAAATATATTATTATCTTTCTCGAAAAAATAATTTCTTCGACGATTTGACGATTATTATTATTATTGTATCGATCGTATAATATTCAGTGAAGTGGGGTTGAAACGTTATATTTACTTGTTTATAATTCTAAAAAAATTCTAAGTTTCAGAATATTAAATTTACATAATGATGGCTCGTAGAATGGCACGTCTCTCAAGTTGTGTCAAATTGTGTAAGAAAAAAAATTTGAAAATTGAAAATTGTGCCGTGTAAAAATTATTATTTTTAACAAATATTTCATCGCGTCACGTTTTACAATACGATTTGTAATAATCTGTCCTTGTATATTTTATCTTTTCTTCTATTTTCTCTCATTCACCCTGTTCACTTCATTTAACATTCTTCGTGTACGATGTCGATAAATCATTGGAAGGGAAATCACACTGATCGTTCATCATTAATATTTCACCCTATCGTATTAAATGTCGAGACGTCGTTACTTATCTGACAAAATGTAATGAGATTTGCATGAAAATAAGTAACCGGTATCATTACCTGTCATTACGTAAAAAAAAAAAAAAAAGAAAAAAGAAAAAAAGAACAAAAAATCGAAATAACGAAATTTTACTTAGAATGCGAATACATTTGAAAAATGAAAGTTATTCTCATCCCGGTGTTCGACTCTAACGTGCAATTCGCATTAACAAACAATTAGAGAACTTGAGCTAGAATTTTTCTTAAATTAAAATATTCTCTCCTCTTCTCTGCATGACAATCGATAATCGAATGATCCCAAAGAATTCTGTTCAATTCCAGCGTTCGAAGCGCTAAACTTCTTAAAAAAAAAAAAAAAAAAAAAAAAATAAAAAAGATATTCAATCCTTTCTACGAAAATAAAACATGGCTACTCTCTGACAGGTCGTTCGTAAGAATTTCCCCTGTTTTCGTCCGTTTATCACAGTTAATTCGTCTCCCGTGGGAATCTTGGGAAACTTTTTCCCAGCTTGTTTAATTAGGATTGCCACGTTCGCCGGTTTATCCGTGGAAAGAAGATAATGAGAAGTTGAAGCAACCGGATTATACCGTCCACGAAGTTTAATCACGGGTTAAAAGAGGGAATGCGCGCGCGTGCATTCAATTAGCAACAGATATTTAGCCGGCTCGGATTAGAAGTTATACGTGGATGCTGTTTAAGAGCTCCTGAAAGTGAGTTGCATGGAGAGGATATGACTCACGTTCTCCTTTCGAGCTGTAAGAGCTTTTCTCTTTTGGAACGGGCCGAGATTTTATCGCTCGTGCTCTCCATCCCAGCCGTGCTCTCTGTACATTAATTGAAATGTAAATCTTTTTATAGTTTATAATTGAGAGAGAGAGAGAGAAACGTGTGTTTGAAATTGCGAGTATATTTTTAACGATTGCTTGTTTTCGTTATATATGTTTTAAATCGTAATGGAGGCGCATCGAATTGATTTTTATCGATAGGATAAAAGATAAAATGGAATTTATTAACGGGGCGAAGAAAGAAAGAAAAAAAAAAGAAAGAAAATATCGAACGCGAATACGAAGAACAAAGCAAGATTAAAGTAAATTGAAGCTCGAGCTGTATTTCCGTTCCAAGAGGAGTTTAAAAAAAGAAGAAATCTCAGAAGGAAAATCGTGCACGGTTTGTCTGTCTTCAAGGACAAATGCATTAACACCGAGAAAAAGATAATTACCTCTTATTTTTCTGAGAACAACGATGCACACACACACACACACACATACGTTGGCTTAAAGTATAAATAATACGAAAGAATTTCATAACCTTGCGAATTATTTTATTCGTAGTAATATTATATTACGCGTCCTTCGTCTTCGCGTCGCGATTCGTTTCGCGAGATATCGAAACTTTTATTTTATTTCTTTAAAGAGAGAAAAAAAAAAAAGAAAAAGAAAAATCGAAGCACATATTAAATTTCTTTGCGCATATTTTAGAATCAGCATTACATACAATATAATGCTCGAGTATCTTCTTAAAGAGGACACGGTATATTTTTCCAGGCGAACGGTTTGAAAATCATTCTCCGCTCGACTGATCTCGCTCGGTTTAACCACAATCGGCAATCGATCGAGACGGAAACGAGCGTCGACGTGCGCTCACTTAGCCACGCAGATCCGACGAAAGCGAGTTTCGCCGCGGGAAAACATGATTCACCGTAAATTTCTCAAAGAAATTCACCCCTTCCTCCCACCTCTCTCTCTCTCTCTCTCTCTCTCTCTCTCTCTCTCTCTCTCTCTCTCGATCCGTCCGCCCGGCCTCGTCCTCGTCTTTTTCTATCCTCGCGCTCGAGGACTGGTTTTGCGCGCTTCCAGCCAATGGACTCTCGATTTCGAAGGAAGAACGGAGGTGAAGCGGCAAAGAACCAGCCACCCAACAACTAGCACTTGTTACAAGCGTGCGGTGTCAAGTGAAGAATACCGAGGATGATCTTCTTCCACGATAAACTTAGCTAATTCTTTTTTCTTCGACCGATCTTTGTCCATTTTCTTTTTTTTCTTTTTTTTTCGAACATTCTTGCAAAATTAGATAGATCGAACGTAGAATATTTAAATTGATCTTCATCGATCGTAGATCATCAATCCTTTTTCCCTTTTCGAGTGATTAATCATTTTTTGAATTCTTCTCCCCGTGAAAATTATAGCAAAGATAATCTCGTGCCCTTTCTTCCCCACGAGTAATTATTAATTTTTCAAATATCCTCTGTCCTGAAAATATTGAAGACTAATCCAATCCATTCATCGATCATATTCTTTTGAATAATTATTAATTACTCGATCCCTTGCTTGGAAAACAAGATTCAAATTAGACAGAGCATCGAAGATGATCTCATTGACAGTAGACGATATCGTAGACATAACATAAAACATCGAACGTGACTTCATCTCTTATCTTCTCAAGCAATTTTGTTAATCCCTCTCATTCAAAAAGACCCAGGATTCGTTTGCCTTTTAATGGATTATAGGGAACAATTTTTCCCTAGTTTAATCTCTCCACGCGGAGAGGGTAAAAGTGAAAGAGGGGCGGGGGGATTCGCGCGTTTGAATTCACGTAATTACACCGAATGAAGTTGTACGTAGTTGTTTGTACACGGGTATATCCTCCATGAAGATTTCCTGGTTTTGCCGCTAATCCGAGAAGCCATTCGTGACTTATTGTTAGCTCACGATGAAGGAAGATTCCCTCCTGTAGGCGCGAGAGCCTGATTGGGATTACGTTTGGCTTCTCGTTTTACAAGGGAGTCTTGTAACAGCGGTTCTCAAACACCTCGAACTCGAATAATTTATAAATACGTTTTTACAAATCCAAGATGAAATACCTTATGCAGGCACGAGGCGAAGAACTTTATAATCCTCTAGTTTCTAACTCATCGGTATTACAACGTTATATATGGACAAGAGGTCGCCGGGATTGCGAGATTATATGGGATCAGTTTAACCTCGTACTTAGATTAATACATCATCTTGAAGTTAGAAAATTCTAAGCAAAGGCTGTAATGTAAGATAACGCGATCTGAAAAAAAAATTCCATGGATCTTAATGCGTTTAGTTTCGTTGGAATGGATTGGAAGTATACCGATTTACAATGATGATACAAATATGGTTTTCTCCAAATAAAAGTACTCTCCATCGTTCATTTCAGTTCCATAAATTCCAGAACAAATGGACAATTTCGTTCCAAAAATCATTCGCCTTAAATTGAATTAAAAAAAAAAAAAAAACGAAGCAAGCCAATCATTCCTATTAGAACTCCTGTAGATCCTCCTCGTCAAGGATCTATAACAATCCCCCTCTGCAAACCTCTGTTCCGTGTTTCCGCGATGCAAATAAATGTTGCGAATAAAAGATGGAGAGAGACCACCTTGTGTATATATTTCGAAAGACGGTGTTCCACATTGCGATGCGACGAAGCGTGGCAGATTCACGCGGTCCGCGCACGAGCGTCCCAGAGATCCACGCGCTTTTGCGGGTTGGACGTGGTTGGACGCGATCGAACACGGTCAAACGAGCTTATGGCTCGCTCGGGGAGGCGGGGGAGAGGAGGGGAAGGCGTGTGTATGCGTGTGCGCGCGCGCGTGACCCGGACACACGCGGACACGCGTGTGGAATCGCGATCAAACAGGCGCAAACGCGGGCAAACGCGTGCAAAACCGTGGCTTACAAAAGAAGAAGCAAACTATATGTACATTAGAGTGCACACGAGAATACTTACGCGGGTTAGTTAGGCTCCTCTCGCCATAAAATCGTCCCTCCCTCCTCTTCAAACGTCCCTTTTCATCCCCCTCTGTTCGGCCCCCCTTTATACCAGATCACCTCTCTTCCTCGCTCCCTGTCTATCTCTCTCTCTTCCTCTCTCTCACTCCCTCGGCTGTTCCTTCCCTCCCCTACTCTCCTCGTTTCCTTCAACTTCGGCCTTCGTTCCTTCCTTCCACGGTGGTTCTCCCTTCGCTCCGACACTCGAACGGATGCTCCATCGTGCGTGACTCAAGGTCACCGACTCCGCTGCAACGTGTGTGCACCGATGCAGCCATACTCTCGTACGTACATACGTACGTACGTACATACGTAGGTAGGTAGGTAGGTAGGTAGATAGGTAGGTAGGTAGGTAGGTAGGTAGGTACTCGAGGAAGAAGAAAGAAGCGTGTGTGTCCGGATGGGAGCGCGAGCGCTGCGTGTCGACGCGTACAACCGGTGTTTCCAGCGAGGAGCGCCGATTTTGGAACGGAGAAGAGGGATGATTTTCAACCTAGGAATTCACCTCTTATCGGCAATATCGTTCTTCTTTCTCGATCGAACTTTTAACTTTTATCGGATCGTTAAAACTCTGAGACATCCCGCGATTTTTCTTTTTTTAACTCGTGTTTAATATTTGCGACAAAAATTCGAACATCTGTTGAATGTGTATACACGAACGAATAGAAAAAAGTTCCGTAATTAGGTACATGTATTTTGGAAGATGCATGGAATGTATTGGCTATTGAGAATACGTCGATGAAACGATAATTTTGTCGGTTCGAGGGCGGGAAGCGAAAAGCGTCACGAATCGGGGAGGAGAGGGGGAGGGAGAGCAGAGTGCACGGGCTCACTCTTTATTAGATTCATCACGCCCTCGTAATTCTTCACGATACCCCCGTCGGTTGTTGTTGGTTCAACTCAGTGCCAAATAAATCAGCCGGTTAGGAAAGGTTATGCCCGTCGCGGTACAATCTGCGCAGCGCCGTTTAAATGTCATTATAATGGCTCCGTTTGTGAAATACAGGCGGAACAGGGCGACAAGTCTTGGGAGGAGGAGCGGGGGAGACTTGTGCCGCACGATTTCTCGGTGATTTCGATGCCGCTCCGATCCGGCTTCTGATTCATCGTATCATGGACGAATCTTTTGTAAAATGGTTTCGACGATCGAAGTTCGAGGATTGAATTTTGATTCGTGTTTCAGAGGATATTAAAATTGGGGATTAAGAAGAGAAAAAGGGGAAAAATTGTAAACCGTGAAAATGGTGAATGGGTCGAGTATGTATTCACGAGATGATTAGGGATGGGGGGAGGAGAGGAAGGAAGGAAAAGGAATCCATTATTTTTCGTATATAGGGTGTCCCCGAATTAAACGATCAAACTGTATCAGTATATTCTATGATATATATACTATCAGTATATTCTAAAAATAAGACAAAAATGTTATATAAGTAGGTCTGCTTTATCATCACGCTTTATTGAAAAGAAGTTTTGTTTCCATTTCAAAGTGCCATTACGAATGCAAATTTTATATGTTAGGGAAATTGAATCTTGCTTTTGAGTTTAGTGAATGCTCTATTAATCCTTTCTATTACTTTTGTGTCGCGAATTGAACGATACACTGTTCCCCACAGGGAATAAAAGGAGATAAAAATCTAATGTCCCCTTCGATCAATCCATCTTTCATGAAAACGTTCGTTCATTCTCCAATAGATCTCGCGTTGATCGGACATATTTTATATTTTTAATATAATTTTTTTTTATAAAGTATTATAAAGCGGATCTATATTTACACTCTTTTCTTGTTTTTACTTTATAGAACATAATAGTGCAATTCGGAGACACCGTGTATAATTCGAAACTCGTAAATTTTGTTAAAAGTTAAAATTTAAAAAAAATGAAATCATTGAATGACGTTTCCAAATACATTATCCACCAGTTATGTCGTAAAGTTAAACGTTACGAGAAATAATTAGATTGTTAAGAGTAACTGTTTTCAATGAGATAAAGAAAATTTTAAAAATACTCGTACGGGGGATACTCTTCGCAATTTACAACGACACGATACCATTATCGTGGACCCGTTAAGACATTTACAGCTTAATCGTTACGATTAATACGTTCTATAATAGTAATTTACGGCACGCTAAAAGCTCATTCGCATCGAACAAACACCGTATAAATAAATTCAAAAATATTTAAACGGAAGTCTTATCTTTCCCACGACAGACGAGACCTACGTGTTTCGTCACAGTTCACGACGATCGTCATCGGACCGTTTAATGCCAACGCGGAGAGATACGCGTCACCGTTTAATATTTTAACGGTGAAAACCGTGGCCTGTAGCAGCCGAGCCTAAACACAGCATTAATTCACCCCCTTATCTTATCACTTCCGCTAACGAGAGTCCTACTTGTTAAATTCAGAAAATGTTGGTTTCGCGCACGGTGAATTGTGGCCAACCCGATCCGGTTTATCGATGGATATCGTCCCCGATTATGCTAATAGTCGGACGTTTGTATCGTGCCTGTTAAACGACGACGTATCGCCGTAGGTTGGACAGTTACGTTATTTGTTTGCGCTCGTTTGCATGGGGAACGACGTGTCGTGCCCGTTTTATCCAGGCCCCGTTATCTTTCTTTCCCTTCATAAAACCGATTTCTCGCCACCAACACCCCTCTCACTCCTCCTCTCTCTCTCTCTCTCTCTCTCTCTCTCTCTCTCTCTCTCTCTCTCTCTCTCTCCTTCGAACGAGGTTAATATTCCTCACCTTATTCTCATCTCTGTTCTCGTCTTTTTTTATTCTTCTTCTTCTTCCTTCCTTCTCTTTCTTTTTCTTTTTTTTTTCTTCCTTTTCTTTCTCCTTTGTGCCCCGTTTCTTCTTTGTCGTGCTCCTGAACTGCGTCGTGCAAACACGTTGTTGAACAGAGGTAAACAGCGGAAATTATCGCGCTTGTTATTTAAACGTTAATATTTAAGCGGGAAAATTTATGGCCCTCATGTATATTCATACGCGAATACGTGTAAAGACACGATGTTAATCGATTTTAATGAGCCACGTGAATTGTATTGAATTGGGATGGAGCTTCGCGGGTTGTTTAACGTATGAAGGTATCGCGATAACGTTTTTATTTAACCACAGATGGATTAGTAAGTTTTTTTTTCCCCTTCTTTTTTTTTTTAAAAGGAAGTCGTAAATTTGTGTTAAGATAATAATCTTTAAATACGAGTTAACACATGATGGTTAATATATGATGAAATTGCAATTTAAAAATGATAAAAATAATTGAGCAAAAATTAAACTAGATGGAATATCGGATTATTATCAAGATCAAGATCATTTAAAACATATTTTTGGAACATATAATTCCCAAACAATGTATTCAATTTATTTTCTATAACATTATTTTCCCTTTCGCAAAAATATCTATATTTCGAAAATCTTTTAGTTGCTTCGTGAAAAACTTCAACTCTTTCCTCCCCCCAATTACAATATATGCATAAATAACCAAGCGAAATTCTTCACAACCGTTCTGCAAACTTATCATTCCCTTACCACTAATCTTTTATTCCCCCAATTATAAAATATCGCAAATAGGGTAGGGGGAGGAAGAATTTTATCCCATAATTCGTTTCAACTTCGGACAACATTCTCGCGTATAAATTGTTCGCGGCCACTTGCTCGACTGCTTTATTAAAACGCTCGCCAACGCTCGTCAATTATTCAAATCGATCCAGCCATTTCCACGAAACCGCGTTTTTTCCCGCCCCCTTGTACCCCTGATCGAGCGTGACAAAAGCGCAAACTCGACAACTCGATCCCCCTCCCCCTCCTCCTCCGGGTGATTAGAAGTAACTCAATTTCCATGTTAATGAACGAGGCTGGGAATTCGAACGAGCCGTGGCTCGATTTTCGTAGAGTTTCCGGTAAATTGGCGAAACGACTTCGAATCCACGTCCGCGTGTCGGAATGCGGGATGGCGTCTATAAATTTTCGCCGAGGGTGGCGAGCGTGGCGTGCAATAGAGGGATAGGAATTCGACGTGGAACAGAGAGAGAATCGGCTCGTTATTAGCACGTCCCGGCATAACTCGGATTCGTCGATGCGTGCAGTTCGTATCCTGGAACAGGACGAGAGGAGGAGGAGGAGGAGGAGGGAGGGAGGGAGAATCGTTCATGGGAGGGGATCGGTAGAAGGAGGAATCGGTGCCTTCCTTCTTTTGTCGCGTGGAACGGATTCGAGTGTCGCGCGGAAACGCGACCGGATTCTCCCTTCCGCGCCGCTTGTTTCGACACCCCGCCGATTCGCCATTTGCGATCCGACGCCGCCGCCTCCGCCACCGGCGAAATTAATTTCGTCGAACGGATCGCCGCCCACGACACGCGCTCTTTCAACTCGAACCACGCTGGAAATTTAATAATTTTCGAAAATTTGCGACGCGAGTCGAGGCTCGATTCCTCCCGCGATTTTGCGCGCGTGTGGATCGTGTATCGGAGAGGGGGGTGGGGAGAAAGGAAAGGAGATATTTATTTATCTTATTCGATAATTTAGATTCGACAGGATAAAATTTCGATCGAGAATTTTATTCACAGCTTGGTAATTATGACCAGAGAATTTCAACACGTTCGATAACAAGCGTAATAATATAAAGTATAGTTAATTTAACTATACTTTTTCAATAGGTATAATTATCCTCGTATATACGCGCACATCGTTAATTTGATTTTCATTCATTTGATTAAAGGTTTTCACAAAATTCTATGTAGAAGATGTATTAAGGAAAAAGATATTTCGGCTGATATTTACACGAACATTTTTTCAGGTATCTATACGCGCATATGCGAAAAGCGATTTATAATTTTTATTGGACGGAGTAATGGCCTTTTGTTCGTGATTTATTCAAGCCGGTTACGAACTGTTGCATTTCCAAACAGATGAGGGGGGAAGGAGGGAGGGTAGATCAATTTTCAGCGGGTAAATTATTTTTGCAAAGCGCGATAACGGTTTATTATATTTCGCATAACGCCTGTGTTCACTAAATGAAGAGCGTAATGGGTGTCGGTGTGTAATTTGACGTTAATAAAAGTATTTATAACGCTTCGAAAGCAAATCGTGGATCAACTTGTACGAGCGGTGTGCGTGCACACGAACGCGTCAAACCAGATATTCATCGTTTTACGAGGTAATCGTCGGTATAACCGTATGAAATATCTTCCGTGGAACAAATCCGGCCGATCGAGTTTGCAATTAATACACCGATTATAGCCGTTTGAATTTGAATCCGTTGTTTAATCTCCGTGGCTTAATGCGAAATCGATTTTTCGTTTCGAAAACTAAAACGAGCGAAATAATTAGCCGCCGTATAACCAGCCCGCTGTGACTTTGTATAATTTTTCGAATTTATATGTGTATATTCGATATATTCCACGGTCATTAGATCGGAAATTATTTCGTCTGAATGTTATACAAATTTACACAAAATAGAACAAGGAGGGAGGGGATGATGTACACGCGCTACTACTATATCACATCTCTATAAATTATCATAAATTACCGTTTAATTACTTCATCTTCCGAATTGCAAAAAATTACACAAATTTGCACGAATAATTCCAGGAAATATACGCAGATGTTGCGATATATTTGAAATTTCTGTATTGCACCCTCTACGCGATTATTTCACCGATCTCTAAACGAAAAGTTAAAAAAATTATGCGAGAATTGTTCCGGTAACCGGAAGATATCGTTTCTATATTCTTCAATTCTACCCTGTTAATAATTCCATCTCTTCTATCGTTCAGCAATTGAGCCATCGTCGAGATTACACCCGTTTTTCCTCCCAAAAATTAAAAATTCGTCAAATTTGCGCAAAAGGTCGTAAATTGAAATCGATTTGGCGTGCAGCTGCGTGTCACGGCGATCGGGCGTGGAAAATTCTAGAAAATCGCGTAACCGTTCAACGTGACGTTTCGACGCTTGGTCCAATTGGCTCGAACGAGGCAGCCGCGTTTCGCTCGTAAAATTTCGTTTGTTAAATGCGGTTAATCGTCGTGGCCGGGGAGCCGATAACCGGGCATGGGTTGGCGCTCGCGCCGTCCACCAGCAATATTTATGGCGCACGATGCAGCCGTGAACCTTTTCTCTCCTCTCTCTTCGCCATAGCTTTGCGCACGGAGGTTTCGATCCTCCGCTCGTTTCGCCGGCGTGGCGAGGAATTCAAGGTCGGGGAGGGTGCGCCCTCCCTCCATCTCTGGTAACGAACAATTGGATCGCGCTTCGATCCCATTAATCCTCGGATAATAATAATCGGAGACGAAAACGGTGGGCGTACGCCACGATTTGTCGCGAGATTACTTTACTGCCGCGGTTATTGATGAATCGACGGATGATGATGGAGCACGACTAGGCTAATTGTCCCTCGTTTGACATCAATCATGGATAATCGTCGTCCGTTTTATTTCGCAATGACGAATCGTCGAAGGAATTGCGTAACGGAAATGCTTCCTTCTTCGAGTAGATTAACTTGATTATTGTTAGATAGCTCAGAGAAGTTTGATTCGAATATTCGCAGCCATCTCGTTGAAATGTTATTAAATTCAACTTTGATCGATGCGCACTTTCGAACGTTAGAAGAGAGATAAGTGAAAGAGCATGATTAATTAATCTGAATTGCATTATTTAGTTGTTATCTTATTTCTATTGAAGGATTTTGGAAAATTTGCGCGAAGAAGTCGTCGAAAGTGATTCTAAAAGAATTAAATTCCACGAGTTTTTTTTTTTTTTTTTGGTTTTCAAACAAATGATCAAAATCAAATTGATATTCATAATTCAAAGCGAACAAAGTACAAAATGATCCAAGTAACTCGTTTCAATGCTACCCAATAATTATCGACTTGAAAAAAAAAAAAAGAAAACCTCTTCCTTCGACATTCTTGCGGCTCTTACTACGGTTCGTAAGTAAAGAGTAGGATGAGAACCGCTGATCGTGAAGCGAGCAAAATTCCGCGCACAGGAGGCCACGGATACGGAGCGGCACGGTTTGGTACGGTTTGCCATGGTATGCCGTATAGTACGGCGCGGTGTGTCCCGCCACACTCTTCGTCCGCGTACTCTATAGGAAGAATAAAACGCTGGAGCAGAGGGGAGGAGGAAGAGGGAAGAAGATGAAGAAGAAGAAGAAGAAGAAGAGGAGGAGGAGGAGGAGCGCGCGCAAAGACAGAACGGCGAAAGGGAAGGTAACGCGGCTGTGACCATCCAGTTCGTGGCCAGGATTCCCCCCTTTCCATACCTCCTCCTCCCCCTCCTCCTCCATCCCCTCTCGTAATAAAACGATCCTCCTCGACCAATTTACGCCTTCGAGATCCACGCTGCCGCGGGATGGCTCCCCTAGCAGCCGGTTCATACCCACCGATAACTCCATTCCAAAGCTGGGTCACGACTTCGTGGTACTCGGTTCCACGGTGTCGACTGGTTCCCTTCTGTTTCTCACCCCTTCCCTTCCCTTTCTTTACCCGCGTTTCCGTCTCTAATTGCGTCTCTGTTCCAAAGAGGAGAAGGCAAGAGGAGGAGAAGGAGGAGGAGGATATCCATGCATCGATGCAGATATTTATGCCGGCCATGCCTTTTGCCAACCGCTCTCCGCTCTCCCTAAGTGCCCCTACGGGATACTTAACGACACCCGTGAGGGAGGGGGGTCTCTTCGAGGGAGAGGGGCTATTAATAAGAATCGGCTCGATTCCCCTCCTTCCCCTCAACGTGGACGACGAGTGGTTGACGTTTGATGTTGAATCCTTGGCGGCGGATTTATCGCGGAGAGAGAGAGAGAGAGAGAGAGAGAGAGAGAGAGAGAGAGAGGAAGGATAGGTCCGATAGAGACTCGGTTTTACTCCGATTATAGAGCAGCGGCCGGATAATACCCGCGAGATGGCCGGATGTGTTTTTGCGCCCGCGTACGTGTCAATTCAATTCTCGTAGCGGCGTGTACTCGACGGGAGAGTCGAGTTTAAGGTTTAACGAAGCTGCGGTAATTGATGATGAATGGGTTGGGAAGCGGACGAGTCGTGGAATGTTGGACGATGCTTGTATTCCATTTTAATTGATTTCTTTGCTCCCGACGTGCCGCGTGCGAGGAATTTCGATTCGTGGGAATAATTTGAACTTGCTTGCGTATGTGTGTTTGAGTATGTGATTTTTTTCTTTTTCTTTTTTCACTTTGAGAACAAGATATGTTCGACAGATGCAGAAGTAAGTTCTCTGGAAATTGTTTAAACTTTGTACAAATTTTCAGTTGATACATATATATATATATATATATATCGATCGAGCTATCATTGAACTATATCGAATTAATTATTTTGAACGATAAAAAGATTCTTGAACTACAGTTGAGTGATTTTTACAAAATATCATTATTAATATTTCCAAGAGCCAGTCTTGAAAATAAGTCTTCTAATCTCGAATCAAATTCACGTAGGCGGTGAAGAATTGGCGATATATTGAAACCGGGCGCAATAATCGGGCAGCTCGTTATAATTTTAACTCTGACCGCTGTGATCCGTCCTATTAGAACGCGGCCAGCTTGCTCGACGAACAACGAGCCGTCTCGTCTTTCAGCATCGCGGGGATAAATTTGACGTTTCGATGGGAACGCTCGTTCCCGCGGAGTTGCTTGAACCGCGGCGATCGCCGGCCGAGCTTCAAGGCCGATGCAATTATTGGGTTTATAGATGTGTCAGATGGATATTTACTGCACCGTTTGTTTTACTCTGAACGTGCCGCGTAAAGCTTCGACTTAAGTCGTCGCAAATAAGAGGGAAGTCTCGCGGGAAAAACGCAGATGCGGCCGATCCCCGCTTCAACGTATCGATTTATTTATTACGATTAACAGACGTTCGATCACGTTTCCCTATATAATTCCTCCAATTTCTCAAAGTTAAATCGTTATGTTTCTTGAAGTTTTTTTTTAACTCTATTACATTTTTTCTTTTTTTCAATAAGGATCAATCAATTTTGGAATAATAAATCGAATAAATATGAAAATTATCATTGGGCAATTTTTTTTCTAAAAATTAATACTCGAGTTATGGACGAGGAAAGGATATACTAAATTCTTGTCCTCTTTTGAATCGTTGAAAAAGTTTTCGAGAAAAAAAAAAAAAAGTGACAAAAGAATCTAATTCTTCCTGAGAGAAATAATGAAATTATCTTATATTAAATTAAATTATAAAATATAAAAATTATATATAAATAATATATAATAAATTATATATAATAAAATATATAAAAATTAAATTATATTGTATTAATGAATAATTATATATTAATATGATTGGAGAAATGCAGACAGTTGATCGTTATCCAGTTGCTTCTTTTTTTTCCCTCGATTATATCGGCGCGATGCAACAACGTTTTTCGCGGCGTTTTACGCGGGAACGTTCGTGCACACGTTTATACATAAACGCGACGCTGCCTCTCCTCGGCAGATTAAAATAAACGATGCATTTAATATCTGGCTGGTACGAATGCAATAACCGGCTTTGCACTTGAACGTCGTTGCGCGAGATCATCTTCGTTTCGCTCGAGAGAGAGAGAGGTCACGACGAGCATGACCCGCGTTTTTTAGCGCCATATTTATTAACGCGCCTACGAACCCGTTCCACATCTACTCCAGTTCGTGTTCTGTCCACAGACATTTCAATTTGAATTCAACTCTCCATTGTGCTCTCGCCTCCGGCACGGCTGATCCGCTTAGAAATCTCTTTTTGTAACGATCAACGCGCGCCTGACAGCTCGATATTCGCCCCCCAGCCTCTTTATTTTCCTCTTTCGCGTGGAAATAAGTTTGGGAATTTGTATTCGCATTTTCGAATTTTTAGGAAATGGGGAAGAAATTCTTCTTTTTTTTTTTTTTCTTCTTTAAATAATGGCAGAATTTTCTCAGCTGGAATTTTGTCAACTGGATATTGCTTTCAAAGGAAAAAGAATTTGTTCAAAATTCGTTCGTGTATATTTACCACATCGATATCCACCGCAAAATATAAAATTGAAATGTGAAATCTTAATATTTTTACGCGATACTTATTAAGATAAGATAAACTTGATAATGATTCAGAAAACTGTTAATTGAAATATGTAATGTATACGTTGAAGAGAAGCGCTCCAATAGACCATTAATCGATCCGGCTCGAGGATCGTGCAGAATTCGTACGAAATATAAGAGGAAGTTTAATTACGCGGCCGCGGATTGGAAGTAAAAATTATTTATAGAGCAGTCGCGTTTAATGAGGCCGGTAAAATCGAGCACGCGGTGCTTCAATATAATTAGTTATTAAAATTGAATCCTGAAAAGCAATCTCCTGGAAATATTTACGAGTTGGGAGAATGGTGAAGGATGAATGTCGATAATTAGCGTCTCTTAACGATCAATATTATAGTTACATTCATATTCCAGCCTTACCCAGAAGTCAAATATTTCCTTTTTCGTCCCACTCTTTTTAATATCCTTTCAATATGCCGGAATGCTGGAATTGCGATTGGCCAAAGTTTTATTTTCGTCCGTGAAAATTTTTACAAAATCTGTGTTCTCGAAACATTTTAGATTCGCGTTAAAAAAAGAAGAGAGAGAGAGAGAGAGAAGCAATTTAATAAAACAACTTTTTCAAAGTGATGATTTTTTTCAAACTACCAAAGACTGCTACACTTTTTTTCACCATTCTTTTTCCCAACACCACTTGGTTTTTGTAACCGTTCCCTCTTTCTTTCCTTTTTTCTTTTTTTCCTTTTTTCTTTTTTTCCTTTTTTCTTTTTTTTTTTTCACGTTGCATCGATATTCCCGTAGATGAAAATAGGATACGAATCTTTACAAAGCTACGTTCGTCTCAAATTCGCTCGGATATTTCCAATAACGGCGATTCCATCGTTTCCTATTTGTTTTTTAACTCTCTCACCTCCATCGAGAAACTACGTTCGCGTTTTTTTTTTTTCGAGATAGTTTGCAAAAAGCGGCGAAAGAAGGGGGGAATGTCGCGATATCGTTACACCCTTCCCTTCGAATTACGCGGGAAATCATTACTTGGAAAGTCTTTTATCTTTTTTATTTTTTCTTCTTTTTACACGAGTCTCTCGTTTCTTTAGTTCCTTCCTTTAGTTAAAAGTTCAACGACGATATTGCTTATCGACGAACAATCGCAGAGAGATGGAACAAGCACGTTTCCTTGATAAATAGAAACAATTTCTTTAACCTCTTCGAACAAGAAAGAGAAAAAGAAAGAAAGAAGGAAAGAAAAGAATTAAGGAACGCTCGAAATTTATTTAGAGGATGGATCATTCAATTTATTCGAAGATATTGGATAGAGCGCAATTATCGTTGAAACAGGCTTTCGGTCGTAAGAGATGTAAATTGGTCGTAAAAACGTAAATACTTTCGATGGTTTTACTTGAAATCTCTTCCAAACTTTCGAACGGTAATACGGCGCATATAAATCTTCCCATTTTTCCAAGCTAACGAATTTCATAATTTATAAATAACCCACGTTGCGTAAAGGCCACGGATCCAATCGCAAAACGGAAACCCTCGCGGCGCAAACAACTCACGTCTCGCATAACCGTACCGTACGATTGCTTTTTAGCAAGGGGACGTATCCATACGGGAAAGGTTAAAAAGCTGGTGCACGCGAATCCACACATCGTCCACGTTATTACGACGCCGCGGTACCGAGCCGTGTACGCTAGATCGTTGCTTGTAAAACATCGCGATAAAAACGCGCCCAGGGTCAGCGACGTGACCCCTGGAAAATAACGATTTGACTTGCCGCTTGCGAAGGGGAGGAGGAGGAGGAGGAGGGGGAGGAAGAAAAAGAAGGGGTGTTGGTTGGTTGGATGACGACCTCGAAGACGGTTGAACGCGGAGGAAAACTATAAAAAATTTTTTGCCCTTCGTGGGCCGAACAATTACGAAAGCACGTTCAAAGCTTTCGTAGCGTTGGTTAACGGTGAAATAGGCACACACACGTACATCCCTCCCCTCCATCCCTGGTATAAACCCTCGTAATCGTAATGTGGATCGTATGGGGCGCACGTCGTCCTCTCGAGCGTTCCATAAAGTCGGATAAACTGCCGAGTTTAAAGGTTTCGCGCGAAAACGACAGTGGGGTAAATTGATCGTGAAACGATCTCTCTACTTTTCGAGAAAGTTTCGGAACCGTTTGAAAACGCTTGTTCCATCGTTTCTCGAACGTGATGCGATTTTTAACCGAATCGATTAAGTAATTATTATAGACTCGTTGTTTATCGGATTTAGGGTCAAAGTAAATTTTCTAAGTTGTTTCTGTCGTTTTTTGATCTGAATGCTTTTCGCAATCGTATATATGGATTAATCATTGGATTCAGTGTCGATGTTAATTGATCGGGAAATGATCTTTTTTCGAGGTCGAGAAAAAATGTTATTGCTTGCTTCGTTTTGTTTCCTGGAGAAATTAATAGATTTAGCGTCAATTCCCTGGAGAAATTTTTTATAGCGTGATTTTATAAATAATCGGGACACGGATTGGTACACACAATTGTAGATTGCACTTTTTGAAACAAAGAGTCAGGTTTTTTTCTGAAAGAGTGAGAGAAAGTATGAGAATAGATATTAAAATGCGTGAAAGAATATGGGCAATGAATATATATATATATACATCATATATTTCTTTTTCTTTTGGAAAGATATAATTTTTATTTTTTTTAAAATTCCAAAGAAAGAAAAATATACATTTAAATTAAAAAAAATTTTAAATCTTAATATATCGTGTGTCATAGATTTACTAATCAACCGTGATTAAACTTTGAATGGGGTTTAATTACAGGATGTTATCTATAGTAATAGTCTATAATTATCCGACTCGTAGTGGATATGCTAGTTCATTGAATTTTGTAATAGCCAGTTTATGGCAATTATTGGAGTTAGGTAAACCAATAGCTATGTGTAATTGGCGGAACTAAGGGAACGTGAGATCCATTGTGATCGCCGTGTGGAAAAGACGAAGAGTTACGTGAACGCTTTTGATAGCTTTATCACCAACTCGTTTATGTAATGTATTCTTCTCCAACGTGATGGAAATTCTAATGTGAAAATGACATTTAAATTACATCGTTTCGCGCGATGGAAGAAAATTGAAATAGCTGCTCTCGATTACTTTTATCCATCCAAAAAGTATTTTTCATTTCTAGAAGGACGGATTAGACGGAGTTTTCCTTCGCTCTTCAATGTTCGTAATTCAAATTAAAATCGAGACACGTTTTGATTAAGCATAAGTAACGTTTACTTAACGATGAATAGAAAAGTGGGTTTTTCTAAAGAAACTTATTATCCTCGTATTCTCGTAACAATCTTCCTTCAATTCCGTATACAAATAGCAATATTATCGTGTTTGTTTGCAGATAATTATTCCATCCATTAAGAACGACAATCTTCCAAGAATCTTAGCGATCGATCGATATAAAAATTGCCCGATTCACCGAGAAGAAAATTACAACGATCGTTCGTTTCATCGAAAAATTCATGGAATAATTTATTATACCTCGAATGTTTATTATGCATTTATGAAAAATTTATTTTTATCCAAAAATCGAGAACTATTAATTTTTTCGATCATCCTGAAAAATTACTACGAACGCATAACTTCCTCCGTATATTTTCTCCACACACACACACACACACACACACATATATATACTCGTTTCGGCACTCGTTTCGTTGGACAAAGAAAAGCAAAAATCCAGTTCAACCTCGAGCCAACGAAGGTCGTCCATCGGATCGATCCACCCTCGTCGTAAAACTTTTCTTACCGTATCGTGGAACGCAGGAAAAACTGTCGTTTCGGCGTCTCAGACGTATTTCTTGCCCCCGATTCTTCGATCGGCCGCGATCTCGATCGCCGATCTCGCAAGCCTACAAATGCTCGTGTCGCCTCCGCTGCCATAACCCGCTGAAAAACTCGGCCGTAATCGTGACGCATCGCGAGTTTCGTCCAGAACGAAAGACGATTTTATCTGCCCCCTGCCCCGTAACTAATACCGGTTTTTCGGCCGGCCGCTCCATTTCTTGCCAATCACCGGCCAATCCTTTTATTCCGAATCGATTAAATCACCGGATAAATAAACCATGGCCGTGGTTCGTTTATTCTTCGTGTTACCGAAGCCGACCGGAAGGGATGATTGTCGTTATCCTTGACAGCGGGATCGAAATGATTCATTCGCTCTCCGAGATACCGGTAATTATTTTCAATTCGAGGCGAGCGCTTTTAATGCCTCGTTTATTAATTTATTAATTTGTTTTATCGCTCCTAATAATTCATTTCCCCTCCCCTTATTCCCGAAAGAAGAAGAATCTTATCTTTCGTTTTAATGGTTTCATACCTTCACGAAAGGGGGAAAAGTGCTCGATAAATCAAGTAATCAGAAATTTAAGCGATCAGAAATTTAATTTCCGTTCATATATTCTCATAACACGAGAAATTATACAAAATTCGTCGTACGTGAATTCTACGATAGAATTCGAAATTTTGTTACATCGTCTAATATTAAAAATACGAAAATTCAGCACAAGTTTAGGAAATGAATTTACGATACGGCTATGAGAAGAAGCGCAATTTGGCAACGAAATAGGAGGGACACCCGGTATACAGAGAGATATGTGCGCAGCATTTCGCATAGTTGCTTGGAAGATTTAATCGGCGAGTATCGGCGCGGAATAGTTACATAATTGCTGGCATCCCGCAACCGTATAGAGTCACGTGTGCCGGTTTGTACGAAGAGAATCTCGGTTTTTGCTTTCTAACTAAGGCCCGTTCAATCCGTCCAGCCCCCGTTTCTTGCTCGTCTCTTTCCGACCGATCGAACGATCCTCGGAAATTCTACTCGGGCTCGAGTAATTGATTTTAGGCTTAATCGAATATATATGTATACGGGACGTTTCTAACCCGTTACCTCTCTGATTTATCGTAATAATTTATCGATATTTCGATATCGTTATCCGGACGAGTCGCGTCGATCGAATTATTCCACGTAATTCACGGGAATAAATTATTATACGAGATTTTCCGTGGTGGCACGGTTTGTGAATCAATCGTTTCGGATCGTAGTAATAAAATTTGTAAATCGTATTGTTGAAATGTCGGGTGTTTTAATGGGCGCCCGGTTTGGGTGGATCGGGATTATATTCGATTAAAGAAGAAGGACGGGTTCGTTATATTCGAAAGGATATAAAATCGTAATGTAATGTTAATGAAAACGCGTCAATACGCGTGTTTATTTGTCGTATCAAACGCGTGTTATAAAATTTTGTTAACCGAATTAAAGTGATTTAATACGGATTGATGTCCTTTGCTCGCCGATCGGATCGAATATGTTATCTTATTTCAAAATATTGTGTGTGGATACACAGAAATTTGTATTTGTGATCAATGCTTCTCGATCGATAAAATTATAATTATACACATTCGATTGATAAAAATGAATTTACTTACTGTAAATTCACCTTCTATCTCTCTTATCTTTTCGAATGTTAAATTCAAAATTCTTCACCAATTGCCGTGTATAAAATATCGACAAGATTCTAATCGCAATTAAACAATAACATTATAAAATGTTTCGCAACAGCGGGATTACTACGAAAGTGCTCAAACATATATTCAACCAGAGTTCAATTACTATAAACTCGCTTACTATAAATTCATTCATAAAGATCAAACTTTTCGAATGTTAAACGCGATTCAAAATTCTCCAAAATTTTGCCATGAAATATAAAATCGACAAGATTCTAATCGCAATTAAACAATATAAAGCAATATAAAATGTTTCGCAACAACGGGATTACTACAGGAGTAGTGCTCAAACGTATACTCAACCAGAGCTCAATGACTCGCTTACTATAAATTCATTCGTCATAAAGATCAAACTTTTGAAACGAACGTTAAACGCGATTCAAAATTCTCCAAAATTCTCCAATTCTCTGAAATGTGAAATCGACAAGATTCTAATCGCAATTAAACAATAAAATATTTCGCAACAGCGAGATTACTACGGGAAGGGAATGTTCGAACACGTCACGTGCCATCGCTCGTTCCCAACTTCAGAGCTCAATCATCTCCTCTCCGAGAGGAGATCCCGCGTCGCATACGCAGAGTCACGGGTAAACAGCCGTATAAAAACCATTTAGAGGGATCCCACGCTATCTTCTAAACGATCGCTAACTGGCCACCACTCGCGCGTATTATATACCCAAGCACAAACACCGAAACACGACCTCCTCTCTGGAGCGCGCGCATAATTTGCTGGAAGATTTAATCGTGGAGCATCGGCTCGGAATACTTACATAATTGCCGGCGTCCCGTAACCGGTATGGACTCACACGCGTTGCTTTGCCGAGGATTTATGCTTTTGCCAACTATCTCTCTCTCTCTCCCTCTCTCCCTCTCTCTCTCTCTCTCCGCGATTGGACGAAAGAGAGAGAGAGGTGCGCGTGTAGTACGTGTGCGACGCGCACGCACGCATAGCATCGGTAATTGATTTTAGATTTAATTTAATTAAGCGGCGATGCATCGGCTTTTCAGCGCATTTGCTTGGCTTTTAGCGTCTGAGACCCGAGTCTTATTGCGTCCGCACGCTCGATGGAATTCACGATCGCGTCCCCTGGATGTCATAAAACAGTTTGCACGTCGGGCCGCGTGTTACACGCGGGATATGGAAGACGTTGCCTCTTCCTTTTCGAATGGGCGAGCGCAAATTGCCCGCCTCGAGACGCGCCGTGTTCGCCGACGGACGGCGTAGAATTTTCTTTGATCGCTGTTGCGGGTATATAGCCCTGGCCTCTGGTAATCGCGTATGTAATTCCGTCCTCCGTGGCCTATGTTTAATTCCGAGGCATCGTTAATTGAAGAGCTAGAAGGACGTAAAGAGGCAGATAGCGTAAGTGGCAAATTTTAGCGTAGATTTCCCCTCCTATTTTACCTTATTTTTTCGTACGTACCTTATTTTTTCTTCCCATGCTCGACATCAAATTATTAAAAGATCTAGCCTCGAGTTTCTCGAAATGTAAATTGCTTGCTGCCAACAACTCGAGACACTAAATTAATCGAGTCGTTGCAAAGACTTTTTTTACTCGGTACTTATACCGAATTTATAAATCCCTTAGTAGAATCGTAATTAATTAATACAAATATTTCGAGGCTAAAGTTAGAACGAGAGAGAATTACTTACTCTCAACTACGTGTAGTATGTGTGCGACCAATTCTCCAATTGGAAAATTCTTCGAATCGATACTCACCAGCTTATACTTACCCCTTTCACGCAAAGTCTATTTAACCACCGTCGCGTCCCCACTTTTGAAATCAACAGAAAATCAACGATAAATAAGCCTGCAAGATAACTGTAACGACGTCTCACGTTCGTGTCACGTGTCATACGTTCTCCTTCGCATTGCACTTTTCTCCCCGCAGACGAGCCCTACTCGGATCGTTAGAGGTAAACGCCGCGCAAATTGCAACCCCCGGCGCAGGCAATTTGTTCGCGTATATATATATATATATACATACATATATATATACATATATATATCGTTTGATGCAACGGTGGCGCATTAATTCTCTTCAGGCGTACGATCGCGCAAAACACACGGCCTCGATCGGTTCTCGATGGTAATTCCACGTCGTCCGCGACAATGGCGGCCCTTCCCTCTCCCGTGCCTTTCGCTTTTATCATTCGCATTACCCTGTCAGCGTGTAAACCATATCGAGGAGGAGAGGCACGCCAGGAGGTGAGCCATGCATTATCGTCCGACCATTATCGATCGCTTCGACTTTCTGTCGACGCGTAGACCGTCGCTGCCTCTACCACCGGAAGAGAGAGAAGCAGAAACAAACATCCATCCGATCCTGTTCAATTTCAAATTTATGTTATTTCTAGTTTATAGATATCGGCCGGGGTATATAGATAGCGCGATGTCGATCCCAGTTTCCCCTTTTCGAGCCTCGTTCGAATATCGAGTTTGCCCTTTGTTCGTATGCTTTACTTTAGTAGCAGCGCTTTCTTGTTGAAAACGTTGTTCTCCTCTCCCGTTGTTCGTGAATTGTAAAGTAAAATACGACGAGGATAGGACGAGATACGTAAATGTAGCGTTGAAAAGTATTTTCTAGGTGAATTAATTCTTCTTTTCTTTTTCTGTGCTTTTATAATTACTTAAAGCGTGTTATTTGTTTTTATAGAGTCCTGATTAATTTATTTCTTTTTTCTCCTTTCATTTCACTCGTTTGACGATCGAAATAATCTTGCTTTATATATATATGCATATTTTGTCGAATTTTTTTCCTCAATTAAGATCTATTTACCTAATATTCCGATGATTATCGTGGTATATTCATATTAATCCATTCGATGTATCGATTTAACTTTTAAAAAATCCGATCTGCTGAAATATTTTTCAATTTTTTTCCTCAATTAAGATCTATTTACCTAATGTCCCGATCATCGTGAAATATTCGTATTAGTCCATTCGATATATCGATTTAACTTTTAAAAAATCCGATCTGCTGAAATATTTTTCAATTTCGACAATTGCATCCGAACAATTACATTTCCAAAGCGCACATTCGTTCCACTTTTTAATCAGTTCCTCGAGCCGAAACTCGCTTATCGATTAAGAAGCATTAAAGTTCGATTAGTCACACACGTTTGGCCATCGATGGAGCAGAAGTAATGGCGTCTGGTGCCCGTAATACTGAAACGAATCGACGTCTTGCCCTCCACGATCGGCGAAAAGAATAAAACGGGGAAAGGGAGGGGGAGGGAAAGGAAAGAAGAGAGAAGGAAGAGAAAGGGAAAAGAAAAAGTGTGCCGGCGATAAGTATTAAAAACGATATATACGCGCCGAGGCGACAACGCCGATTTCACGGTGCAACGTCTTGAAAATTGATTTTTCCCCCCGCGCGACGTTTTATCGTAAATCAATGCGGCATTCCGGCCGCAGCGAGCTGCAAAAGTGTCTGTAAAATGCGGGCGTTCGGCCAGATCGGATCGGATCGTGACGTAAAACGGAGGTAGAGCGCGGTCGAACCGCGATACATTATTCCTCCGGTGTCGGGGGAGGGCCGGGATCGAAATAAGAGGGGTCTACGAGTGAATCACCATCGATTCTATCGAAAACACTCCTCGCAATTCATCGCGACACGTCCCGCCTTCGGAACTGCCTGTCTGTCCATTTACATTTTCATCGTGGATCGCCCGTATAAATTTCTGCCCGCGTTCCTCTTCGGGGTGAATAGTCCTGGACACGGAGCTCTTGATACGCTCGATGGGGAGGGAGGCTTTCTTTTCTTTTCTTTCCTTTTTTTTTCAACGAGATAATTGGATGTTCGAAATCTTGTACGTCGCTGGAATTTTCTTCCTTTTTCTTTTTTTTTTTTACTTCACTACAGTGCGTGATTTGATGGAGAAAGGAGACGAATTTTATCCCTATAGTAGGCTAATTCTAAGGAATGTAACGTTGCATGAAAACATCGTTGTGAAGTAACGCAAAGTATTTACAAATATATATCTGGAAATTTTTTTCCTTTGGCGAGTTTTCTTCTTGCAAATTGTTGTTTTCAAAGCAAGAAGGAGGCGGAAATAAAACGATTCTTGCTTTCGACTCGTCGCGGGAGAATCGAAACGAAAATTAATCCTTCCAATATACACCGATTGAGGTGGAGATAGGATCGTAAGAGGGAAACAGAGTTCGGTGGAGACGATGGAATCCGACGTTGTTACTTCGGGTTCGTTGAACGTCTAGTGGAAAGGGTAGGAGTAGGGAAAGGGGAGAGTTGGAAAAATGTAAGGAAACGGAGGACCGCGCCATTTTTCCACCCCCTCCCTCCGTGCATGACTTACGGCCCGTATTATCGTTACGATCTTTTTTCCTCGGTCGGGAAAGGGAGGAAAGCGTGGTTCGATAACGTCATGAAAGTGAACACCGTCTTGGCTCGAGCTCCTTTTATTGAATCCACGGGAAACAGCTCTCTTTCTCCGCTTCTACAAATGAGCCTCGGGGTAAAGCGTTCCTCTGAAAACGGAACCATTATGACGGTGCTTCTGTTCCGATTTTATGGGAAACCCGATAATTCGATCGACGATAAGTCCTTTTAAATAAGACGTTCCTGATTCAGCCTCTTCTTTGTGAATGAATTACCGGCGACCCCGCCGGTTAACGGATCCTCCTCTTCTGAAATAAATATTGCGAGAAGACGCTTATCCTCCATTTCAACCCTTTATGAAACGATTAAAGCGGCATCGAACTTCTTATCAAATTGAATCGAATTAATTCAAATTGAGTAAGCACGTTATAACGTTTCTAAGTTTCTAATTTTTTTTCAGAACATAATATTTTTCCTCGTCAACAAGTCTTCAATTTATAATTTCGTAAAATATATCTTCGAGAACCTGTTGTAAAGGGTCGAAAAGTAATCCGCTCTCGATGCAAAGATAATTGAGATAATTCACTTAAATTACACTTAATTCCCACATTCGATATTATTAATCCTTGAACAAGTCGAGTCGGAAATGAAGAATGGATATATTGGAATAAATTCAAATTCGATGTTTTTTCGATGTTAAACCCCTTCTCGCGAAATGAAAATATAAAGATTAATTACGAGATAACACCCTTGTACTTACGCTCTCGATCGACGTTTAAGATCTGAATTTGCAAGGTGCAAGTTTTTTCTTTTTTTTTTTTTTTTTTTTTTTTTTTTTGGAGAAACAACGAGAGACGTTGGCTCGCGATAAATTCCGGGATAGGGAAATTAACGTCGAGCGAGAAAGAGGGGAGGAAGAAAAAGGAATAAGCGTACAAGGGGCGCATGGCGACTGCATCCCTTGTTCTACACCGGGGTGAATACGCACTGCATACTGAGCGGAACATTACCGACATTATAAATGAGAATCGTAAAATATTATGGCACGCCCTGCTATATTCCACCTTTACCTCTTTCTTTTTCCGTTATTCCACCACCGCTGGATTCCTCTTCCGTTTTTGCGCTCCGGATGAAATTGGCGCAAAGTGCAGCTGTGAATTACGGAATAAATTTTTCAAACGATCTACTATTGTTCCCTCCCCTCCTCTCTCCCTCCCTCCCTCCCTTCTTTTTTCTTCCCCGCTCTTTGCGGTTTCTTTTTCTTCTTTCTTTTTTCTTTTTTCTCCTTTAGCGAGTGAATTTCATTCCTTTCAACAGCGGAGGGAGGGGGAGGGGGAGGGGGAAGAAAATTGAGACTTAATTAAAAGACAGGTGTCTCGACAGGTTGTAATATCGAGTTAACGGGTGAAGGTTATACGGTTAATTGGCCGAAAGAGCAGACAAATTGGTCGTGGATAATCTTCAACGTCAATATTCAATTTAATTAACCGTCAATTATAGTTCGTTTTGCGGGGATAATGGGGATGGTAATTTTATTTGAAACGATTATTTCGATTATTTCATCGAATAAATTGGTGTATATATATATATATGATATTGCTTTCGTTGAAATTGATTGATCGATTCCTCTTGATTAATTCTCGATTTTAACCAATAATTCATTCATCGTGCATTAATAACGACTTTATGATTTATAATTTATTATCTCATCGATAGTTTTCGAAATTAATTTTAGTACATTGTTTCTCTTTTATTTATTCGAATTTTTCTTCTCTTGTCAACATTGCCGTACGATATATATATATATACACAGTTACATTTTTCTTCTTTGGCGTACTTTCTTTCATTATCATCGCGATCTCTCGATCGCATGCATTCTCGATTCGTGTCGTCGACACACTGCGCCAGTTTCGACCGATCGAACCGGTTACCACACGCGACGTCGCATCGTTTTCGGGAAAATATTACGACATCCTTTCTATGTCACCCCAATTCCATCGTTCGATCCTCTCGTATCACGTGACACATTCAGCCTCGAACAGTTATATACCTCAACAAAAATTGAAAATCTCCCTCTTTGTCTTCGTGTTGTTAAAAAACACGTAAAATTATTCTCATAAAATTATTCCATCTTCAAATCTTCAAATTGTCACATTTCACCCCTTTCTACGTTTCGGAAAATTATTCAAATTATTTCCAAATCTATCTCACACAAAAGTTTTCACCCTCGTAATCGCAACTCCCTATCATCCAATATCATCTTCCAAACTTTTTCCCCGCAATTTCCGACCGTCCGAAAATTTCACTCCTTTCGGATCTTCGCATCTTCCAAACTTCAACAACTTCTTCTCAAAAACGATTTTCCTTCTCTGCTGCGATATAAATACATACACCACGCGTATACGTACAGCGATTCGCATGCATTTCGCCGATGGCTTTCGCCCTCCTCCTTCTCCTCCACCGTCCTCTCTCTCTCTTTTTCTCTTTCTCTCTCTCTCTCCCTCGATCGTTGCGCAGTTCGCTCGATCCACGGTCAGCTCGAAGGCGGATAATTAACGAGCGGAACGGCAACGACCTTAAGAGTTTCGCGCTCGTCTCGCTTGATATTTATGTTATTCGTTAGCGAGCGCAATTTAGGCAGCCGACGAAATTAATTGCACGCCGCGAGGATTGTACGCGAAGAGGAGAGAGAGAGAGAGAGAGAGAGNGAGAGAGAGAGAGAGAGAGAGGGAGAAAGAGAAGCAGAGAGGAGGAGGAGGAGGAGAAGAAAAAGGCTGCCGGTCAATCAGCCGGCCAATATCGACGAGGAGGTGATCGGTTGCTCGAACGTGGAACGTGGGATTGACTGTTACGGACAGTTACTTATGGGTCGATAATTGGTATAATAAGTTGTGGGTGAAGCTTGAAGTTGCCAGCGGCTCGTTAGTCGTAATTCCTTTAGGCGGGCGACGATTATTTATCGCGATTATATCATTGGAGTGGGGAAGCTTGGTAGCCTGTTATTGATAGCCCACTTGGCTGGGATGCAAATGAACATTTGCCCGGAAAATCGTCTTTCGACGACGAAAGAAAGAAATTTCAATTCAATCCGCGATTAATAATCGCGCTCACGTCGAATAACGTTTCGCTCGGAGGAGGATCGAAAAGGTTTCAGCGAAAAATTTGTACATTTTGAAATGTATCGTTGTATTTGTGGGATTCGATCGATCTTTGCTTTCCTTCCGTCGATTAATGCCTGCGTCCATGTTGAATAAAATGTTTATTCCAGAGTGTTTAAAATTCAAATGGGCTCTCGTTATTTGGCGTTATTAGAATTCCAATTTTATTGTTATTATTATTATTATTATTATTTGGGTGTGTATATATATATATGGATTTAAATGAATGAATTTATTACTTTGTGTTAGTTATAGCGAAAGAATTTTGATTGTGCAATGAAAGGAGATCATTAAACAATGGTTATGAGATGTAATAATACATGTAGTAGCATTGTGTCGAGAAGTTATGATCGTTTCGATAATTGGAAGCTGTAAAAATTTTTTTCCACCAGATATACGTTTACGGTTTGATTTTTATACGGATGCAATGATATGGGCTTAATAATTCAATATTGATGAAACGATAAGAAAATTAACATTCGATTAATTTAATAAAAAATCATTATAAATTCAATTAGATTACAATATTAATATAAATTAACGTTCGCGCATCCCGTAAATTATTATTAAAAATTGAATGAATGTATGTATGTATATATACATATATGGATATTTACATTTTTTTTACCGTATAAATTTTTATTTACGTTGTCTTCCAACTGCGAGGAAATTTAAATGTTACAATATCGTTTAATTTCCATTTGTAAAAAGATAGGGAAAAAAAGAAAAAACGATAAACGGTGTTATTCCACCGTGTTTTATGGTAATTACGTTGAAATTCATATTTATTCGAAAACAAATTAAAACGAGCTTATTTTTAAACTCGATACAAATTACATCTTTTCACCGATATCTATATTTTATTTATATCGAAATTATCATAATTTAAAAGTTTTCACGATCTTTGCAATCTTCGTTCCGTATTATATCCTCCGCTCGAGCATAAGGAAATATTTCAAATCCCTTTATCCATGGAAACATCGAAATTTCCATCGACAAACCGTAATAAACTCCACGAAATTGCCTTTGAATTCGTTCGAGAACACCACCGATCTCGTTGCTCCACAAACGAAAAGGTAAACGGTTGCCGCGCGAGTAAATATCCAACTCTCTCGCAGAAAGACAAGCCATGCGAAATTTCCCACGAAGTGTATATATATATATACAATGACTCACGAAAGTACATTGTTTCGCGAAATATTAATGTGATTGTTACGAAGCAATCTTTCTTTTTTTTTTTTCTACCGAAATTTTATTTTTTAAAAATTGAAATCGAATCGAGTTGAAACTTTCGTCTCTTTAAACACAACTTTGTTCTAGTTTTCAGATTTTAATTTACAAATTGTTCGGAATTATTTGTACGAAAAATTGAAAAAAAAAAACATCATCCCCCTCCTCGAAACACATCGACGAGAAGATTTATTAATCTGTTATATTCCGCATAATTTCATTAAAATCAGAATTTTCGAAGGCGAATCGGATGGATGGAATCTCCCTTGGGGAACAGGGCTCGAATACTTTCACGAGCCACCGTGCACCGAATCGGCCGGTTACGCAATGCGAAAGGCTCAGCTCGAAAAACAATCGGCAACTCTCGATCAGCATGCTCGAAAAAAAAAAAAAAACGTTCTTTGCGATACACGCACACGGTTTAATTGGGTGTGGAACGGACGCTGCACGTACGAAACGCGACACGGCATTGTTACGCGGGACGGTCCAATTTGCGACACGGATTCACCCTCTGATCGGCCGTCACAATTAAAGTCGTAAAATCGCGGACTAATGGCGTCGTTACATTAATTCCGGGCGGCGGTGCGAGCGGGAAAACAAGAAAGGCTTCGTGATGTTCGGTGAGTGAAAAAAAAAAAAGAAAAAAAGAAAAAAAAAAAGGATGGAGTTTTCGATGCGTATTTGAATGGTACGTGTGAACGTGCGCGTGTGCGTTTGGATTGATGTTTGTTTCGATCAAAATGCGTAGTCATGTTTGACGTTCGGATGTAGGGAGGGTAGATTTGCGGATTTGTTACTTTGCGTTCTTTGCGGAATAAAAATGTAAATTTTTTTGTTCGTTAAATGTTTATAGTGGAATTTCTACTATTCGAAATTCTCTGTTTTATCGCGAAAACAAGAGGAAATAACTTGAATTCTATAGTACAGTACCTGTTAATCTTTTTGAGACACGTTTTTTGGTATAATAATTATGAGGAAAGATGCGTTCCATCACGCCTCTTTAAAATTTCTTCAAACGAATGTCTCTCTATTATTTCAAATGTTAAATTATTTCTATGTACGAGTAAAATTATTGAAAGGAAAATTGAAATAAAAATTTCGGTGCCCATACCCTTTTCCAATGAAAAGTTAAAGTCTCTAAGAAAGAAATTCTCTAAAAGCGAAAATACGTAAATATTAGATCTCTAAGTTGATTATTTTCCATTATTTATAATAGAATTGAATTCGCGACTTATTTAAATACTTAATTCCTCATTCAGAAGGCAAACTGATTACGTATACAATACGTTTGTAAATGAAAGGATAATAGTATTTGTCCATCCTACTTGTACATCGAATTTGAAAAATGAGAGTTTTGAGTTGCAAAACACGAGTTGCCGGCATTCGTATACGTTGTGCACATATTCGAAGTTGAATCTCAAGTATGGACAATACGCGAGGAGTGTACAAGTGGTACTTTCATCTTTCCTCCACCATACTCGAAAAACGGCGCGTACGTACAGCATTTGTATTATATTTTTCGAAAATTTACTTATCCGATGCGTTTCGTTACCGTTGCGATCTATCGACCGAACGTGGAACATTATGTTTACGATAGGAAATCGTTTAAGAGACATTTATTCCCCGGTTTACGATGCAAAGTAAATTACACGAGAGGTATATGAGACTAAACATTTGTAGGAAATATATCATGTGCTAAAGAGACGTTTTAAGAACCTAAGAACACATTATACCGCTCTTTAAAATGAGCAAAAAAAAAAAAAAAAAAAAGAAAAAAAAAGTGTCGTATAAATGTGAGCCCAAAGGTTAATAAACCTGTTCCAGTGAAATGTGGCTGTATCTGTGGCATAACCAATTTGTTACATAACGCGTGATATAAATTCAATATCTATTAAAATTTCTTTTATTACCCACGTACTCCTTCACGTATACATATAATTTGCCTTCAATAAATAATCTCGTTCCGAGCTGATTACCGTATCGAGTTAGAGTTTTTATATATACAAACTAAAACAGTTTAATTTTATATAAGCGTATAAAATATTTATGAGGATATATATATACACATTTGGAATGTAATTAAATTGGAATGAAAAATTATTTTATTCGGGATTCAATCTGTCCTTGTTTTTATTTCTTTGAAAAATCGATAATGTACACGAAATAGATAATATCGATTTCACGAATATATATATGTGTGTGTGTGTGTGTGTGTGTGTGTGTATATATGTATGTATGTATACAACAAGGATAAACGAATAATTTGTAATAACGTGGGATAAATTGAAAATGATGCCATCGAAGCTATTGATTGTTAGATCAATCGAAGGGTGAAAATAACAATTGAGAGAGAAATTTGGCGAGATTGTAAATCTTGTTTACATCGATGCGCGATAATGTTCGGTCGGTGATACTCTACGGATAATTAATGTTACGTGATTATTTCGTTCCAACGTTTGGAAGAACGAATAGAGAATCAAAATGTTTTAATCGTTGCAAAAATACACGGGTGTAATATTTATGGAAAATGTGAAACGGATGTAAAAATTGATTATAAATCATTTTCGAAAATGACCGGTTATTATTTCAAGTCATATCTCGATATATATATATATATATATATATATAATTTATACATCATCAAACGTGAGTTTATTTCACGTGTTGTCTCTCTTGTTTCAAAGAATCATAAATTTCTGTTCATTATTGTAATCGTAGCATGCTCCGATATGATAAACGAGAAGCAAACAGGAATAAATGGAAAGGTTGATGTCATCATACCCGATACATAATGCGCCGGTCGCATGATGTTATTAATGGGTTAAATATGTTATTTTATTATTGAAACATGGTCACGCACTTAAGCGCACTTGATCGTGTTTAATATTATTATACGGTACAATTATGAATCGTGGAATATTTTGGTGACGGTGATATAAACCGTGTCTAACGAGCGGAGCTTAAAATTGTTCGAGGAATGATTGACTAGACTGCGAATCGCTTGACAGGAAACACAAAAAATTATTTCTCTATCGGATATTTAAAATAATATCATAATTATAAAAATAAAACATCGATAAATTGTTAATAAATTTTCTTCAATCTAGAAGAATATTAATTTACAAAATCGTGCGACCACGTTTCACTGAAAAGATATCAAAGATTGCTTTCAAAGAACGAATTATCCCGTGATTCCACGCCGATCGCCGAAACAAGCAACGGTTTTAATTCATCATTTTTCATCCGACGCGAATGAGACCGAATTTCGTTGCGCGACCATCTTACATCTCGCCTTTCAATTACATTACGATGCACGAACGGAGAGAAAAGCGAGAGATAATAAAAAAAAAAAGGGCTGCGTTTGTCTCTCATCTGTGAGCATCGGTCAGGGATCCGTTAAAGCCGCGATATTAATCGTTCATTGTCGAGAAACGATGTCTTGTTTGCACGGGAAAATGGATTAAATCGCGGTTTCCGTCGCTCGGCAAAAGAGGTGGTTGCAAACTGCGCTCTGAAACGAGAAATAATTCCGTGGAAAACGATACGTTTTAACTTGGCATTGGAGATTATCGGTTTGGTTATTCGACCGAAAATATTCGACCTTTTGACCACGTACGACTATGCATCGAAATTTCAATCGTTTGGGAATCAATTTTATCCCCCCGATATTTTCTTTTTTCGCTTTAATATTTCCCATTTGCAGTTTTTACCTTTTAATTATTCGGTTTTCGTATGAAATTCTGGCGAAATTTGGTCGAAATATCACTTTGAAAGCTTCTTTTCATTACATATTCAATTTAATTTCTTAACGCTGCTTTTTTAATCATACATGTATATAATATATACCTATATGAAATGTATTTTAATTTTTAAAAAATTGCGAACATTAATATTATTAAAATACACATCGACATATTAATCCCCACGATTATTCTCGTAAATAAACATATTTATCGTCCCCTAGAACAAAGATTGATAAATTTCATCTGTCGCGAGGTTTAAATCTCGCGCGATTCCGCGCGCACACGGCGCGCGCAGGCACGATTTCGAAAACGTGGCGCGAAACGAGCCGATCGCGGTGCAATTTTATTCGATATAACGGCGCGGCGTGTCGCGTAAGTGGACGCGATTAGCGTTGATGAGCGGCTCGCCAGAAGGAGAACGAACAACAGACCGGTCGGAGGGAGCACGTTCTGATTGAGTTAACCGACGGTATACGTCATTACACGCCAACTCGTCGGACGCCAAGGCCGACCGCCGCGAAATACGCGTAATCTCGACGTAGTATTCAGGTCGTTGTTAATTAACCTGCCAGTGCTCCGGACTCTGCCACGATAAAACTTCACGACACGCTTCTCGTGTTACGTTCATCGCCGATTTATCCTGCCTCGTATCTCGGAATATAATCCTCGATTTCGAACATACAATTTTATATCCTTGCTTCGAGACGTCTATATTCGAATAGAAAGATTAAAATGGATCGAAAACAATTTGAAAAGGAGTGACCTTGCACTTGAGTTTTCTCGCGCATGCGTTGCATTTTTTTTTAAATTAAGTCGGTGCGAATGGAGGGCATTGTGCGTCGTTCAAACGGAGGAATTCCTGTTGGTCCAAGTTAAATCAGATTTCGAGTCTCGATGTTGGAGATGGTGAGTCATTCGAGTCGTGCATAATTTCTTTATATTAGACTCGTGGTAATGGTAAATCGTTTTTTATAAAATATCGGTTTTTGCAAAATCCTTCGTATATCTTTCCACGCCTGCTTGCTTAAAGCATTTACCAATACTTGCGACTCTTTCAAGATCGTCGTCACACCGTTACGTCCACGTTTCTGTGCCAAAGAAGTTACTCGATAATTACCCCGTCTCTTCGTCCGCAATTAGTTATCCTATTGCAGACAATTACCGATGTCGGTTGAGAAAACCACCCAAGATGAATAATTACGGGCTGTTTAAGCATTTTTCTTTCTTTTTTTTTTTTTCTGCGGAAACCTATTTTCAATATCCTACGTTATTCGCAACACCTCGAGCGTGTATAATGGCACAAAAGCGTGGAGGATAAATCGCAATATCTTGTTAACGACAGCTCGTCGCACGTTTATGAAACGAGTTCGAAAAACCACGTGTTCGTGATTTTTTTTTTTTTTTTTTTACAGCAACAATAGTGTTCGCCTTACGTAGGATTAATTGCAATAATTTATACGCGATATTAACACGATTTATTCGATTACACGTTGATAAATAACAATCAATTTACAATCGTCCAATATATTTGATAAAATATGAAACCATTTATATAAATATATGCAAATTTATGCGAATTTATACAAATGGAATATAATTAATCATAACATCGTATTATTCGTAACGTAAATTCATAACGATTTATATCAATTTATCTATTAGCAATTTTACAAAAATTATCTCACTCACAGTTATCTCGTGTCTCGTGTCTCATGATGAAAATTCGCCAACCACTCTCGAGGTGTTAAAACATCTCACGGATAGACGGGTAATTTCTTTGGCCCGAGTTCGACAGTGAATTTATTTCACGTACTAGAACTCGGATAGTGGTCGAAGTTAGTTTCCTGCCAATTAAGGAGTCACGGGGGCGTGAATATTAAACCGGCGGAGGGAGGGGGCAGGGGGGAGGACGGCCATCGAAACATCAATACGCGGCAAACTTGGCGTCCGGGTGTTATCGACCCTGTAATCGGCGACCCTCTTATGCAAATCCTCCGTCCATCTTCTCCTTTCGCTCCATCCCTCCCTCCCTCCCTCCCTCCCTTCTCTCTCCCTCTCTTCTCCCTCCCTCCCCTTCCCTTCGTTGTATCGTTACAAACGTTCGACGAAACGAAACCGCCGATAAAGGCGACCGACGGTCTCGCAATCCTCGAGCAGCAGAAACGTCGCATAACTTGCGAAGCGAGACGCCGCGGTTACGTAAGCGTCTCCGAAAAGCCCGTGGACCACCTTCGGGGTTCGGTAAAACTCGAGATAATCTGCCCGTTTCCCTCCACGATTCCCGGCTGTCTCGCCATAATTGGCGAACACCGGCGCGAGCGAGCGTCGCGCAAAAGCCAGTGAGGAGCCTCGAAAAGGGCCAAAGCGAACGAGGGCAAATGGGGAGGGGGGAGAAGGAGGGAAGGAGAGTACAGAGAGAGAGAAAGAGAGGGAGAAGAATCGAAAGAGAAGGAGGGAAAGGAAGGAGAATTTAAGAGAGAGAGAGAGAAGAAGAGAATGGAGAAGATGAAGAATTGCGAGAGGAGGGGAAAGAGAAAAGGGGAGGAGAAGGAGGGAAAGAGAGGGAAGATCTCATGAATCTCATGATCGATGCGCGTTTGCTCCTCCATGCACGGAGTTAAAACGTGTCCAAGTTGGAAGGCTACGGGCCGATGTCCGGTAATGGTCGTCGAGGACTTCACCGTGTTACGTGTCAGCCTGTGAGACGTTCCGCGGCAATTTACGGCTGCGTACACAGTGCCATTACGACGCATCGTAAATAAGACGACGCGGCGCGGTACACACGCCGCCGAGCTGCTTCGTCATTTTTTCTCTCTCTCTCTCTCTCTTTCTCTCTTTTTTCCCTCCCTTCCTCCCCCTCCCTCTTCTTTTTCCTTTTCTTTTTTTTCTTTTCTTTCTTTTCTTTTTTCCGTTGTTGCTCATTATGTGTGGGCGTCGTTAATTTCTGGTCCACGGCTGTGCGCGTTTTTTTTGTTCGTCTTGCGACGTGACCTGTGAGACCGGATTTTTTTGAGACTCCATTCCCATCGTCACGTTGGGAATTCGGATTGGAACACGTTTGTTTCGTGTTTTTTTTTTTTTTTTTTTTTTTTTTTTGTAAGAAACAAGTTAAGGAAGAACGTATAATTTCAATTTTTCGTGTTATTTTTATGTTTTTTAATTTTGGAATATTCTTGGGCGGTAATTAAAAATACTCAAAGCAATCTCTCGTTAGATGTAATGATCTAACGAGTGCGAAGCGAAAAGAGAAAATGAAAAGAACTTCAAAAAATTATTAATCTCACAACATTTAATACAACATATATCTCGAATCAAGATAAAGTAAGAAGAAAGAAAAAAGATCCTTTTAGGTGGGCTTAAATCAAACGAGAACGATATAAAACGATGTAAAAAATTTCACATCGATACAATACGCATAGAATAAAATGCTTCTTGTTCAATGAATCAAAAAAATTGTGCAACTCGCAATTGTGTTCAAGTACAATGCCAATTGTTTTCAATTTCCATTTTCTTGACTCGCATAATTAGGGATCGGCTAATTTGCACGAATAAATACGAATACTGTTTGCGAATCAAATTGGCCGCGTGGGTGATGGGCGTGCATGCGCGCGCGCGCGCGATTGCGCAATTACGCGTAATTGGATAATTATCGGCTCGAATTGTTCCAATAACCGGAATTTAAACGTTTCGATGCATAATACATAGACATTTCCTGACGTGGGAAAACGTGGCCGCATCGCGGTTTTCGTCTCTCGCCGGGTGTAAAAGTAGGTCGTGGGCGGAATAACTCGTTTTCATTACGTGATTCCGCCTCTTTATTTCAATGTCCGCGCCCGTACAGTCAATCTCCATTACCCGTGTCTCGAGGGTTGTGGCCGGATCGCTTGAACAAATGCCAAAGGTTATTCCCTCGTAAATTCGATACGTTATACACAGGAGAACCGCGGCCTTTTACGATGCTTCTTTTTTCCTCCCTTCCCCCCAACCCAACCCAACCCAACCCTCCGCCTCCCTCACAATCCTCTTTACGAACTGATACCGACGAGACCGCGAAATTATGAACCTGGCACCAGATATTGCGTGTATTGTATGGGAGGGAATGTGCGGATTTTACTGCTTTCTTTTCGAACGCGGGTGTTTAGTAAATACAGTATTATCGAGAATATTTATTAACGATCCCTTGCCGCAAAATTAATAAAATTATTCGTTTCCCTATTTTCTCTCTCTCTCTCTCTCTCTCTCTCGAGTTCGAATACCGATTTTATTCGAGTATACATATATGTATATATACGAAATATCATATGATAATTTATTTTATTATTATTACATTAATATCGATTTTAATAGAGATTTCAATTACACGAGACACAATTGTTAAATGTGCATATATAATTCATTTAGATACTTGAATATATTAATGACCGATGATCGATTTAATGTACCTTAATAATTATAATTTCAAGCGGATAGTTACGTAACTTTCATCGATACTGTTATTGTCGTAACCGATTGAAACGCGGCAAGTTTCTACTCAAGACATCGAGACAATATATCATTTCTGCCCTGTTACATCCCGGGTGATCACAATTTCGAAATATCATTCGAACGATCTTCATCGATTATTTCCATCCCCTCCCCCCCTCTCTCTCTTTCTCTCTCATTCGAAACACACACGCGAGATTCTCGGCTAGCAACTAACCGCTGTTCCAACGTTCTTGTTTCAGGTTGTGACACGACCTTGGAGCCCGGATCAGGGCAAGACGCGGGAGATGACCAAGCTGTGCAACCATAAGAGGAAACTTTTGCTGCCAACTACGGCGGCTGCCAGTCCTGTTGCATCCTGTACACCGGCGGTCTCCTCCTCGGCTTTATCCGCCGGACCGGGCGCAACCGCGATCCACGTGAACGCTGACTCGCCCACCTCGCCTGACAAAGCCAGGAAAGGTAAGAGTATGACCTTGCGTGTTCCAATTCCGTCCTCGCAGCTAATTTCCACCTATCTAATCGATTCTTCTCTCTCTCTCTCTCTTTCTCCCTCCCTCCCTCCCTCCCTCTCTCTCTCTCTCTCTCTCTCTCTCTCCTTCGATCGAGAAGCGAGCGTTGATCCATTCTTCCTTTCGCGATTTGCATAATTCCGATAAGCGACGAGTAGATTGGAAGCTTTGGGTCGAGAAGAGCACGAGATATCTCGGGATTCGAACGATGTCGTAAAGCGAACGTGTCGATCGTGGATAAGATTTTTATAACTGGAGAGGAGGGGGGGGGGAGAGGGGGTATTGTATCCGAATTGAAACAGTCGAGATTTAATCCGAGTCTCATCGTAGGAATTTATTTTTCGCTTTCGTTTCGCAAGTGGTTTCGCGTGTATACACGAGAACAACAAAACTCAAGATTCTCCAATTAGAGGCGCGCATACACACACACACACACACACACCTCTCACATCCTTAATCTCGCAAGGGAAATCTCTCGTGGAAGGAATTTTTCCATCCGGGGCAGTTTTCCATCCGCGCACCACCCCCTCCTAGGGTGTAGAGCGGCGATCGATCAAAATCAGAATTTTCCCCCGGGAAAAGTTCCTTGGCTGGTTCTCTTCTCCTCCAACTCGATCGCATTATACATACTCGCCAATCAATCTCGCGTGTATATATATATATATATATATATATATATATATATCCAGGATCCAGACGAGAGGCCACGCACACATCCTCCACCTTCCTCCTCCACCCTCTTACCCATCCGTCGATATATATCCCCGCCGAAGAAGTTTTCCCATCGATCCGCCGTATTAACAAAGTTCCGCCAGTTTCCGGTAGTCGGCGCGGAACCGCCATAATCGGGCGGAACGTTTATTCACCGCCGTAGCAGAAAACACGGAGGGGGGGGGGGAGAGGGGGAGAGGGGGAGAGCGAAAACTTTTATTGGAGGACGACCAAAAGTTTTTCCTCGTGCAAACCATCCACCCGCTCGCTCTCTCGCGCGCGCCTCGCGGCGAGGAGAAGAGAAGAGCGGCCGGCATCGAGCGGCCGTGATCATTAAGGCGCGGCGTACCGGGAGGGGGAGGGGGAGGGGGAGAAAAAAGTGGCAAGGGGGTAGGAAGGAGAAAAGGAACGACGAAATTGCGACATTAGCGGGGTCTGTTGCCACCCCCTTCGCCCAACCCTCTCTCCTCTCTTTGTTCCCTCGCCTCTCCTCGTCCCTCGCGGTCTCCTCTTTTCGCGCACAGAGAGACGGCATTAAAGCTTTCGATGGAGAGGAGGGGGAGGAAAAAAAAGAGGAAAAAGAGAAAAGGACGGAGGTGGCAAGCGTTGGATGGGAAGGTGGGATGGAGGCGTTGGCCCAGGGGGGTGGAATGATGTATCACCGTGGCGGCTAAACTCTCCCGTCCGGATTTCATTACTAAATCCTATAACCGACCATGCGAGACCCACTCTTTCTTCCTCTTTTTATTTATTTATTTATTTTTTTTTATTTTTTTTTTTTCGTTTTCTCTCTCTCTCACTCTCTCTCTCTTTCGATCTCATCGCCGCTACTCGTTCGCTCCTTTTTCGCCCCCCCTCGCCCGCTTCTTTATTCCCTTTTTCGTCTTTTCCTTTCCTCGTCGCGTCGCTAATTAAACGGCTGTTATTCCGTAGCCCGTGGTACGCTCGCTTACGTGGTTCTCGCTCGTGAGGGTGAACAATAGTTCGCCCACCCCATCCGCATTGATATTCGTCGAGTGCGTTTTGATCCGTCCGTTTGGTTTCCGTTGCGTTGTAAGGACATCGAGATTTCTTAATCGGCCGTTCCACTGTGTGTTTCGTCGTCTCGTTTTTTTTTTTTTCCAAAGTCGAAATTTCAGGTGATCTCTTTGTTTCCCTCTTTTAATTCGAATCGCGAATCGAGAGTGGCGAGAGATCGCGAGAAGATCGATCGGAAGAAATTTAATTTTAATCGCGAAAATTCGTACGATATCGCGAATAATTTTGAAATATGATTTTTACGAGAATAAAAGATATCGTTATTATTCCGGTAGAAAATACGATGGATGCAGAGCGAGTTAAGAATAAACGACAACTGCGCCGTATCGTTAATTCGAAGCTTTAAAAATTCCGACAAATATTCAACGCGCGTTCGCTTACCTCATCGCTCCAAGTATTTTCCGCTTTTATGATGTAGCTCTTGAAAACATTTTTACTCGGATGTGTATACAAACACATGGATTCACTGTTATTACTCAGCCATTCTGCCCGTGCGTTTTTTCTGCTGCTTTTTTTTTTATTTTTTTTAATTCCTCTTTTTTTTTTTATATATATCATCGCCGTACTTTGCATTAAAAATTCTCTCCCGTTTATTTTTATTCCCGTCGAAATAATGAAATGCATCAAGGAAAAATGCAACGATGCGACAGTTTCTACTTTTGAAAAATAAAAATATCCCAGCTCTCGAACGTTATCACATGAAACGAGTACCGATGATATTTAAAATATTATGCAAACATTTCTCTCTTTCTTTGCTCTCGTGAATTTCTCGATATTTCTTCTAGTAAAAAAAGAAAAAAGAAAAAAAAAATATCCTTCCAATCTTCAAAATATAACGATTTTAAATCACTCTTATAAATATACAACGATACACGCGAATTACAAATTTAAGCAAATTTTCATCAAAATTTCCAACCTTTAAAAATTACCATTCATCCATTGTTCTATTTTCACGTAAAAATCTTTCGATCGAATTTTCACACCATTCAATCAAATTTTCAAAATCTCCGATTTAAAAAGAAAAAAACCACGTGTTCCATGTTGCCTTATTTTTTTACACAAAAATTCATCCCTTCCTAACCGATTCCCCGTCATAAATCTCGTACGTGTCGATCTACAAACACATACACCCACCACAGTCAATACCTTCGTGAAACTCTGCAGGCTCGTTTTAACACGGGCGTCGCTTCGATTCCAATTTTCCGGTGATATAAAACGACGCGGTCCGAGAAAACGTCGCCCCCAGTTCTCCTCTCTCCCTCCACCCTCTCCTTCTTCCCCCTCCATCGAGCCGTTTCAACGGTCGAGGTAATACGCTCACGTGGTGTGCAAACACACACACACACACACACACACACACCCTCCCGAATCGCGAGGCGGAGAAATAAAAGGAATAAGCCGAGGGGCAAAGGGGGGATGAGGGATCGAATGAATCTTTATCGTCGTCGCTCTTCCACGCGGAATACGCGGAGTCTCAATAACGAAAGTCGATTTCATTTCTTTTCGTCCCTTCTTCCCGGATTTTTCTCCTTTCTTCTTTCTTTCTCTCTTTCTTTTTTTCCTCTCTTTCTTTTTTTCCTCTCTTTGGAGGTTTGAAGGAATGGATTTTATGCGTGTACACCGGCTTACCGGAGGGACTCGACCGAGAAACGACGAAAACTCGATCGAGCCGATATTAAATAGAATTCCGACGGATGGTTACTCGTATCTGGATGCTCGTTTTTAATATGCGCCGAGGATCCGTTTGACGAAGAGATCGGATATATATGCTTGGAGATACGTATCTGGAATTTGTTCTCCTCGGATCGAGGCTATTGAATTTTATTCGATGACGGGATGTATTCTCCGTTGACACGTTAATAACGTAAGACGAGTGAATTGGATTGGGCGAATTATGCAAGTGGAACGAACGAAAGAAAGAATTTTCTTCGACGATGCACGAAAATTGAATATTGAAATAGAAGATATAGAAATAGGAGCGATTTATATAAGCGTAGATCAAGATATATCGATTATTGTAACTTTTTTTCTCGATAAACTGTACGAATACATTTGCATTAAAATTGAAAATTGGAAGCGTGTTCGAGTGACGCGTTCTCCTCGCCCTGTACAGCAATTTTCCAGAGATGCGATAAACAAGCTCTCCCTGTTACTCTCGATCGATCACGACCGAGTTACGACGGCGCGATATGCTTTGCGCCGTTTGATATCCCGGAGGAAACGATTTCACAGAGAGCGCGCCCCTAACTACCCTCAACCTTACCTCGTTTACCTCGTCTTATTATGGGAGTCGACCTTCTGATATTTCAAGATTTGCTCAACGTCGCGAGCAAGTATATCGCGTTAATACATCAAGCTCCTAGGAAATTCTCTTCCCCTTGTTTGATTCAAAAAATTAAATAATATAGATCTTAAAATTATCAGTTGTCGTAAAATTCAACAATCTAATATCCCTACGATTTGAAACGGCATTAGAAGAAAATTCTCCGAAAATTCCTGTGTCCTGCGAAATCGCAGACGTTGGTCGAAAGGAGGAGGCCTCGACGGACGGTCCACAAATTTGCGTTCGGCTGGAATCCAGCCACGGGCCACGGTCCTGTGTTGATCGGGTTGGCGAGGCCGCGAGCTAGCCGGAAGAGGAACCAATCGGCCGGCTCGTGTCTTCTTATCGTCCGGGGCGATCAATAAGTCCCGGGAGGAGGAAAGAATCCGCTCACCATTCGCTGCCAGCGACGTCAACGCGACGATGTTAGTTTGGATGAGACTGGCCGTGGTGGGGGGTGACAGGAAGGAGAAGGAGGACAGGAGGGTGTAGAGGCAGCCGGTGTAGGCAATAGGTGGTGGCCGCGGCGGTGGTGGTGGCGGTGGTGGCGGTGGTGGTGGTGGTGGCCGACAGAGAGTTGATAAGGGTTAATTTCGTACGAAGAGGCAGAGGCGCCACGTAGCCCGCTCCGTATGTGCGAGGAGAGAAGAGGAGCTGCGGTCCAACGTCTGTGTCCGGTTGTGATTCTTGCGCCTGCCCCGAGTGATGTTCACCCCCGTTCCAAACCTCCACCTCCGGCCTCGTCCTCGACCGACGTCCTGTTGTGGTCGCGCAAGCGCATTTTACCCCGCTTCCGTTTAGTCCGCATCAACGGCCCGGCCACGTCGTTACGTCCACGATCCACTTCGCTCGCCACATTCCTCATGAAGCGAACAACGACACGAGGGGAGGTAGTCGTTGTTGGCCGAGGTTCAATTGGGTTTTCGAGTGATTCGAGTGCCTTCGAATCCGCCGCTGGTCCGCCGTCAATCGTCGACTCGTGGCCGAGAAGAAGAGGATTCGAATCGGAACTCTCTCCCGCACGATCGTTCTAATTAATGCCTCGTCATGGCTCGGTTCGATCGGCGTCTGTGTCCAGATCCGCCGACATCCGATCGAACGCGCTGCTTCGATCTGTATCGCGATAGTTGATCGAGAGCGATGGGAACGATTTTCGGTATTTTTACCATATAAATAGGAACGAATGTTTGTGCGTCGAATGGGGGAAGAAAAAAAAGAAATAAGTTAGGGATCTTACTTTTATTCTTTTTTTTCTTCGTTTAGTTTTGGATGGATGGATGGATGGATGGATCGTAGAGAAGAAACGGAAGAGAATTTTTCGTAATTTCTTCCTCGAGATTTCTCCCCCTGTCAAATTGAATTTGCGATATCGTTTCACCCTTAAACGATAGATTGTATATCCCAGTAATTGCTACGCCGTCTCTCTACTTCGTTGGATTTAATGGCGGTTACAGCCGTGAGCCATTGCCTGCAGATTTTTCGAACAGGGGTGGAAGAGGGATTTTACGCGTTCACGCGAACCTCCCTCGAAAGCCGCAAAATGCTTCGAAGATTTTACGCGAATCTTCATCCCCCTTGGAAATCGGGTTAAACTACCTTCGTTGCAGACAACTTGCTCCTAGGTGGATTCATTATTACATCCAACCTTTCCCTCCCTCTCTCCTTTCCTCCCTTCCTCCCTCTCCCTCTCTCTCTCTCTCTCCCTCTCTCTCTCTCTCTCTCTCTCTCTCTCTCTCTCTCTTTCTCTCCCTTTTACCCCTCGCCCGTTCTCCTCGTCTCCTCTTCATCTTGCTTCTCCCGTTTCCCGAATTATCCTCCCCCATTGAAGCTGTGGAGAATAATTATCCGCTGTAGGCTTACGGATAAAAGACCGGCATTGAAAACCATCCCTTTTGCCCATCCTCTTGCCATTCTGCTTTCTGTTATCCTCGTAAATCAAGGTAATTTCGTAGTGTGAACGCTTGTTATGGCAGCTTGTCGACCATTGATCGCGACGAGGATTGTAGTTAGTTTCGCTTCAATCGAAAATGCGAAACGGTTATTATTTGTTTCCTTTTATTTATTTATTTATTTTTTTTTTTCGTTTCTCTTCTACTTTTTCTTATTAGTTTTACGAATTCTTTAAATATTTCGTTTCTTTTTTTTTTCGCAAAAGAGAATAATTTTTTTATGCGAAAGAATAAATATATATAACATAAATATTACTTTATATGATAATTAACGAACAAATATAATTTAAAAGTAATTAAATAGTTTCTACTATTTATAAAATATACACGATATTTTTCAAGCAATTTATTTTTGAAACTCAAGTTATATAAAGATAAAGAAATTCGTTTACGGGTAAAATGAGATTTGAAAGGGAAGATAGTGAATAAATTGGATATGAATCTTGGAATAGTTACACTAAATAGGATTTAACCTTGCGGTGGGACTTCAAATGGAACACTTGTTCATTAAGGAGGTTGAAGCCGCGTTTGAATAATAAGTAGCGAGTTAAAATTAGAGTTAGGAAAGCGAGCTGTATTTTAATTTTCCATGATCCGAATGAGTTAACGAGAATTAGAATTTCATTAAAATTTAATGGGATGTTCGTTTTAAACGAGTGGGAAAGTTGATCGAATCGTTCTATAAGTCGCTTTGTTTTTCGTTTCACAGATGGTCTCAACAAGAAAAAGAAGAGGAAAATAGGGGGGATAGGAAACATTTTCTCCGGAGTCTCTGTCTCGCAGCTTATGGCACAACGTGAAAGAGCTATCGTTACGGCAGCTGGGGTGCAAGGATCGCCAGTGCCAAATGGATCGCAGGTAATCGACAAAATTGATAAAACAGATAATTATATCGTTATATTTTTTTTTTGCAATTACAACGGAAATTGTTACGTACGAATATTGTTAATATTTTTAGGTGTGGCCAATCGCGATACCCAATTTGCAAGTTCAACAGAACAACCAACAAATCTGTCATCAGACGTTGAATTCACCTTCGCAAACTCAAGATATTAACGGCTGTGCAACCAGAAATCCTCAGCAAAGGTTAGGTCAGCATAATATGTCCGGGATGCTAATGGGAAATTCGCTGATAATGAATCAGCAAGGTACTAATTTCAACAACATGAGTCAACAACAGCAACAATTGCTGCAACAGCAGCATCAACAGCTAATATTACAGCAACAGCAACAACAGCAGCAGCAGCAACAACTTATGCAACAGCACATGTCCCAGCAACAACAGCAGCAACAGCAACCACCGCAACAGTTGATGCCTCATCATCAGCAGATGCAACACATGCAAATCTTACAACAACACGAGCAGCAACATCAAAATACGGTTATGAATCAGTTAACGCAACAACAAGCTCCCCATTATCTCAACCAATTGAATCAGCAACCGTTACACATAATGCAGCAACAGGAACATTTAAGCCAACAGCAACAACAGCAATTGCACATGCAACAAATGCAGAAACACAAAATGCAGCAGCAGCAGCAGCAGCAGCAGCAACAACAACAACAGCAACAACAACAACAACAACCGCACATGACTCAAGAACAAATTGACCAATCGGGCAATTATCCTCAACATTCGTCGGACAATTACGCGCATCACATGCAATCCTCGCAAGTGGCGGGTCAAGCTACTCTTCATCCGCAATTGCACCAAATTCATCAACATCAATTGCAGCAACAAACGCAGCAGCATCAAGCTAATCAACACGTGATGCAGGCATCGGCGGACCATTTTCAAATGCAGATACAGCAACAGTTACAGCAACAGCAACAGCAACAGCATCAGCATCAACAAGTACCTCAGGTGTGCGTGCAACCTCAGTATCCTAATCAACAGTTGAATCATCATTCGTTGGATGTGATGCAACAACAAACTTCTGGTTCTGTGATGAATACCGCCGACATGCAGAATAGATTGAATCGTACATCTTCCATGACGGAGGAGGAAATGAACGCGAAGCAGATGCAACAGCAGCAGCAGCAGCAACAACAACAGCAACAACAACAACAACAGCAGCAACAACTTTTGTTGCATAATCACGCGGTACAACGGCACCATGTCGTACAAAATGGAAACTTGTCGAATAACTCGCACGAAAACATGCAACGAATGTATACTCAGAATCAAGTTCAATATCCCGTGAGAAATTTCGACGGTTCGAAAGGGGCTGTCGTAGACGTGAAACATCAGCAACAATACGCTTTATCGAACGTAGCGGGAAGAAGCCCGAATACCAATCACGGTGTTGAGGCACAGCCTGGAATGGGACCAAACCCGGGCCAACCCGGTAACGTGCATTTCAACTCGAGGACACCACCTTGGCAGCAAAATCGGTCAGTTTCGGCTTCTCACCAACCTTCTCTCGTCACGGTTCAGAACATCACGTGCAACTCGTTCGATCGTGTCCCACCCCTCCATCATCACATTCCACAAGCGTCCACCTGGACCGACGAAGTGGCGCGAAAGAAGGCCAAGTCTGGCAAGATAATCGTGAAGAAACAACGCCAGCACAGCGTGACGGACGTTCGAAGCAACAGCCTCGATCAATCGGCTTCGAGTCCGATCGACGAGTTCAACGAGAAAAGTCAACAACAGAACAACAATCAAATAGGGTCGACCGTTAACAGCAGCGGTCCCTCGTTCCTGGAAGATCCGAGCGGTTACCTCGCGCAGCAGACCGCGTTGTTGAACAGCACGATATCGAGGCAGACCGGTGTCAGCAGTTCCCAAGTGGGAATGGCTAATAATTCGAAAGCACCGCAAACGAGTCACGGATCGCATTTGCCCAACAACAACAGTTATCTTCCACAACCAAAGCCTTCCTCCGGCGCTAGCCCTACCAGCACGTCGACCTTCAATTCCGTGAAGAATCACGCCACCTCGCCTGTGGTCGTGCACAGTAGCATGACGCCGACTTCGAGCGGTGGTGGTGGGACAGATTCGGAGAGTAGCCCTTGCCAAGGTTGCGTTACCAGTGCCGATACTCAATCCTACGTTCAGGATCAATACAAGCAACAAATGCAACGCCAGTACCTGATGCATTCAGATCAACGCGAGGATCCTGTCACGTCGTCAACGTTCGGCGAACAGTATCAGAACAATCAACAGCAAGCCGACTCGAGGCCGATCCAGGGTGGTACCGTGAGCACCAGCCATGGCTCGCCTATCGGCACCAACAGTCCAGCGAATTCGGACACGCCAGCTTCGTCGACACCCGGTATATCGCAGCCGGCCACGCCTCAAAGTCTCATTTCGTCTCAACCGTCGACGCCCCACAGTTACTCGCAACCGCCCACACCTCATTCGCATTCTACTTCCTCTGGTCAGGTGCCATCTCAACCGTTAACGCCCCAGGCTCAACAACCCTCGCAATCCTCGGTGAGCAGCGTTGGGCAAGAGCAACGCGCGGAAACGCCTTGCTCCGCCGCAACGAGTTCAAACGTCGTAGTTCCTTCTAGCACACCCTCGTCGCAAACATCCAGTTCCGGTACGGACGGCATGTCGTCTCAGATGACGAAGAGGCAGACAACCAGGCAATCGTCCTTGGACGGTTATCAGCCGCATCCCCATACCGTAAACGCCGTCTCCAGAGTGCCGATCAATCATTTCGCGGGTACGTCGTCGGTGATAACCACGATGGCGAGTGGTCATACAGTTAGCAGTAACACCATCACCTCTGTGCTGGCTGGAAGAGCGAATACCGCCACTGTGTCGATAAACACGCCTTCTGGAATACCGAATCCAGCCATACCCGATATACTTTCGAACAAATCTCAGCATCAAGCATCCTCGACGACATTGCCGACCACCGTCGTTCCTACGACTTCGTCCCTTCCGAATAGTCAGGCGTCGATAGCGATAAGCGTCTCGAAATCGCCGTTGGAGATGGTTCAGAGCGTCGTGAGTAGCATACAAGTACCTCAGGCCAGTACCAATTCACCAGCGCAACCGCAAAATCATCAACAGCAACAACAACAACAACAACAGCAGCAGCAACAACAGCAACCGACTCAACAGCATCCTCAGTCCAACGTACAGGTTCACAACGTTCTTACGTCCGGTGGGATATTGAAACATCCTGCCGGATCTACTCTACCTCCTGGACACATACTAGTGTCGAACGGCGGCCAACTAATAATGGCTAGCACGGGGTCGGGAATCAACGGTGTCATGGCACCGCCACCTCCGAAAATCATTTCCAACTCGAACTCTATGCCACCTTTGTCGGTGTCCCCTATGGTGACCAGCGTGACAGGTGCTGTTAGTCAGGTGATCCCAGCTGTGGGCATGGCGCAGCAAGTTATCGGGCAACCAACGGTGCTCGTCAACACTATACAGACCCCTGTCCTTATCCAACCCGGTGTCATGACGATGGACAGCATAGGCCAGAACGTTCAGATACCGCATCTAACGGTCGCAACTGGGAACGTGATACAGAATGCCCAGTCGATCCTGGACGCGAATCAGGACGTGGCTAGGAGCGTGAGCGCGAATCAAGGGATGGTGAACCGGCAACCGGCGTTACTCTCTCCCGAATCGGCAATGAGCAAGAAGAAGGCGTACAAGAAACGAAAGGCTAATCCGCAAACGGTGGCCTCGATGTTGCACATCGCCTCGTCCCAGCAGAACGCGGGCATGTTGATGCAATCGCAGTCGAACTTCGCGCAGCAGAACTTCCAGACTCAGAGCATAGGCGGGCCGATGTTGCAAGCGTTGACCATCGTTCCTGGAAAGGGTGGGGCCCCGGCTCAATTGGTGATGAACGGGCAGGCTGGCGCCACGTCGGCCCAGTTCAACGCTCAACAAATCATCACGAATCCCCAACCGGCTCAGCAAATAAATCTTCTGCAGCCGGTGAATTTGTTGAACGGCGCCGCTGGTATGGTGCAAAATTTCCCCACCATACAACAGTTCATCGTACCTGGTATAGGGAGTATGGTGATGTCCGCAGATGGGACGGCTACCTTGCTCCAGGACACGGGAAATATCGGTATGCAGCTGCAGATCCAGAACGTGAACGGTCAGAACGTGTTGACCCCGGTGCAGAGCCACAGCGGAATATTCAATCCGAGTCAGAGCATTCTGGCAGCTGGTCCTGCTGGAATGGTGATTCGGGCGCCGCAAGCCACCGGAGGGAAGATTATTCAACAGCACAGCCCCGGCGCGCAATTCCTCTCGCCGAACAGCGGACAATTTTTGGTGAATGGAACCACGTCGTTCGGGAATCAATTGAGCCCGATAGTGGCGAACGTGAGCCCGAATCAGCAGGTGACTTTCAACGCATCCCAGGTACGACCGACAAACATGCAGGGCCAGCAGGAATTCATACAGATGAACGGTCAGACGTTGATGGTACCTTGCGGGACAGCGCAAAATATCGCCGTTTCGTCTGCCCCCAATCAACAGAACACGACGTTCGTTCAACAGAACACCACGATCGTGCAGCAACAGACGACCATGGTATCTAACAATCAGATACCTAATTTTCAAGCTGCGGCTTCTAACGGAACCACGGTCGATCCTTCCTTAAATATCGATCACAATCAATCTTACATCTTGAGTTCTGGAATGATTCAAGGAAAGGCGCCCACCTCTCCTAAAAGTAGCGTGAATTCTCCCTCCTCGGAGCAAAACGTCGAACAACAGCAATACGTTCTTGCGAGCAGCAGCACGACCGTGGTCGAGAAAACGGGTCAACAGAGCGATCAACACAGTCCTCTGATGGCAAGACACTCGGTGTCCACCCAGACAGCTGGAAACCAAGCGAATATGGCTCAGTCGGCCATGATGAGGCAAGGATCACCGCCTGACACTACCACCCACAGCCCGGGAAATAGCCAAAGGTCGAACAGCCCCGCTGTGGACACTACGACGCATGGAGCTGCCTCACCTGCACCACCGATCACAGCTAGACATCATTCGTCGTCCACGGTAATATAGCGAATCGTTCGATTGTTAAATTAATTGCTATCGATAAGTATTATACGTTGTCTCGAAAAGGAAAAATATATTTAATTCGATCGACGAAATAATCACGATTACACGATTAAATTTGCGTTTCCAGCCGATGGTTCATTGCGTGTCGAGTAGCGAACCGGATTCGGGCGACGTTCCAGTGGCGTCTGAAGATTGGAGGATTCAGGGTATCACGACGAAAGAGATCACGCTTAGTCAACCGGGTCTCCATGGAAAAACTTACGTGGAGTCGACGGTTACTACTGGGATCCAGGTTGGTACCCAAGTAGATCAGGTCAACCGTCATCTAACTCTAACAGACATGCACCAGCCGGCCGATACGACACATGATGAAAACACATACGCTGACTCACAGGAGCATATGGACACATCATCACCAAATCATTCCATATATTCAGACACAATGGACCAATCCCCCTCCGAAGATCAGCTAGCAAGCGCCACTAAAGATAATATGGCCGACTTCTCTTATAGAGAGGTGGAAGTAAATACATTGCCGGTCGTAGGTCACGGTCATTATCAGCCGATCCTCTATCACGATCAGCAATATGTTCCCAATACGAACGTTTATCGACAGCAAACTTTAGTGCCAGACCATGCGCATTGCTCTTCCATGTTGCCTCAAAAATACGAGACGAAATCTTGCGCCGTGCCCGAACAGAACGATCCGCAACAAAACTCGCAACGCGTTGCGGGCCAACACGACGATATACATCAAAATTCGACGGACGATAAGCATTTGGAGGGTCAAAGCCTCGGTATTCCTTATTGCCCGGACAGTTGCGAGAGTTATCAGAAATTTGTAAATATCGGTATCGCTGCACCCTCAGGACTTTATCCTCATTTGTACAATTATAGGTCTGATCCTAATAGCATTGCTGTCGTGAACTACTCGCCCAATAAGCAGGCCTATATCAATCCATACATTTACAATCAATTCGTGTACGCGCAAGAGGGTGACGACGGTGAGGACACTGACTCATCGTCCGAGGATTGAGCGCATCTTTCTTTCGTACGGGTCGATTCGATTAGTTTTGTACATTTTAAATTAACTATATTTACATAATTTTCTGTGGCATTCCCCTTCTCGCAAAGGGCACGATTACGCGTTTCTGATCGATATCTATTAAGTTTGTAATTAGTTTGTATTTAAAAAAACGTTATTGAGTTTTTTTTTTTTTTACGCGCAGAATAATACCTTCCCGTGGGCCGAGCTCTCGACGCCCTCCCAGCTCGGTTTTCTTTGGAATTATTATTTAAAAAAAAGAAACGTAAATTGCAATAATGTAACTTGTATGAACAAACGTGTGTTAACGAGTTTTTAAGAAAAACATTGAAAAACGAAAAAAAAGAAAAAAAAAAATTAAACGATTCTTTATAATGGCAAATAGAGAGAAAAAATAAATTTTTGCTAAACAATATCGATCTCTTGATATAGAAATTATCTGACATTACATTATTCCTAAATAATATTGCAAAGGAAAGAAAAAAAAAAAAATACCTTGCAATGAGCATGCGTAATCAGAGTTTGGATTTTGTCATCTTGGTATCATTTCTCGTTTGCATGCCTCGACGAATGAAAATTTTGAACGTGCCATATATTTATAATTCGGCCATTTATAGCGTAGAAAACGTAAGTTTTCTATAAACAGTAGCACACTTTGAACTCTTATCTGTCTAAAATCATTTTCATACGAGTGTCATTCCAATTCTTTTAAAATTTTCTTTTCGTGTAGTTTGTTCGTCCTTTTGTTTCCTTTTTCTCCTTTTTTTTTTTTTTTTTTCTCTCTTTTATTTCATGTAACGTTCTCTGTTCACTTATGTTTCTCACGCTCGGTCGAAAGAATCATGAGAATCTTGCCGGAGAAAGAAAGAAAGAGAGAGAGAGAGAGAGAGAGAGAGAGAGAGACAAAGATTTAATCGAAAAGAAACGAGCGATTTGGCCGACGATAGATTGAAATGATATTAGCATGTGACTTGGTAGGCTTGTGCCTGAGTTGATCGAGTTGTATTTGACAGATCTATACGTCAGAGACGTTGAAGCAAGCCGAAGGTGTGGTGAGCACAGTGAGGTGCGAGGGCAGGGAACATGCCCTCGGCCGCGGAATCAAGCGAAAGCTGGACTCCATCCATTCCATGCATTCTACCCTGCATGAAGACCAAGATGGTCAGTATTGTATGGTATTTTTAGACATTAATCGTAATATTTAGTTATACGAATAGCTCTCGTATATATATATATTATATATATATAATAGCTCTCGAACCACATTTTGATAATCGAAACTTTGATAATGAGAAATATAATTATATTTGTTACATTTGTTTGATTTTATTAGTCAATATTTATTTCGTATTTTATTCTATTATACTTCAGAGTATTCAGAAAGTTATTATGAAAGTTATTTTATCAAAGTGGTATCCGATAGCAGTATCGAAACATTGACAAGTAATAGAGAAAAATTCGAGATGCATGGCAATTTTAAATGAAATTTATTATTTATCCGATCAAAATTTCACGTTGCTTGTCGATGATTACTGATTATGAAATGATCGTTAATATTAAGAATGCTTCTGGCTCTAACATTTTCGATCGTTCATCTTTAATTGATGTCGTTGGGTCTTGATGAGATGACTGTGATGAGATTAGATTCAAGTTAAGTTATTTAATTTTATTATACTCGAGTATAAATTATTCAACATTCTCGACAATTCTTGACCCGTGACCCAAAGATATTAATTAAAGATTTAATATTTTATTTAGAGATACTCGTGTCTGCACTCTAATGTTCCTTCATGCTACCTCGTATTTTGAACAATGCATGTTTCTTTTATTACGTAATCATACGATAGCTCATATTTGTGTGTACTGCTTGTGTTGTGTTCTTGCTTTTGTATGCTGCATGAGTAGTGGCACGATCGATTATCGCTCGTTACATTGTGCGTACGCCTTGATAAAGCTTCTTAAGCGATGTCCAATGATTTATTCATCACCGAAACTAATACGAATGGCCGAAGAAAAAATTCATTTTCACGCGTATTTTATTTTATCTTCGAGATTTATTTAAAACGTTAAGCAAAACTTACTTTATATTCATGCGATCGAGAAAAGGAGTATTTTTATTCCTTAAAAAACATCATTTTTCATTCTTCACGAACACATATAAAGAAAAAAAAAAAAAAAAAAAAGATACGAAAAATATTCCTTTTCGAATAACAACAACAAATTTTTTTCCGCCAAATTTTTCATCGATTTATCATTCTGATCGGGAAATTTGAACAAAAATTGGGAAAGAAAAAAGAGAGAATTTACAATTTAATCGCAAGAACTCGAAGCAGGTAAGTGGTGTCAATACTAAACATTTTTGTTCGTAAAAAAAATATCCCAAGAGACTCGATGCTTTGCTACGGAAAAAGATAACACCGGTTGAATTAATAAATTGTAAATAATTATCATCCGAACGATTCGTTTCGATCCTACAATTCCTTTTTTTTTTTCTTCTTTTGTTTTTTTTTTTTTCCTTTTTGTTCTACTAATTGGCTGTCAAGGTTTGTTAATATTCATCGTTCAACTCAACGATCACGAAACCATTGAGGGGGCCAAAGGGGCTTCAGTCATTATACATTATATGTTCATTTACGGCGCGGGTGTGGCTCACCGGTTTTATTCGTTGCGGCCATCTTCTTCTTGTACATAATCATCCTCACACAAACACACACACATATACACATCTCGTGTCGCATGTGCATAATCTTGGGGAGGGAAATGTCGTTTTCGCCCTGGCCGCGCCAAACTATGAGAACTTTGAGGCGTATATATATATATATATATATATGTATATGTATATATATATGTATATATGTGTATATGTATATATATATATGTGTATGTATATATATATATATATATATATACACATGCGCGAAAATTTGTCACGTAAATTCGGGGTTTTATCACTTTCGTAATTCGCGGTTTCAAAACGAATGTCTGGAATTTACGATTCGTGGCGTACACGCCGTTCGAACATGTGGAAAATAACGAAAAATTATCGTCCAACGACCCATTTTATGGAATTTGTCGTTTTACGATCGAGTCACGAATAGAGAACTGTCTTCGAGTATTGGGAAATGGCGTGGAAGAGTACGAGATCCGTGTAACATTCGAAGCGTGAAAAGAGAAAGAGAAAACGCGTGGGTTGCATTTCTAGGATTTGTTCTCGAACCGTTGAAAGTTTGAAGACAGTGAAAAGATTGGACGAGAAGTCATTGCATGTGCTCGAACCATCCGACATTATACCTCATTCTGCCACTGATCTTGCCTACCACCATTTTTGAATGAAGCTACTAATCATTTTTTAACGAGCACACGCGCGAGCAACAAGCACACTTTCAAAAAAACGTAAAAGAAAAAAGAACAACCCTACAGACACAGACGTAGTGATATCAATACAGGAGATTCTTTTTATTATTATGAATAATAATCCCATTCGTAAGGCACGCACTAAAGAGCATACTCATTTCCGCTGTTATGCGTCATGCACTTATATTGATCGAAATTAACACACAATTTTTTTAACCGGGACGAAACTCGCGGGATCGTGTCGTGGAAATTGCTCAATTTTTTTTTTTTTTTTTTTAAGTAATTTCGTGAAATTAATCGCTTGAAATTTTCAGGATTTAATGTACATAATTATATACGTAATTCTTTCAATGCTTAAATAATTCTAGTAATCCCTAGGACTATTCCTAGGGATCACTAGATCAGAATCCTCGTGTAAAATCTCTCTGATCGAATTTTTTCGATCAGATTGCTTCGCAGATTATTCCATTAATTAAAAAAAATCGTTTTTCGACCTCTATCTCTATCGATACGATAACTCATCGTCGTTAAAAAAATATACATCATTCGAAACTCACGATCCCACGATTGCTCGTCGACTGCTTTCCCGGAAACAAGTTTGGTCTCACCACATTCACCGCGTTCGATCGAGACACATCACCTTCTGGTGGCTAAGAGAGGTAGCGTGAAACAGAGCGAACTAAAACACTATTTTGAGTGCAAAGGAAAAAGAGAGCGAGAGAGAGAGTAAAATAGTAGAGAAAACGGAAAGAGAAAAAAACAGCGTGTGCCTTGTTTCAAAACCCTTTAGTAGCCGAGGCAAAGTCGGAGGAGAAGAGCCAGAGGAAACTGGAAGTGGGTGAGCTAGTATGGGGCGCCGCAAGAGGAAGTCCGGCGTGGCCGGGCAAGGTCGAGTCTTTGGGCCCACCGGGCACCATGACGGTGTGGGTCCGTTGGTACGGGGGCGGGGGCGGTCGGAGCCAGGTCGAGGTCAAGGCTCTCAAGTCCCTCTCCGAAGGCCTCGAGGCGCACCACCGTGCGCGAAAAAAGTTTAGGAAGTGAGTCGCACCACCTCGTTAGGGGGGGATTTATCAGAAAATTGATTGTCGAGCCCTCTTTGGGACGAAGGGTATCGAGGGGATGAACGATCACGATTTACGGAACCTGATCGGTTCGTGAACTTGTTTTCCAATATTTTTTTCTTTTTTTCTTTTTTTTTTTTTTTTTTTCAAGCGATTTTGGAACGATTTCGATGGTTTTATCGTGTGAATCTTTTTTCCTCTTTTGTGGGGTGTACAGGTACTCGTGTCGTTGCATGATCTTATTTTTTTTACTTACCCTGTACAATCTTGAAATTTTTGTGTTTTACGAATTTTTATCGTCGAAAGATTCGTTATGTTTTTTTTTTTCTTGATAATTTTGTTTGAATTGGAAGTTGAATTTTGATCAAAGTTTTGAATGATTAAAATGGAAGTGAGGGAAGTAAGTAAGGGGATGAAAACTTTGTATGTAAAAAAGATTAACTTTTTTAAATTTATTTAATTCATATCCGCTGCGCGGAAGAAATTAAAATTTTATATAAAAAAATTCGCCGATTTGAAAAATTTAACGATTCTGTTCGAAGGATTAATAGCGAAAATACTAAATAATATTTTTTACAAATCCGTTTTTTTTTTTTCTGTCAATAATATATCGTGAATTATTTTTAAAACCGTGCCACCAATATCTGTAACACGATCGAGATTTTTTACAACCAAAGATAAATAACAGGATCCTGTTTCGTATTTCGTTGTCGTTTATCCTTCCTATTATACCCGAAATTCGCAAAAAAAAAAGTTATATAAAATTAATATAAGTGTTTTATAAGATCGATCCATTATTATTAACTGTAATAGATCTTATTCTTAATAGATAATAGATAAGATTTTTCAAATTATCTCAAATAATAATTGTACACAAATGGATCAATTTTGTAAAGCATTTATTAACAAACCAGCAGCTAATGATATCGAGTCTCTGTTAAATATGTAAGAGAAACCCTTGCGTAGCTGCGATTTTTAATCTCGCGATATTCGTTTTTACAGTAGAAGGCTTTTAAGATTTTACTCCTTTTAGAAAAATCCTTATTTAAGAACGCTTTCGCTCTATCTCTTTGATCGCAGTTGCGCGTTTTATATTATATTTATATTCTACACTCTGCATATATATATGTATATATGCAATTTTTATTATATATCGCTTAGTATTGCTGTTTAAATATACTTATAACTTCTTTGTCCAGTAGTAAATTCTTCGTAGTGTACGATCTGCAAAAAAAATTTCATCGCCACGTTTGCTCGACGGTTGGTAAACGAGTATTGGTAAAATTTTATGAAATTCTTCTCGACGCGGGAGCAGTCTGCGATGCGTGAAAAATATTCGACGTGAACAAAAAAAAAAAAAAAAAATGGACATGACAGATTTACGGTTGAGAATCTTTTAATAATAACGCCACTCGAAATCCGCTTATACAGAATTCGACAGTCGGATATTTTGTTTGATTGGAACCAAGCTCGTATCAACAGTTGAAAAAAAAAAAGCAATTATACGTTGAATTAAAAAATTTTTTTGAATTTAATCGACGATTAATCGAAATCTGAAAGAAGTGAAAAATAAATAAATAAATAAAAATGAAAATATATCAAACATCGCAATAACCGTATCAAGATTCTCGATTCTTCAAATTTCACGCAGTTAGACGCCGTTTCGTTATTTCCAGCAACGCATAATAAGGGGTCTTCCGCCTCCTTTCCCTGTCCTTTTTTTTTTTTTTTTTTTTTATTACAATCCATCGATTCGACACACCTGTTTCTCGATCCTGTTTTTAACCCAACGCCGATCAGCAAAGTAGTGTCTCGTAGCTGCGTAGCGCATCCTAGACGTATCGCGGCTTTGCTGTTTGCTCAATTTGAAATTATTCGGTTCGTACGCTCGTACCGATTCATTCTCACCACTAACCCCACGATTTTCTCGTTTGCCCCGTTTCTTTTTCTAGAAGTCGTAAATTGAACATGCAGCTGGAGAACGCTATACAGGAGGCGATGGCCGAGCTGGACAAGGTGACGGAGTCGAGCAAGGAGGAGAAGGTCGGTGGGAAGTCGTGCAAGGTGTCGAGCGGAAGCAAGGAGAGCGGCAACGCCTCGAAGCAGGATGGGAAGAGGTCGTCGTCGAAGAAGGCGTCTGTCGGTTCTGTGAATCCTGTCGCGGCTGAACAAAAACAGTGTCGGTGATCCGTGTCGATGGATCCTCGAGCCAGTCAATTTAGATCACGATGATAAACGCACTGTTCCATCTGTGAACGATAATCAAACGTGTTAATTTTGTGATTGAGAAACACCGACACCGAAAACTTCCTTCTACAACGTTGTTTTTTAATATTCTCGACTGACACGTACACACACGAGCATACACACGTATACACATACATGTACACACGGTGTTTCCGCTGATAAAAAAAAAAGAAAAAAAAAAGAAAAGGCGTGGAAATCTCGAGCGTTGTATTCGATAAAATGGATGTTTAATTGGAAAAATTTTTAATCGTGGATAATCCTTTTTGATGACAAATTTTATGAAAGGGATAATTTATAATTCTTCTTGATAATGAAATTTCGGATCGGTTTTGTCGGGACACAACGCGTCGAGATTTTGAATTTTCCTAAAGCTTTACGAAGATTAGATTTCAAATTTTTCAAGAATTCGATATAGTTATTCAATACAGACTTCTGTATTGCGATCACAATAATTGTGTAAAGTTGAATTGTAACTATATTATAATTAGAATTATGTAAAATTATTTTACATTATTTTATGGGAGGGGGAATGGGAAGATATGTAATGAATTTTTGACGTTTAAAAATTCTTACGATGGCCGATATGTAATATAAAAGATGATGAAAGTCGCAATACGGAAGTAAAAATTGTTGAATAAAAAAAGAAAGCGAGAGTAGAATATAAGCGAAATTAATTGTTGTATATACATTTTTCTTCTATTGGAGTAAAATAAGAATTGTTCAATTTTAGAAATTACAGGATGCTAAATAAGTATCATTCTTTCAAAGATGAAGGAAAAGAAGAAAAGAAAAAACAAGAGAAATCAATATCCAGTGGTCCAGTTATTTTATTGAAAATAACAAAATGATGAATCCATAACATTCGAAGAAATTATCTTACGATTGCCCTGATAGAATCAAAAGTAGTTAAAAGTAGAGATTATAAATAATACGTTTTTTCTCGCGATGACACACATTTATTTTTTATTTCTTTTTTTTTTTTTTTTTCTCTCTTGTAAATAGACATCGATCAAACCAGGAATGAAAGTTTTTAGAGATACCGATGAATTTTCTCGTTCAAATACATTATATGTTAATAGAGGAAGCGGAAAAGTCAATCGAATGTGATCGAAGCGACTGAATTGTAGAAGTAACGAAAAAAAAAAAAAGAAAAAAAAGAAAAAAAAATGAAAAATATTACATAATAATCGAATTAATAAAAGAAAAAAAAGAAACAAAAGATTTTTATCAATCGAAAGTCGGTCGAGATATATATTCGACGTGATATAGGATTAATTCGTCGTTATTTCTCCGCAATAATTTGCCGTTAGCGAGCATGATCAAGCGAAACGCCATTTTTCAGATTCGATTCTTTGCAAACAATCGGCCACTCGCTAATTAAAAGGAGCAAATTGTTGCTAAACATTGCGTGTAAATCGTAAAAAAAAAAAAATTCTATCCTCGACAATGGGCCCTGTTGAACGCTTAATTTGTTAAGAATATTTTTAAAATTTACTTGACATATTTCTGAAACGATAAATTGTTGGATTTGCGCATCGTCAGATATTTTTCTTTAAAATCGTCGGAATGAGCAGTGAGAATGGAATGAAAATTGTAAAAAATGTATTTGTAATTAGAGAAAGTCATTAGTGCTGAGAGAGAGAGAGAGAGAGAGAGAGAGAGAGAGAGAGAAAGAGAAATAATAATTATATATCGACCTGTCAACTGGCGAGAAACTGGCCTAGAGTATGCATTCTTCAAGTGTTATTGCACTTATGCAATGTAAAAACATACGAATAGTAAAATTCATCATGCTCAGAAACAGGTTTTGATTTTCGAGAAAAGGAATGCACGTAGTTGGTTGGCATCGATTGTAAAAAAAAAAAAAAAAAAAAGAAGAAAGAAAAAAAAATACCATACGTGCAGACTATAGCTTTTTCCTTGATAGTTCTGACACACAATTTCTGTGAAACTATAATAGATTTTAGCAGAGACGAAATGTATTTTATTCACCGACTCGAACTATAACGAGAGAGAGAGAGAGAGAGAGAGAGAGAAAAGAAAAGATATTACTCCGTAGAATTACGCGAGATTCGCGTGAAAAGAACGAATACGCGATACTGAGAACGCGATTCTCGCAACTTTCGAACTGGAGACGTTGTTTCGAATGTTACATTAACATTCACGGACGCAAGATGATGTGATAAGGGGGCATAAGAGGTATTTGTATCTTGAAGACTTACGTAATCGCGTGTAACGAGTTAGCATCCGGTGTTCCATTTTAGAATGACGAATACACTTTCATACACACATACACATACACACATACAGACACGTCACCACGTTTCCCTTATCATTTTTCTTTTTTTTTTTCTTATTTTTATCGCACACGCGCGAGTGTGTTTACGCTTACATTCAAGATGCAGAAACAGAAGAGTACTACGTGTAGGTGTTAAAAATGATATTTTTGCGAGAGAATCGATATTACAGTATCTATAGAGAGAAAGAGAGAGAGAGAGAGAGAGAGAGAGAGAGAGAGAGAGAGAGAGATCCAATGTTTCCGATCGATCATTTTTTTAAACGGCTATACGTAAGTGTACAAGATGTAAATTGTTTTACCGGGTTGCGCGAGTAAATATCGAATAACGTTGAAACACTTTTTAAATCACGACGGATTCCACGGAACCAGCGTTTTCTTTTTCTTTTTTTTTTCTTTTTTTTTTTGATCCGCGTAATAATTTTCTAACGGATGTAATCCTTTAGATGATAAAATTATAACGGTATGTATCGTGATTCGATATTATCGCGAACGAAAATGATAAATGAATCTAAAAGTGTAGATAGAGAAACTCGAAGTCTCTGCGAAATGTCGTATTTCCGATTTTAATCGGGCACACGGTGGATTTTTCACTTTTAACAAGACCGCGTCTTTCGAGTAACATAACATAAAGAGTAAATTTTGGTTAAAAAAAAAAAAAAAAAAAAAGGGAAAAGATAGCGAAGAAAAAAAGAAAAAAATGAAACGAAAGAAGCTGAGAATATTAAAGAGTCATAGCGAAGATGTTTTTCCATTTTCCATTTTCCAAGTGTATGTTTTAACACGCGTTCTCTCTTTTAACATTTTTTTTTTCTATTTTTTCGTTCTTTTTTTTTTTTCTTCTTCTTTAATCTCGATCGTCCGATAGCGTGTAATTCGTCTTTATTTTTGTATTAACGCAAAAATCCAAAACTACACACCGCGTTATTCACAGCGCACAATTTAACTCCGAGACGCGAGAAATGTTCCTTTGAAAGCATGCACGCATAAATATGTACAAAACCATACAGAGCGAATCTTTAAAAGTTAGTAGAATATACGAGTATTAAATGGATATTTTATTTCGACTATCTGGTTGAAAAACCATTGTCTAGAAGAAGATATTTCGATCCGGGATAAACTTTCGATTAATACGTTGCTTATCAATCGGAACCAAGTAAAAAATGAACTTTTTCCCAATTTTTCCACGTGTGTTGAAAATAAATAAAAAAAAAAAATGAGCGTGATATCCTTGATATCGATTTTCATTTTTGTTACACGAGTGTTGAAAAGTTTGATTGGAATGAGAATCGAGAATTTCAAAAATTTGATTCGATGCAATTTGATGAGCAACGTGTTAAGAGCAAAGTATTCGATAGTTCTAAACACACAATAGACAGACAATAAAGAAAATGCAAGTATCAAAAGAGAAAGAGGATTGCGCGAATTCTTTTTATGACTCGTTACTTCGACTTTCGAAGGAGAACATTCTCAGTCGAGCGAATTATTCTACGAAACTGTCGATTATTCGTTGCTAAAAAAAAAAAAAAAAATATGTGAGAAAAAATCATTCTGGATGGAAAATCAAATAATTCTTAAAATTTCTATAATCTTTCCATACTGTCATAAAACTGTAATTTTTCTAACTGGTCTCAACGTGTACTTTGCTGCGAAAGGATATTGTGCGAAATATTCGTAACTTCCGAGGACCAATCGCTTTCTAAATTGTTATTTAATAATATACATTATTTTTATTAACAATTGTAAGACATAATAGTTATAGTTTCGTAAATTATCATTTATTTCAAATTCTACATCTAATTTCTTATTTTAGATCCCTAAAATTCTCTAACAATTTTAAAAATTCATTATGGAATTCTTTGAGGAATTAAAAAAATTGAACATAACGAAATTCCAAATTTTGAACGAACAGTTTATGGAAATTAGTTTCATTTCTTAAAAAAAAATATATTTAACACAAAATTAAATTAGACGAATCATTCTCATTACGATTCTACAATGCAAGGATGATCGATGTTTGTGCAACACGAAAGTACGATCAGAATCTTCAAATTTTATTCCAAGGAATAAAATTCGTTCCTTCCCTGTCATAGCAACGAATAATCGTCTTTTTGAAACGACGACACAATATTTCACAATATTTCGTCGTTCACAATATTTCACACTTTCTCCACATTTATTCACGCGCCTCTAATAAACAACGGTACATCAAATCAAATCAAAAGCTCGCGGCAAGACTGACGTGTCGTCGGGCCTTTCCTTCGAATTCAAAAGATGGTCTCGTCTTTTAACAAAAAAAAAAAAAAAAAAAAAAAAGACAAAAAAATAAAGGACAAAAAAAACGACGAGACGATTAAAACAAAGAGACACTTAGAGCCTCAGGAAGACCAAAACAAAATAAATAAATAATTAATTAAATAAAAGATGCATTATCTCAGATTCGTAGATTTCCGTTTTTTGATCAGTGGCGAAAGACATATCACCGGCCGTGGATGACGATTTTCGAATAAAGGAATCGGTATAGATTTTTCGACGAAGAACGATGGCGGACGAGAAAGAAAAACGAATCGTTTTCGAAAACGAAAGAGATCAATTTCTTGTCCCTTCGAAGATCGTGCGAAGAAAAACGCGCAAACGGCTGGCAAATCGCTATTACACAACATGGGACCGTTTTAAAGATAAGACAGTTTTTAATTTTATCGTTCAATTCCCTCGCCCAGTCGACGGCCATGCTGCGGAATATGATTTCGCGGCACGGCTTCCGTATATGCTAGTTTCGTAACACATCGATCCAGAGGTCGATTATTCGACGCGCGTCGAATAGGGGGACGTTTTTTTTTGTCCCCTTTCCCACTGCGTGTTTCGACAAAAAAAACCGTGTGGTGGAGATTGATAAATTTATTACAAAAAATAAAAAAGATGAAAAAAAAAAACAAAAAAGAAAAAAAAAAGAATAAGAGATAAAATAAAAGAACAGTAAAGACTTACCTCAGTAAACGTAAATGTACGCAAGAATCAAACGTCTTTATGATCGAGAGTACGTATATACAACCGTAGAGCCGATGTCCTTTGTATATTTTCCGTATTGTAAATAATTATACATACGCCTTATCGGTAATTAATCGCTGTACGATAACCGTCGACCTTGCGCATTATTTAATATATATACATACATACATATATATATATATATATTAAATATTAAATTTATGCGAATTCATTGGAACAATGAAACTTGTGTAAAAATTTGCAGAAAAAGCGACGCGTGTCGAGAAAGATACTTCGATCTAGCGAAAAAAATTAATGCATTAATTATTGTGAATTAATAATTAGCTTTCGATGATATTTCTTTTTTTTTTTTTTTTTTTTTTTTTAACGAAAGATGAAACGAATTTGATACGAATTTGTGCAACAATTTTTAAATATCAATTTTTGTACATATTACACGTTTGTTTATCCATTGTTTGCGATGTTTTTAATCAATGTAATTTTTAATATACCGAGAATTAGCTCGTTAGCACTGTTTGTATATGTGTAACATTCTTTTTCATTATTTGATTTATTTTGTTAGTTATTAGCCGATGCTATTATTAATCATTGTCCAGTCTGTGTTTCCGAGTTGAGATTTGTTTCTCTAGGAAAATAAATTTTAGCGAGAATAATAAACACATGCGTATATCTATTTTTTGTGTTTTTGTTATACAATTTTTTATGTATTATTATTTCTTTTTTTATTAGTCGATACAAAATGATTTATTTTTTTTTTTTTCTTTTTTTCACTACAATAAGATTTTTCAATGAGAATCACGACGGAAGGGGAGGAATCGTGTTGATGATATATTTAGAAATTTTATATTCATTAGTATCGACCTGCGTTGCTTTTTCTCGAATCGAGATCGAGATCGAATATAGAGAATTGTAAGCACGATAATGTGAAACGAAAAAAAAAAGAAAAAAGAAAAGAAAAAGAAAGAAAAGAAAGAAAGAGGCCTACGTTAATCGACATTCTGTCTATCTCTGTTTTTTCGTATTTCATTTTGCACTTGCGAGGGACGGACGGGTACGATAAAACAGTGACTAATAAGTTAAACACGTTTAGCCATGCGGCACGACTAGTAATTGCGGGAAACAAATTTTTTGGAGAACTATATATACCGATAGTTATCGATGTATGACTGAGAGAGAGAGAGAGAGAGAGAGAGAGAGAGATGAGTTTTTTTGGCAAATATTTATTACTATTATTATTTATCAAAAGAAAAAAAAAAAGAAAAGAAAGAGAATGTAGTTATATTTAACGAAGCGTTTCGTTCGAGCTTGTTACGTTTTGAGAGAGATCTAAAAGAAAATGAAATGAGAGGCGACTTTTGTTTATTGTCGCGTAACGTGTTAATGAGAATGAGAGAGAAAGAGAAAAATTGGGGACGAGTGATAGAGAGAGAGAGAGTGAGAGAGAAAAAATTGCGAGAGATGGAGTGAGAATTAGAGTGAAATTAAACAAAAAGAAAAGAAAAGAAAAGAAAAGAAAAGAAAGAAACGATCGATTGAGATTGCAAATTTTTGGCGAACGAACATAGATTTTAAGAAGTATCAAAAAACAAAAAAAATGAAAAAAAAAAAAAATGGAAAACTGATTAAATTCCTTAGGAACGAACGATTTATCCGTGATCACGATTATCGTGTATGAACAAATTTAGAAGACAGCGACGAATGCACTTTTTGGTGTACGATATGACTATTGATGCAGATAATAGCTATACATATTACGATATCATTTGTCAGTGGTATTACAATAAGAGATAATAATTTTATATTTACAAGATAGAAAAGATCGTTGAATCTAAATGAGTGTAATATACATATGTCTTGTATTGTGAAGACAAAAGAAAAAGAAAAAAAAAGCACACCATCACACAAGAAAACCATATTACACATATGTACACACTTTCCATTTCATGGACACGCCCTCCCCTTTTTGCAAATCCCATCCCCATCCATCACGTTCCCAAAATTCCGTGCTAGAAAGAGGAAAAATTAGGAAAGCTAGCTTATTTAATATTTGGCATAATATTTATATATATATATATATATATATTATATATATATATATATATATAAATACAATTATAAATACGAATATAAATACGGATATAAATATGATTATAAATATGATTATAAATATGAATATAAATACAAATATAAATACAAAATATAAATATATATATAAATATATATATATATATATACATGAGAGATAGAGCATAAAATAAACAAAAAAAAAAAACAATGGAATAGTCTCGGTGATGGCAATATTTGCTTGACCGAGAAAAAAGTATGAAGCTATGTGATCCACTACTACTAGTAGCTTTTAGCTGTAAAGACTTATACTTTATTTTGTAAATTTTGTTTATACAATGTTTGATCGTTCACGCATAATACTATTGTATGTGAAAATAAGTTAATAAATCATTAACATGTGAAGTTATATAACTGTGAAATATTTATTACACATGTGTCATTATTAATTATGTTAACTCTTAAGTCGTATCAATGTGATAAAAATTAATTATTTATTTTCCAGATCTTTTCAAGTATGCATTTACATATTTTTTTTTACGAAGACAAATATACGATAAAATATCGCATAAAATTAAATTACTTTTATCTTTAACTAATTATAATAAATATATAATTATCAGAATTTTATGACAGGGGTTCAGTTTATTATTCGTCGTGAATTATCGACAAACTTGTTCGAGTTTCTATTCGAGCCACTAGATGGCAGGCCAATGTTCGAAACTTAAAATACCCCTTAACCCCTTAAAATTTAAAACTTTATGACCAAAAAAATTAAATGAAATTTAAAATTGGCAATTATTATAAAAATTTACCAAAAATTTTACACTCTACTATCACGTTATCGTATCATATGAATCTCTTCACAACTTCTTCACAATATTTATAATACATCAATTTCACCCTACTCCACAATCCTTATTACTTCAAAACTTCTTTTAATATTAAAAACGTTAAAAATTCATTAATACATCTTTTGCGATCTTTATCCCTACAATATCCATTGAAAATAATTCCACCCTAATCTTAAAAATTAATCTTTCAATATATATCTCTTCCTTCCGTTTTTTCCCGTACAGCAATAAACGATTCGTGGAAACTAAGCAGGTGCACGTACAATAAAGCAGGATCGTTGATCAGGTGGCTCGTTCAGTATCCTTGGAAAGAAGTTAGCGGGATCGATGATGCGCGTTCAACTGCACACGGCCACCCTCTCGCATAATCCGTATGCACACGAATATGCGTACGTTAGGAAACGATCGATAGTCCGCTCATCCGTCGCTAAAAGGGTTAATGATGCCTGGCTTGCATAAATGGCGCTCACGGACCCGGACAAATGAAACGTAATGAGCGGATCGGTAGTACATAGCGGCGTGTCACGATCGTGAGACTCGTAATAATGTCGTGGCCCGGGTCCACGTGAATCTGTGCGCCCTCACACCTATCCGGGACGTGTGAATTCGAACAATACGATTAGCGGCTCTATCGACTCGCCCCCCTTCACGACCCTCGCCCCTATCGTTCCACCATTCGAGCCATCGACTCGAAACCCCTTTTTGCTGCACGCGGCTATTTACGCGAAAACGAAACCAGCTTGTTTGCCACGGCCACCTACGCGTTATTGTTTCCTCGTGCGTCGTCTGTTTGCGGTAATCTCGAGCCTCGAACCCGATCGAGTATGCGACACGAGTAATCCAAGGGTGATTGGAATCCCTTTTATAGTGAATGTAACGTAGCATTAGATCGTTGCACACGAAATGTTCGGTTTCAGGTATTGGTAAATAGAAACGAATACAATATCATCTTCGATTAATTTTACGGATCGATTTAAGGATTGGAAGATGGATCGGTATATAGATTTGTTTTATCAATCGTTTTAAAAATTATTTGAGTTCAAGTAATTTCATTATACGCGCGTCTGAAATTATAATATAACGGATAAGAATCGAAGGAAATTTGAAAGTACGAGCACAATTAAATATTTTAATCTCGATTACGATAAGCCTTATCGGGAATTGGATTGTTTCATCATTCGCGATATCTAAATAATGTATTTCGAAACAAGTCTGAAATTTTAGGATAATCTAACTTCTTTACAGAGAAATCACAAAGAAACAGTTTGCAATCAATAAAAACTTGCAAAACTTCAACAAACTAAACTTATTAAAAATTATATCTCAATATACACTCGATATCGTGACACGAACACGATAATCACGGAATCCGAGGTAAATCCCCTATTCCTCGTCGATTTTCAACGTCTCGACGTCTGAAGGACACCTCTGTAACGTAAGTTTATTACGAGGCTGCAGAACTTTCTTCCTTCCAAGAAGGTGAAATTACTTCATAAACGTAGGGCCAAGAGCGTGTCTCGACAGGAATGTACCGCGGTCGCGTCTCTACAAGTTACCTAATGAATGTCGGAGAGAGGGAGGGATGGAAGAGGGTTGGAAAAGGCAAGCTTGGCTGCCGCTCCCTCCTCAGAGTGTCTTTCTTCGTCTTTCGCCTCGTCCAATTTATGCGTCTACAGTGATAACGAGGCTTGGCCAACGAGAATGCCTCTGCCGTAGACACGTTTGGACGTGGAAGGGCTGTTTACCGGAAAAATTCGTCGAAGGGTCTCGTCGAACGGTTTTTAAAATGACGAGTGAGGAGGGTTTTCCATAAATGATCGGCCGACAAAGGGGCGAGGGAGATTGAATGGACTTGTTAACGGTTGTTTCGTATTGGATTTTCGTATTCCTCGGCTTCGTTCGAGGATGAAACGTAATAATAAGGGATAAGGGAGTAAACGAAATAAGAAAATCCTCGATTCGTTAATTAGTTTCGTAAGAGGGAAGAATATTAAATATCTCGTTTCTTGTTGTTCGTGTCGAAAAAAGAATTGTAGTAGAATTTTTTCCCCCAAACGGGTTAAACGATATTTAGAAAAGTATGATATAAAAATAGAGAAAGATTTCGTTTCATCGGATTTAAAATATTTTCAGGTATTGTTGGGATGGACGCCCGTTTACAAGCATATTTGCATTATTGAATCCGTTCCAGGGGACGATTTTCGAAAAATATGTTACGCGCCTTCCCGTGAATCTATATTAGCGGGTAAATAATTTTTTAATCGCCGCTGATTCCCCATTCACGCTCCGCGTATTATTCGATATTCCGTTTACAGCAATCTCGTAAATACATTTTCCCGCGGAACACGCAGGCCACGTGTTTCGAGGACGAGGTAAATATTTTGCAAAGTTCGTTAATCCGGACATTTATTGGCATAGAAGTTGCCACTTTTTATGCAAATTAAGCCACGGGGCCCCGCATTCGAGAGTTTCGAACAGCTCTTTTGTAATTTTAATATCTCGTTCACACACGTTCGTGCGTACATGTATTCGTGACACACACACGCGCATACAAACAAATTGGAATCATTCAATCTACCGTTGCATAAATAATCGTCGCCGATGCTAAATGCAAACGCAGCTTCCGAAAGTTTGGCTCTTGAATTACCTTTCCAACCCCCACTTCTTCCCCTGTTGCACTTTGAACGAGGTTCAATGGGAGAGGGAGAGAGCCTGGACCGTTAATCCAGAAAATTCCGATAGTAGAAGATGCCTGCGATCGCAAATCCCACCCCTCCTCCTCTTCTCTCCGATATCCTCCATTTTCTCGAATTAATCTTTCGCGCGCGGGCGAAAGATTTCGAATTTGATTTCTCTTGTCCTTCTAAGTGAGGGCAAACGAGCTGGCCCAATGATCGTTACACGGAATGGTTATTCGATAAATCGATTTAATCAGGCTTCTAAGTGGTTCACTCGAATCGAGATTTATCGAATTATCATCGAATCCGACCGAATTTTTTTTTTTATAGATAAGTTTGAAAGATCAAAATCTTTTTCATTTAAGTATTTAATTTGAAATTTCTTTTACAGCATTTTTATATTATCAGTTTCACATTGGCGCTATTTTAGAGTTTCGTTTTATTTTATTTCCAATATCGTGGAAAATTTATTTCCTGAAAAATGTAAAATTCAAAATTTTCAAAGCTGAAAAACATTTATGAATATAACGTTTTATTGCACACACTCTGTGACGAAATATTAAATATTTTTATTCTTTCACGAATGTTGACGGTAATCTCCGCAACATAAAAGCAATATAATAACAATTAACACTTTTTCAAACGTATTCCTTCGCGTTTTTCGATTTCTCCGCTGCTTGTTTCCTTTCCCAGAATGTACGAAAGCAAAAGCCAGAAACAATTAATCCGTAAAATCGTGGAAGTTAATGTAATACTCGATGAAGCGTTTTCCATATTTCAGAAAAAAAGATAAAGTTATATACAACGAGAAACATTACATCACGTTTTATTAAAAAAATACGTATATTCTCTTTTTTCTAGAAAAATAAATTCATTAACATGTTAAATATCAAGAATTGAAAATAATTAATATTTGCATTTATAAATATTAATTAATCGAGTCCAAGTACACGTTTCGTCATCGTTCAATAATCGTACGTTCGTACGATTGTAAAAGTTTGAAAAAAATTAGAAAAAAAAGAAATGAAATATAAAACAACGTAAACTCTCCCCATCGAGAAGTATAAAAATATGGGCAAATACTTTTTGCATCCACTTTTAAATATCAAAACGTCGCGTCGCCGGATCAATCTATTGCCGGAGAGAGGGAGAGAGAGAGAGAGAGAGAAAGAGAGAGGAAAAGGGAGGGAGGAAGGGAGAGAGAGAGAGAGAGAACAAAGATTCGAAAAGGTCGGCCGGAATAAAATTGTCGGGGTAATTAATCCGGAAAATTTTGTCATCGGGGTAGGGAACGATTGTGCATGTCGCGCTTTTCAAAGGGCTCGACTGTTTCAAAGCTTTCGACTTACGCAACGAGCGACGTAATATATTTCCGAATAAAGCTCGGCTCCGCGTGCATGCCATCTGCCAGCCCAGACGTTCCACAAATATACGGGTGTGCTTTCTCCATCGTGGAATCAAACGATGGAGAAAGCTAATTAAAGGTGCATATTTTTAAACGTCGATATTCGAATGAAATCGTCGGGAACGGAATGTTGAATTTCGGTGAATTCCTTTACCCACCTTTGCCCACCTCTTTGGAAAGAAAAATTTCAGATATTTTGATAAAAACGCCTCCCCCAACGGACGTTTTGATAATTGTACAAAATTCTATCTATATAATTGTGCCATTTAATTTGAAAAATACGAATATTGTAATAAGTGTAACAATAAGGATATCGGGATGAAATTGAAGAAATTGTGTTTTAATCGATTTAATAGAAAATTTTTGAAATCGAAAGAATAAATAGAAGAGAAATTTTTATTCTATTCTACAAAGAAATTTCTTTTTTTTTTTTTTTCTTTTTGTTTTATGAAAGATCGGGGAGATTGAATTTATTTGTCGTGGAAGAATGCACGGAGGAGCATTTTTGGACAGCACGAATTTTCAGGATAGTCCATCTTGCGGCGAACCATTCCTTTACTTGCAAGCTTTTAGCTGTGTTGGTTGAATGGAGCAAATGATAGAGCGGGAGTGAACAGCTCCCTGCTTTTAATTTGGCAAATTCCACTCGGAGGTAGTGAAATCGCGATCGAGCAGACATGAAAGAAAATACATCCTTTGACTTGTTTACGTACCAACAGTGGATTCAATACTCTTCCCTTTTTATACCTTTAAATATCGATTATTGTATTTTGTTTAAAAGGAACGAACGATTGATAAATAAGTACGGAATAAACAAGATAGTTGTATCAATTATGTTAATATTTTCAACGACATAAACAAACGGTATAAAAATATATATATCTACTTTTGAACATGTTCATTTCATAAGTAGCCTAAATACCTTATCCTTGGTGTTCTCTCGAAAACTTTTCTCTCTAAACTCTCGTTCCATTCTCTGCACCTTTTACTTACTTTTACTTATCACGCTTTGCACGCTTTTAAGAATTTTTCTTCTTTACGTACTCGTATTTCAGATGCTATATTTTACATGTATTTTACTATATATATTTTTATACATTTTTTTAATGAAAAATAAATATATTCGTGGAAAAATTAAAAAAAAGACAATCATAGTAATAATTGATATTTACATTCAAACATTCTATGTGAATTAATCATCGTGATTATTGGAATATAAATTTTTCATTAAAATTGTAACAGTAAAATAGAGCGACTGATTAATAAAAATTTTCGTCTCCAATTAATTATTATTATTTAATTCATTAAGAATTTCGTATCAATTTTTCAACGTGCGTATCTGATTCCAAGTACGAGAATAAGTACTTATTCTAAAGAATGCAATGGAATCAGAGAAGCTCGACAAAGTTTCAAGGCTTTATCGGTTATTACGTCAAAACTTTACGCCCACCAACTTCGGATCGAATTACTATGAAATTTATTCACAAGTTGAGTTGAGCCCGACTTGACATTGAATACACTTTCATGAAATTGCTAATATAATCAAATGTGGTTAAATCGACAGAACGATAGTAACAAGAGCAAAATTACGATCGAACTTTACCTTTCAATATTTTAACGCCGGGTAACAAACATTTCCCGAATATTCCAATACGCCACTCCCTGTACATAAATTATACGAAATATTAATCGTAACTTAAAAATATCTATTTTTATTTATCTATTCACAACACACGGATGAATCTATCGATAGGAATCTTCTTTACTCTTTTCCCTGATTTTTTTTTTTCTTTTTTTCTTTCTTATAATCGACAACGAAATCACACACTTCCCAAACACAAAATTTAAACCCAATACCTAATTCAAAATTCTAATTTAAAAAAGAAAAAAGAAAAGAAAAGAAGAAAACTTTTAAATAAATAAAAAGATAAATGCGAAAATGAAAATGTGAGGAAAAGAAAAAAAAAAAAAAATTCGCGGCAAATAATGAATCGTTCGGGAGGGAAATATAATTAACCGTGGAACGAGCCACACACACGATAAGCTGTTCACTGGTAGGAAGGTGGAGCACGGTAGATCGCTTAACCGGCGGCCCGTAGCGGATCATACCGATATGATTACCGAATTATGCGAGGCCCGTTGCACGCGGCCACGTTTGTCGAGCCACCGGGTACATAACCAATATTTAACGCCTATTAGTGCCAAAGAGAATTTATCTTACGGCGCCACGGGGGGTTACGCTCGGCCAGGAAGAGGGTGCTCGGGGAGAGAGGTGGCTCGGCCACGCCACGGCTCGAATCACGAGGGCGAGGGCGAGGGTGTGCGGGAAGGACGAGGGGGGGGAGGGGGGGAGGGAGCGCGCTCGACCCGGCGTATACTCGCAGAAATTACGCGACACCGGCGTATCCGCTATTGATTTACCGGCACCAGGTGCATACGGAATCCTGGGTGAATCCTGGGCCGACCGTATTATTAGGACGGTTTGTCATCAACCCCGTATCTCCTCGCGTTTATCGCGGATACCCGTCCGTGTCCGGATTTTAAATCCGTTAATAAAGTCGAGCGGTAAAAAGTCTCGCGAGAAACTTTTCTCGTTTAATCGTTTTAGGAGGTTGAATGGAGAAGGTACGCGGGGAGAAGGAGAGAGGGAATTTTGAAAAGGGGAGGAGGGATTAGGATGGATTAAAGTGATTCTCCGTATATTTGTCGGCCTTTTTGTAATTTTCACTTGTAATTAACGAGCCTGTAAAATTGGAAGCTCGCGGATTTGTTTTCAGGAACGAGAGGGGATTAAATATTTTGACGCGGTACAAAAATTTTGTGTTGTGTAGATAAATGATAATTTTAGCGAATTCAAATCGTCGATTTAAGCGGTTTCCTTTTTTATAGATAGCGTAGATAAATTTCGATGGAAACGATAGATAATTAAACGTGGTAGAGGATGTTACAGTGGATGATAAAAAAAAATATATATTACGCGTGTTATAACATCATCTGTATAAATGTAAAATCGCTCGCTATAATGAATAATCAAACATTAATTACTCGTTGATTTCAATTGTTACGACCGACTTTACCAGTTGCACCTGGCTACCTGCTAACGCGATACAACGATCGCTATAATTGCGATCATTGTTCTCAAGTGACACAATTTGTCTTCCCTGTCTAAACGTTGTCATCGCTTTACAATAACCAGTTCACCAACGCCGACACATTGTCGAGTTGTAACCGAAACGGAACGCAACTGAAGATCGTCATAAATCATGCTACGCATCGTGGATCGCGACAAATAGTTGAATGAATCATAATTGTCTGCCTGTCTCGCGCGTTTGCTTTCGAATTAATACGCAAGACGTAATAAATAACAACAAATATTCGTGGAACAAGCAACGCGATTGAAAAAACAATATTGACAAATCGGCGATGAACGATTGAGAAGAGCGTACAAAAATTTCAAACGTATTGCATTATCTCGCAAATCTTTTTCTTTTTTTTCCTTTTTTTTCTTTTTCTTTTTTTTTTTTTTTTCCTTTTTTTTTTTTACTATCCATCTATCCACTATCAATGTCAAGAAGATACATGTTTCCGTTTGAAACAAAAAATTAAATAAAACTGAAATGAAAAATGGATAACGTATACCCTCTGTCAATCAAAAATGATTTACGTCATAAATCGTGTCATAAATCATGACAAACTACAATCAAATTTACGAGCGAAGCAAGTAAAGTGTCATATTAACACCCCATGTCCCATCATCTTTCAACTTTCGGTCTACTTATTACGTGTGGATAATAACGCGAAAAGAAAAAAAAAAAAAAAAAAAAAAAAAAAAAAAAAAAAAAAAGAAAAAAAAAAAGAAAAAGAAAAAAAGAAACGCATTTACATATCCACGAAAAAGGAAGAGAAGAAAAGAAGAGAAAAAAAATTAATCATCCTCAAACTTACATCCACTCGAATGAAAAACTCGGCGCGACAACTCGGCCGCGTTTCGTTCGTTCCAACGTCGTTAACAAATCGGCGGTCGAAATTAAACTTTTAATTATATTCCGATAATTGGAGCGTGCAAATTGTGGATTTCTTTTTTATTTCCTTTTCTCGCTCGAATGTCTGGCCGAATATTAATAACACCGGAGTGTTCGGCCGGCGCGAATTTCACAGAGACGTCCAGACATCATCCCCGTGAAATATAATCTTTAACGGAGGGGGAGAGGATCTAATTAATTTCCCTTACCCACCCTTCCCACTTATTTTCTTTCTCCGCGGCAATTATACAAAACTTTGAATTTCCATCGCTATCCGAGATTCGTACGCCCTCCTCCCCCTCTCTCTCGTTCATCCCTCCCCTCCCCTTTCCCACCCGATTTGACAACAATCGCGAGGCATAAGCGGATTATTTAAGAAGTTTTTGCATGCACCAACGTTGGAATTCTTGGCCGCCACTATTCACGGACGCGTCTGGCGTTTTCCGAAAGAGAAAGGAAAAAGAGAAAAGGCCAGGGGCGGAAGAGGGAGGGAGAGGAGGGGTAGGCACTTGTAGATAAATCGCATTTCATCGAATTGGAGGGAGGAGGGAAAATAAAATGGCGGTTTTTATCGGTATTTTAATTGCGCCTCGACCTCGAAATTTCGCCCGGTGGCTGTCGCGCGATAATTCGAATTGGCCGAGATCTTTAATAAAGGGGAACGCGATTTCTCCCTTGTGCCTCCTTCCTTCGTCCCGTTGCTGATAAAACCTTGGTTGTTTGGGTTGTAATAAGGGGAGTTGTTCTCTTTTCTTCTTCTTCTTCTTCTTTTTTTTTTTTTAAATGTTAATCGCCTCGAAAATAATATTCGTGCTTTCCGATTAATTTTATTTATTATCGAGCATTTCTTTTCAAAAAATCTTTAATTATTCGATTAACATGTGTGCAATTAGTGTAAATGTTTCTAAAGATTTTTTAGTAAAAAAAAGAAAAAAAAATAGATGAAAATGTACTGAATTTATTGTATAATATGATTATATTGTTTAATTTGCTACGCAACGTAGAACTTCTTTGTGATTTTCTAATGGCGATCGCTTTATCAAACCGTATCATATTATCTATTTAATTTTCCACCCTCCTTTCATTCTCCTTTATTTAATGAATTATATATAAACCGCACAAACTATAATTGCATCGTTTCATGCGAAAAAGAGACTTCAAAAGACTTAGACTTCTTTGGATAGTAAAATAATTAATTAGATTCCACATTTTTTTTTTATGGATGCCCTGACGAATTCTTCACATTTATAAAAAATCCTTATTCTTCTGAAGCAAGCACTGACGATTCTCATCAAAATTCTTCTTGCGTCTAATATGCGAAAAATTAGAAAAAAAAAAAAAAAAATTTATTGATCAAACACAGCTACAATAAACGTTAATCAATCCATCGATCAATCAAAAGTTGAAAAGTTGAAGGTGAAGCTCGATACTCGAGGACGAGTAATTGGTCTATCGAGTACAGAGCTTAGACGAGGGACAAAAAAAAAAAAAAAGAAAAAGAAAAAAAACGGCGGCAGTGGATGGAGAAAATGGTTAAGAACGGTGGCACGAATAATGTAGCACCTCCCATCCCCTGACACCAGGGCTCCCAGGCATTTCGTTTTCGACCCTCCCTTGAGAACCGGCCTGATAACGTAACGAAGAAGGAAGCGTCAACGCCACGGCATACGTCGTCTGGAGTGGAAAAACTGATTTATTGCTTCGCAGCGTCGCCACCGTCTCCCACCGCGGGAGAAAGAAGTAAAATAACCTCGACCTCCGCGATGCACGATGGAAATTCGGCGACAGTTGCACCTCCGCTGTGCAACGCGGATTTAGAAAAGACAGACTTATTTTTATTTTTCTAAAAATACGTTCGAAGGGTAGGGAGAAAAGAGTTTTTCATTTTTTCAAGATTCTATTAATTAATAAATTAATTTCGAAGCGGTTGAATTATGAATGAGAAAAGTGGAAATTTTCAAAATTGAAAATTTTGTTTGCTCGTTAATCGAAGAGGATGAAAGATTGAAGCCTGATCGATCGAATTTCTATAATATATCCTCTCGATTTTATTCCAGGAAATTCTTCCAATTTCCTGGGCTGCCTCGTTTGAAACGTCGTAGATACGCGTGATAGTGTAAATTGTTTTGCAGTTTTGACGTGAAGTTTCATGTAAGCAATTTCGCAGGCCGTTGCTCGTTCCGTTTTATCCGTGTAACGGCGCAAGATTCCTTTTGCAATTTTTATGCAACTGGATTTCCAAGCGTACAATACTGCCACTATTCGTTTTGCATGCATAGAGAATGATCTTGAAAAAGCGTTTCTAGAAATGTAGGATTACACGATGTATACGAAGGAGTATTTTGGTAATTTACAATCGAATAAGTTATTATTATTTAAAATATAAAACTTATTCTATTCGTTATAATTTCTATTATTATTATTATTTTTTTTTTTTTTAGTAAATTAAAAATTCGAGAAAACGATATAGTTTATTATTTATTGTTCATATAATTATTATTCATATTATTTTATTTCTTTTTTTCATCTTTTATAAAATGTACGAACATCGGTGATGGTGATTCAACGAACGATATTTTGTTTCTTTTTTTTTTACGTTTAAAAAAGTAATTAAAACGTGTTCAAAGGAACATAATACAGTATAAGCAGATAAGCAGACACATTTTGCCATGCACTTTTTAATTAAAGCAAATTTCTTCGCAACATAATTAAACTTAGAATTTTGTGAAAGTACTTTCGTGTGTTTACGTATTCACGTATCCGCGAAATACGTATAATATATACATTAAAACGTTTCTAAACCTTTATACGCTGCGTATATTCTTTTAATATCCTCTCAATTAAATATATTCAACTTTTTATGAAGGAAAAAAGAAGGTAAAAAAAAAAAAGTACAGTTGCCCTTACAGACTGCCTTACAGACTGTAAAATAGGAAGACAAGTTTCAATTTTCTGCTACAAGAAGTACTAGTTTTAATGAGCGTTTGCATTGTGCAGAATTTGTACAAGGGAATGACACTCTACGGAATTATAATGAAACTCGTTGAACAAAGAAATGATGTCGAAATAAAAAATATATTATAAAATTTCAATGAAGCTCAATTCAAGCTTACTTTCATTTTCGTTGGATTTTTTTTTTTTTTTTTTGATTTTTTTTATTACACGGAATTCAGAAATTGCGATATAATATAATATCAAATGTTAAAATATATTTTCGTAATATAAGTTTTTAATTTTGATCGATCGAAAAATTTATCAAGTTTATATCATTCAATTTTTTATCATTTTTCCTTCTTTTTTTTTTTTTTTTTCATTTTGATGCAATGCATAAATATGAAAATGTCATATCATCTATGTCACTCTGTCTGTTAATTCTGTTCTGTTATTTTTTTTTCTTTCTTTTTTTCTTTTTTTTTTTTTGAAATCGTTCCTCCCATGTTTGCAGAAATTTTATTCAGGGATTACTACTAGATTCAACGTTCAAATATTTGGAAACTATTCTATTTGTTTTACAATGAACGTAGACAGGAACGTGATTTTCGACCGGAATTCGAATGCGTGTATAGCAATTGTTAACAAGTGAATGCAACAAGGAGCTGACACGGTCCTTGACTTTTTTGATGTGACACAATATGACGTTTCGTGACCCAATCCATCATAATCCTAACACAACTCGCCTCATACACGAGTACACGAGTATAGATATCGAAATATAAAAATTTAAAAAATCAATAATCTATTCGTATTATACGAATTTCTATTTTATTATTCCCGCAAATGATCTATAACATCGATACAGTTAGTTCGAAATTATCTTCTTCTATTATCAATCTTAATTAATTTTTTAATTTATGCATCTTTCTTCGTTGTAACTTTCTTATTTATTAAATATCTCCCAGTAGAAGAAGTAGATTTAATTCTGAATTATGTACTTCTTTTGATGTTCTTACGAAGAAGAAATTTATTAAAAATCTCCATAATTAATTAGCTCTGATGTCCTGATTAAGAATGTAATAATCCAAAGTTCCTTGAAGTATTTACATCACTGTTCGATAAATTTAATGTTCTCAAATACATAAAATAGATTATATCGTTTCAAAAACATTCTAATCTCTCGTCACATCGTATTCATCGTTTTCACAAATTCCTCCAATGTTAATCCGATAACAAATAAAAATAAACTTAACACAACGATATTTAATTAATATTTTAAAATTAATTCTTATTTCGCCACAAGATTAGAAACGAAAATTATCGATTTCAGTCGAAACATTTTCGAAACGCGTCAAATTCAACTTTATAGGAATCTAAGTTTAATTACCAACGTACCAATATCCAACTACAAAATTGAAAGCATCGAAATTTCGTTCGAAACTTCGAACTTTCATCCGTCCGTCCATCCACGTGTGCAAACACCTCCCATACCTGATTACATATTCAATTAAGCATTTCCATCGTCGTTGATACGCCCTGAATTAAATATGTCAACTTGGAAAACGTAAAAAAAAAAAAAAAAAAAAAAAAAAAGAAAAAAAAAAAGAAAAAAGAAAACTAACAATGCTAACACAGCGGAGTCGTGTATTACCACATGGCCATAGTTTTCTTCCAGGTACCACAACGGCTGTAGCAACTGGCGGGTCCAACTTGGAAAACGCAACAACACCTTCGGTTATCCTCGGGGGAAATGTCGGAAAAAGGACCTAACATCGCTTCCACTGTTGCTTCACACGTTCGAATAACGAATACGTATACTTCTCGAATGGTTATGCACCCAGATCCACCCAGACCCATTAAAAATGTATCTCTGTCCACATCGTTACGATGTTGACTCGTTTGTAGACATCGTTTAGACGTGTTTTGCACAGAGAGAGGTCGGCCCTCGGTTCACCCCTCGCTTCTTTCCATCCGGCCTCGTCCTTTCTTAAATAATTTATAGAGTGGATTCGGGGATGATATCGCTTATTAGGGGCTCTCCTATGAGTGAAAAATTTATGAGGATTGTTCTTCCCCTCCTTTCACCTCGACTTAAGTGAATATCCTCAAGATCCTTGAGGATATGTGTGTTAGTTTCCTTCTCCTCCTTGTATAATTTCTCTCGTGGAGAAGGTTAGGCGTAAAATTCGTCGTTAATTGTTATTGTTATACGGGGAGGATATACGATAAAGGATTCGTTTAAATTTTAAATTTAAATGAATTCAAGTTATTGATATAACTCAATTAGCTTGACGTTCATAATATTCAATATTAATTTCGTATTCACATTGTTTAAGAGCAACGTTAAAGAGCGATCGATAATTTTATGAAATGAATGGATACAATGTATGTATATATATATGGTGTATATTGCTTTAATAATCGTATCATTAGCTTCAACAATTATGTATAAAATGTATAAAACGATATTGTTCTTATTTTATTATCGGTAAATTAAAATTCAAATTGATCAAGAATTAATTTTCATTTGTGAGCGATCAATGAAAACTACGAAAATTTGCTTAAATTTCATCAATTTGAATTATAATTATGGAAATGCGAATTTTTATTGAATTAATATCCTTATGAATTCGATTAATCGATAGAGAATCTTTTCACCACTTAAATTATTTAATAATCATCAAGTACCTAAACTTTTTCTGAAATTCGTGATTTAATGGATTATCAATGTGCAGAAAAGAACTCTAAATTATGAAATTATAACCAGTATCATAATATTTTGATAGAACGTTAACACAATGAAGAGTGCACATGATTCTATCTATTTTTAAAAATAACAGGCTAAAGGAAAAAATTATCTCAAGAGATAGAAAGTAATGAAAATTATTCATTTCAAGAATTCCTATTACGTTCCTCTCATAGAATAAACATACAACATATTGTGCATTTTGATTTCGTAGAGACATACACATTATAATACATATTATTTATATTTTCACGTAAATATTTATCGAGAAAACATATATCTCTCGTTAGGAATGTTATATCATTCCTTATAATATTTTCTTTTTATTCCATTATTTTGAATAATTTTATCATTTTATTTCCATCATTAGGAATATTATTATTTATCCCCCTTCGGATCTATGTCCGGTCGATGATCGATACCAAGCGGATGAATTATATGTAATTCACTGAGGAACTGAATGAGCAGGAAAGAAAAGTAAATGGAGTACAAGAGGAATCCGTACGATCTTCTCGCTATAGCGCCGGTGATGTTCAGGTAAATAATAGACATACATAATGAACATACAAGGAAAGCCAAACAACCGGGCGCCATATCGCTCAGTCTCATCATTGTAAGATAATTTGGATCTTTAGCGGCTTCCAATCCGTAAGTCAGTCCCAATCCCAAAAGCGTATTGAACATCGGTCCACCAAAGCAAGCTGCATAACCCATTCGTGGAAATCCTCGTTTGGCTATGGTGACGTTCGCTACGAGATCTGTAAGCAGATTTCGACAGGTATCAATCCATCTTATGAATGAGATATCACGTAAATGAGGGGACGAGTCGGATTGTTTCGTTTTTAATTTCCGTTTGTAATTTAAATGTATTTTAACGACGGATATAGTTATATAAAGTTATAAAATCGCTTGTTTTATTTATATTTAATATAAGGAAGGTAGAAAAATAGAAATAATGAAAGGGAAACGAAGTTTAAGAAGAATGAATATTAAGAGGTAATAATATTCATGGCACATCGAATCGAAATTTTTATTATTTTTTATTATTTTGTATTATTTTTATTACTTATAAATACGAAAGTTTATCATTATATTTATTTAAATTAGTTTCATTGAAAGATATTAATTGTTTAATATATAAAAAATTCATGCATCGTGAAATTTACACACATTGAATCTAATTTCTTTTTCATTGTATTCAGTAAAGGCAAAATGAAAAAAGCGGGGTGAAATTTAATATGAAATTTAATTAATAAAATGATCCCCCGTTTTACCCCCCGCAATTTTATCCATTTTTTTTTTTTTTAATATTTTAAAATTAAAATTTTCAAATCCTTTTTTTTTTTTCAAATCTCATCATTATTAAAATATATATTATCACTTGATTCGTTCAACTGTTTACTTTTCATTTCCTTCAAACTTCATCAAATTCTAAAATAACAGAGAGTCTGATAATATGAATTTCGAGAACGCGAAAACACGTAACTGCGATACAATGGAAACAATAAATTATTCCTCCGCGACTTTTGTAATTTTAGCTTGTTATTGTATCTAATATATATCTCTTTGTTTCCCTCCCCTCTCTCCCTCCTCCTCCATTACGGTTCAAACAATCGTATAAAGGTCTTTTGACAATTTATAACATGATTATACATGCATCTTCAATCGAGCATACCGTACAAAAGGTAGATTAGGAACAATTTAACGCATGAATTACATTTTGCAATAGCTTTGCTTCACTCACCACCTATGCTGTTTCCCCAAGCGAGTAATGTAATACCGAGCATGGCGTCCGATATACTGAAAGCGTATCCCACGCATTGGAGCACTGCCATCACCTCCTTGGCCACCAAATAGACTACCATCATTGCGGTGAAGAATCCGAAAAATGCGAAACCCTGCAATTAATTTGTCGTCTGCCTTTATGAGGGGCCGGTTATATAAGAGGCGTAACGAGCGCGGAAAGATCGGGCGCGAATGGTAGAGAGAGAGAGAGAGAGAGAGAGAGAGAGAGAGAGAGAGAGAGAGAGAGAGAGAGAAACAGAAAGAAAAAGGATAAGGAAAACTACTCACGTTATGAAACTTTGGTACATGATCCTTGTCGGTTATTAAAAATATAATTATACCGAATATGGTACCAATCACCAGGAATATTGGCACCAGTGTAATCGGGCCAACGCGCACTGTCCAAACTGGAAACGAGGGTGAAAATGAGATGGTAGTTGGAAAACTTTTTATCGATTCTCCCTCCCCTTCTCCATAATCATTTTTTTTTTTTTTAATAACAAGCGTAATAAGTAAAATTTTATTTAACTGAAAGTTCAAGCGTTCGACCAATATAAACATATTGCGTTATATAAAACATATATTAAATTATACTTTCTATATAATCTATTTATATTACAAGAGAAAGGTTTTTGTAAAGTGAAAGAAAATTTCAAAATTTTTCAAAATTTTGTCACAAAAATCCACTCAGAATATAGAGGAGATACGATACCATTGATATCGCTTTTTGATTTATCCCGATATCTCAATTGGTTGTCGAGATATAAGCGTTCAAAGTTTCCACGAGAAGACGGCGAGGCGCGAGGATTATGAATGGGTCCACGAGTCAATGACCTACATTTTTTCCTGGAAATGCGTACTACGCCCTTCCAAGAATCGCGTCTTACATTTTTCCAGGAATTGTGGCTGTCACTTGTCTGCAGTTTAGGCAAGGTCAGTGAGACGAGGTACGAGCGAGAGGTGCGAATGAGTGACAAGAACGGAGATAGTAAACGATTAAAAATTACTCTTTTCTTTACACGACGATATCTCGGTAACCGGAAGTCATATCGGGATAAATCAAAAACCGTTTTAAAGAGGAAGATTCCCCGCTTCCAACGATCGTTTACTCGTCGACAAGAAGCCAGTATCTTCGGAGATATAGCGGTTTAAAGTTTTTGTAATTTTAATAGGATTTAATAGAGTTCTAGCAAGATGCATTACGTGAAAGATACGTTCGTTTTCGAATATGTTTTACGTTATTGCTTTACTAGTAATCTAGTAATAAGTAATACGTTCAAAATTTTGTTAAAGATAAATACTTGTGCATTATTACGACGCGAAAAATAATGTTTGCGACAGTTTGTTTTAATTTCGACTAAACACTGGTAATTTGTACGTAACAAAAAGGGAGGAAGCTTCTGTTTTATTTCACGGGGTGAAATAAAATATTTCCGTGAAATCTAAAGTTTTTATTAGTGCGGGCAATTTGTAACGTTGAAGGTAGGAAACGCGACAATTAATACGACTAACCATTTAATACAAACAACCAGAATATTGGTGTCACACACAACTGAAAGCAATTTAACAGCTTGGACCAGCCTCTCTTTACGGTGGTCACGCTCACAAGTGGGATAAGTAATTGAAGTATAGACATGAAAGGTGCGCGTATGATTAAAATAAATCTAATGAATGCATTTCCATCTTTCCAATCTTCTTCCGATATCGGATTAACATCGTAAAGAAATTCCCGGAAGAGACCCTTCGGTCTTCCAACTTCCTCTACGATTGCCACTTCCTCCATTTTCCTTCTAAGTCTTTCTCTTTGCAACTCGACTGCGATTGCAACATCTAAATACATTAAAAAAAATATATCGTTATTCGCAGTTCGATACTTCGAAATTATAGCTCATATTAATTCTTTGATACGAAAGTGTAAAATCATCCGTTCAATTTTAATTTTTAATTTTTTAATTGATTAAAAATAAAATGTAGATCGCGTGTACCGAGTTTGGCTCGTAAACCAGCAGCACGACTCTTGATAGGAATCTCCGGAATGGTGTCATCCTCTTTGTTCACCAGGTAAGTGCGCAGGATGTCTTCATCGGGTACGCTTGGGATCCTTTCTATAAAAATACATACAAGGAAACGTTCGAAAGAGAGGATAACTATACTTGCTTCTTTGTCTTCCCAAACGGAAGGATTCGTTTCGAAACGCTTTCAAATTTTGTATGTATACTCGCGTAATGTTTGGCTTCGATTGCATTTCCTAAGCACTAAACATTGCGCATCGTGCATACCAAACGGAGGCTCAACGGCATTCGAACACGATTATTTCTATTTCTTCCGCCTATGCAAAGTAATTCTTTTTGATAAATTGAAGTTATTACTATCCATTTATATATATTTTTAATAAACTGAACAAAGTATTACGTGTATTAAATAAATTATTCATTCGATCTTATCATAATTTTTCTACTTTGAAGATTTTTGACAAACTATTAAAATAAGTTCACGAATGAATAATTTTTGTTTCGAAAAAAAAAAACTTGAAAGGAAAATTTTTATGCACTCTCAGAATCGTGATTTTTGCTCTTCTTTCATCACTTAGAATTTATTCATTTTTTTTTTCTCTTTTTTTCTCTCCTCATTTTCGAGTGTAACATTGTATTAAAAATTTCTCTCCGTTTAGATTATAACAAAAAGAATTTATTCTTTAGAATAAATCGTGGCCATGATTCAATACGACGAAATCTTTGTGTCATTTGAAAATTCTCGAAAACCACTCTTCCTCCTCAATTTTAATCACAAAATTGAGCGACAGCGTTTGTCAAGCGTTTCGAAAAGTTTCACAGTGAAACTCACTTTTTAATCTCTCCTCCCGGTTCTCGTACATCTGCATCATCACCACCACGAAGATGAACAAGCAATAATAGAGAATAAAGCCTGCAATTAAATGTATCAGCATTAAAAAGCATTAGCGCCGTTTCACCCCGTGCAACAAGAGTCACAGGCGTATAATTAATCTCTGTAAAAAGCTCGATGTGTAACACGGAAAAACTTGGGCCACCATTGTAAAAATTTATACCTTTTCTTAAAATTAGGGAACGATAAAAAATGCTTATTAATTTCTCCCCTGTAACAATTTAAAAAGAATAAAGAAATCAGAGCTCGTAACACGTTTTTCTGATAATAAGCACTATCTTGTCGAGGGGGGTATAATTTAATTGTTTTAATTGTTTCAACGCGAATTTGTCAATTTTTTTTCCTCTGAGAGGGTGTTTTTGAACGAGGTATCGAATAACCTTTGACGAAAATTTTTTAATTGTTTTCCTCGAATTTTCACATTTTCACATTTCGTATTATTGATTTAACTCTTTTGCTCCACCTTTTTTATTTATTTATTTCTGTCCACTTTTTATTTATTATTTTCTTTTTTATATATTTTTTTAACTTCGAAAGCTTATCGATGGAGCACGGAAGAAATTCTTCGGTGGTCAAATTACGATGAAACCGGAGGCAGAAAGATCGTGGCTTTGCTTAATTAAATTCACCCCGGAGTTATCGTTATTGCAGAATTAAACTGCATACTTATGGCTCGCCCGTAGATAAACTTTCTCATTTCTATGAAGCGAGGCGTATTTGATCACCCTCTGCAACCGTTATATCTTTTAAGCTTCTTTTTTTTTTCTTTTCCGCATAATTTCGTACGAATCGAAAGCTTGGTTATTTTTTAATTCCAACAATTTATATAAAACTATAAATATACGAAATTAATTAATTAACGAGTATCTTTAAAACAATCCACGTAAAAAAAAGAAAAAAAGAAAAAAGAATAATTTGCGAAAATTACTTTCCACCATTTTTATCGACGCACAAGTATTCCACCACTAAAAAAAACCTATATCCACCCTATATATCTATATATATATATATATCAAATCAAAGAGAAAAAAAGAAGAAAATTATCTTTCCATTCAACACCGCGAACGATCAAACTTATTTATTTTATTTTTTTTTTTTTTTTAACGTAGTTACCAAATCCTCTTTCAGAACAGAGCAACGTAACACGAGGCGTTACAAGTAACTCCCTTACACTTCCCCAAAGTTTCTAGCCAACATTCAACTCGATTCGAGATTCCCTCGGCCGAACGGGAAGCCGACGGGGGGAAGGAGGGGGGGATGGGTGGGAATTGCGAATCCGGCAGGATTCAACAAAGATAAGGGAGGAATAAAAGGCAAGGGGTTAAAGGTGGGGAGGGCAGATACGTACTTGCAGCTTCCCAGAGGTGGACGCGGTGGTCCCTCACCACGAAGCTGATCCACAACACCGTCACGATGTAGAAGCAGGCGTCCCTCATCATAAATTTCAACTCGACGCGGAAAGGTTTGATCACGGCAACGGAACCGGCGATGATCGTCGTTACGAAGACACCAGCGCCGATCAATTCCGTGAACATTATTATACTTTCGTCGGCGCCCGATACGAGGGACGTGAAGATGTCAGGTGCACCGTTTCCGAATGCCAATATCGTCACACCGGCGATGTTGTCCGACAGCCTCAAAACGCTCGCTATCACGGCTAGCGACGGGCAAAAGCTGGGGAGAAGGAGGGAGGGAGGGTGGAGGAGGAGGAGGGAAGAAAGAAGAGCGTTAATTAATATAATAGAGCGATAATGGTGTACGTGATGTTGTGTTAATTATCTGCATCGTTATAAATACTGCTATAGGATGTAATGATTAAAGCTAGGAGGAGTATTATTTAATTATTTTTATCGTGTGACAAGTATCAAATTTTGTTTCGCGTATAAAAGCAAGGAGAAAAAGATACATATATATTCTGTCCATTATTATAGTATAAGTATAGTTTAAAGAGGCGGAGTAAAAGGTAATTCTAATTAAAAAAGAAAATATATTAACGTGTAAAATAAAATTTGAAAAATTCTCGAACTTATGCATATAACGCGTCAATCATTTCATAATGTTATTGAAAAATTTAGAAAGCTTAGTTTAGAAAAAAGTGTGACTGTAAATTCGTAATTATATATATATATATATAAAAGTAAATTCCTACGTCTTTCGTGTAATAAACGATCCACGTCGTAAAAATATGTTTCCCGTTTCCGATTTCGAGACGCGTGCAGCGAGCGCGTGAAAAAAAAAGGGGGGAGAGGGAGGGTGGGAAGAGAGGAGACGAAAAAAGAGGGTGGAAGGAAATAACGATTAATTTACGACTCCCGATATTTGATTTCCGTACGGGGAGCATCGACGTTGCTCTTCGCCATCGACAACATCCGCCCGGTATTTTCGCTCCTCGCCATTTTATTTCCGTGTACGTATACACGCTCTCCTTGATCGCGAATCGAATTTCGATGTGGCCGCGTTTCTAAATACAGCTGTTCGCCATGCTAAATGAATTAGGGTTTATTTGGCCCCCGTTTAGCCGCGTGCTTGAAAGGGGGAAGAGGGTGGAAGGTGTGGCGGGTAATTTGACGCGGGACAAGGATATTGGATAGCGAATTCGGAATTAATTCCTTTTCTGGGTCGCGAAGGATGCATTGGTTGGAAAGAGATATTGAATTTAATTGTTTCCATGTGATATTCGTTCGTATATGAGAGATTATCTATTTTCCTCCAACGATGCTCTTATTTATACCGTGATTTAAAAAAATTATTCTAAATTATCCGAAATATATTTTTTCTTTATCTATTTAACGTTAATTTAATTGTAAGTATTTATTTATTTTTGAAATGATTAAAGCAATGTGGAAATAAATATATGTCAAATATTATTTAACAATAAATTACAATATCAATTTTGTCGAAAATATTTCCACGTTTTCAATAATCGTAGAACGAAAAACACGAAATCCGTCGTTTTGATGTCGGATTTGATGTTAAATATTTTTATAATTTTATATTTCTAATATTCTACATTCCAATATTAATTATAATTCTATACTTCATATAATAATTCTATTATTATCTCGAATCAATGAATAGATTGTAAAATGATAGATTGTAAATTCCACGTTTCACGTGACAATTTTATTGCGATCTCTATATGAATAGAATCTCTTGATGAAACGCCATATCATTTCTCAACCCTTTTCACGCCACATTGTTTTCGGTCCATTGCGTCGTACGTTCGGTATTATCACGGTTACACCTATTGAACATTCACAGAGATAGGTAACAGATTGTAACTGCTTACGCCGCATTTCAGTTATGTACGGCGACATCCAAGGATCATTATTGGCTACATGCTCGAGTTTTATCGAGGCGGAAAGTGGCGAGCGACCGCGTGGATCGTTTCTTTTTTAATGACGCGGCATAAAGCTCCCCTTTGGCCGTTCGGATTAAAATTGAATCGCTTCCCACGTGAGAATGTGTCGGATTCGCACGCACACGATGACCCATAACTCACCCTTTACACCCGAGCACAATGCGCCGTGAAAGACTTTACCGCGTCACCCTTACCCCCATCGGTGTCGCGCGCCTTTTATGGAAAATCATAGAAATTTTATTCATCCCCGTAACCGTTTTATTTTAACCATGATTTCGCGATTTTCTTCCCTTCTGTTTTCAATGCTACGGGTGAGTACGATTCATCGTTGTAAAAACAAACGATATTAACAACTGCGATGAATGTGATGAAAAAAGTGTAGAAGTATATGCGATGCATAAAATTACAAAAGTAAAAAAAAAATGCTTGATCATTCTTTAAGAGTAATTTTTTTTATAATCGAACAATTTTAGTTTTTCCGAAAGGAGAAAGTTAGTTAATTAGACGACTAAGTGTAAAAATGATGTTGGAAAAATTAGAAATTGATCAGAATTTTGAGTGATTGGAGAAATTTTTAAAGTATTTGAAGAAATATTAAATGTAATAACATTTGAACTTTTTAAAAAAATGATTTCTAATCTAAGCAAGTTGTTTTAATCAGAATTAAGAAATGTTTAATCGATGGATTAAATTATTTTACTTACAAATTGTCTGCCGATGTTCCCAAAATGAAGAACAAATATAAAAGCCATATAACCATCAATATCAGTCCAAAAACGAACAAAGGTTTGTTCTCCGAGGTAAAAGTACAAAACAATATTTCCGTATATTGAATTAAAGAATCTGTCCGGCAATCTCTGGTTTCTCTCACCCAATTACAACGATTTTCAGCAGATATTTGCCACACGTACGAGCAATCGTCCTACAAATTTACAACGAGACAATTGTAAATAAATTTCAGGATTCTCGATTCGATGTTATTATATATTTCAACAACGAACGATTGGAACGATCGAAAATATTTTGCGACTCGTGAATGAAATTCATCTCAATAAATTATTACGCGTCATTTTTTTTTTTTTTTCTTTAATTAAATTCGAGAGAGAAAAAGATAAAAACCTCTCGTATAGGAAGGGCTCCATGTTTCATATAACGTTCAAACAATTTCGAAACCATGGTGGAAGCTCCACCACTATTTTCTTACCACCAGCATCAATTTTTAACCTAAATTTCCATATAGGTTAAATATATCGTTTCTTTTTTTTTCAACCAGTATCGTATTGACAGTGAAATGAGATGCGATCGAATTGTTCGAGAAGATTGGAAGAGATGAGATCATCGATCAGGGGTAGAATATTTATTATATTACTACGAAAAAAGGAAAAAAAAAAAAATATCCGCTCAGATAAACTCGGAATCATTTTGATCCGGAAAGAAGATTTTCAGAAATGACAAAGTTCGTCTCCTCGCTGCCCCCTCAACTCGAATTGAAAAAGTTGCCACGATGAAGATGCACGATGCGAAAGTTTTTTTCTTCCCACTCGCGGTATTGTTCGCGAAATGGATGGAACGTTTCTCCCCGATGTTCAAACGGAACTGAACTGAACATAAACGCTTTTTCACAGAGAGGAAGGGGGGAGGAGAGGAGTGCAACGAGGCTCGTTAGACGGTAACAGCCTATCCTCTTCCTGTTGTTTCTTGTTGTCGTGAAACAATGAGAAAGAAGAAGGACCATAGAACGAGAGCTAATGAGCGCGGAAACTCGTCTAGTTATCTATCTGTCCGTAAACTGATTAGTTCGACAAAAAGTAACGTCTCTCGTGTATTCTTCTTTCTCAATTGAAATGGCATTCGTTGGGATCATCAGGCTTAGGTTAAGATCGAGATTATGAAGAAGCGTTACGTGATTGCGTATCAAAGATACAAAGATGAATTTATTCTTTTGCAATATAAATTTATATTATCTGATATTCATTGGTGCGAGTGAATTTAGAATATGAATCGTCGATCCAGTGTGGGCGTGAGACGTTTTATATTCATTCACACGTAAATGAATTTTCGATTCTTCGCAATTGCTGCACAATTAAAATTTGTTCCATTTTAAAAATTGCTTGGAAAGGATGGAAGAGAATTGTACCGGTCCAAAGAAAAATTATAATGGTTTATAAAACCTTGGCACGAGTCTCTTCTTTCCCTCACTTTTCTTAGTTCCATCTTTCAAAGCGATTCTTCGCTACAATAAATTATTTCAATGCGAACTTCTCCCAGCCTCTTTGATTACCTTTCTATGAGGTTGGCGATAGAAGAATTTTAACATTTTTTATAATAGGAGGTCTGTCAAAGCGGAAAGGATCATTCATTTCTCTGGATATTTTCCTTGCCTCCTTCTTTTATACATTCAATTTAATATTTATTAATTGTTACACAATCGAGTATATATATATATATATATATACACATGTTTTCCAAAGCGATGCCTGAAACAAACGTTACCTGAAAGTAATTGACGTATAGCAAGAGAAAAACATTGAAAGTTCAAATGTAAAACGTTCCCTTTTTAATGTTTGTTTGACAGGGGAAAAAAAAGGGATATCAAAAAAGAACCTTTCGCTTTGTGCGAAAATAATATTTAAAAAAAACTTCCATGCTCTTTTCTTTTTTAATATAATTCCAACAGAGAGAAGAGCAAAGAATGTGTATTTTAACTTAACGATATAAACTTAATTCGAATCAAGGCTGGAAAGTAAATCAAAAACCATACTCTTCATCCAAATTAATGATGTTTCACAATTTAATTGGCGCTAATTGTACTCGATATCAATTCAAATATAAATTGAATTTATTATAAATTATTTAAAAAACAATTATTATTTTTAATACTACTCATCACAGTCTTCGTTGAAAGGAAAAGAAAATTTTTTTCGAAAAGAATAATTACATCGAATTACGAAATTAAAAAAAGGAGACGAAAGAATTTGATTGAATTAATTATACACGACATGTTTGTTGCATTTGGACATGTTTTATTCCACAATGGAAAACACTTTATTGGATTGTATTCGGGGTCGACGAAAAAGACACGAACCACCCCCTCCCTCCCTCCCTCCCCCCAATTTATAACTTTACGCTTTCGTTCTTTCAGAGGGATACGCGGCTGACTTTTCCGGCTTCCTGTTTCGCCACTCCACGTTCGTGCATTCATAATAAAGCGCGAGTGATATAACGCTGGAATATGCAAAAGCTTCTTTTCGTCGTGTAAGATGCCACTTATAACTGATACGGGCGACGTTCTCCTTTCTTTGTTAACGCGTCTGAATTTTTAAAGCCGAGGTTGTATTTGAAAAAGAAGAAAAAAGAAAAAAAGGAAAACGTCTCTACATGTATAGCCGCAAGATTATTCGTATGCAGTGAATCGAATCTCCATGATAATGATAATGATTTTAAATAAATAAAAATTTTTAAATAATTTCTTTCGCTAATATTTGATTTATAATTTCAATTATTGCATTGTGCAGCCATATCTATGATCCCTTTGTCATTATTTGAATTCTGACATTAATAATAGAGCGTTAAAATTTTATTGTCATCTTGAAAAAAGTGTCTTTTTTAAGGATACACGCTTCCGTAAGTTGTTGCTTCAATTTCGTATAAAGCGTTTTGTCAAATATTTTATAAGAAAACGAGCGAGTTTCCGAGGCTTTTAAAAGCATTTTTGAAGCATAGCGTTCTAGCTCCTACGCTATTGGTAATATCTTAGATGAATGACGCAAAAAAAAAAAAAATGTTTCTAAATATTTTTAAACGACTTATTACATTTATTATACGTATTATACAAAACACATAAACTACATAAGAAACGTATTATTATTACGTATTAGGAAAATAAGAATAAATATAAAGAAGATAATTTCTACAGGGAATTCTTTTTTTAATTAATCAAAACTTAACAACTTCTTACAATATTTCGCAATAGGATCTTTCTTCACGATCGTTTCTTATTAACATCTATCGTCATTCTTCCATTCCAAATTAATAATTTAAATAATTTGTAAACGATGAATACCGCCAACGCGATTGAAATTATTATCGCGAGTATAACGTCCAGCAATAAATATTGATACCAAGTTAAATTCGTTGCCGTTGTCCTCAATGAATCCGGCCCATGGCGAAGTAAATACTCTATCCAATAAACTCCCTCGTCCAATGGTGGTATCAGTCGATCCCTGAACTCGAAAGAGGCTTTCCTCGCCATATCCTTGTAACTGTGAATCACGCGAATTAATCAATTAATCAAATTAACAAATCAATTAATACAATTATAACATTCAAAACATTCGAAATAATCTTTCCTCCTCCTCCCTTCCAAAAAAAATTCTTTCCATCGAATCCAATTTTGCCCCAATCGACAACCAATGCTAATTAAAAAGCTCTCGACGAGATCAAACGTAAGGATTCGAACAATTTCCTCGAAACGACTTCTCCTTCAAAACATTCCAAGCTATACACGTAATCTAACCACGACAACTCGGATTTAAGGAGCCAACGATTTTCAATCAACTGCCGGATACAAATTTAACTAGGAGTGGGGATTATATATATCGCAGAGGACGAATCGATCAAATTTTCAATCGTCCATTTTCCGTTCGCCGTTTCAATGATTAAGACGCTCCCGGCTCGCGTGACCGCGTTTCTGATCGTTAACAATGATCCATCGCGCGATGGGAACGGTTAATGGACGGGAGGATGGGGATCGGGCGATAATTAACGCGCGATCGATTCGAAAATCGACAATGAAATTGAGCGCTCGTTGGTGGCCCGTTTATCATCGACCGATTGTCATCCGCCAAATGGACTCTGCCGATACGATTGTAACGCAAAAACGTTTATTCCCGAGTGTTACTCGCTGTGTATTAATACGAACGTGTAATTGTAATCTCGAGCTGAATCAAGGTGAATAACGGATTATTTTCTTAGAATATTATTTTAGAATAATATTTATAAATTTGGTAAATTGGAAGGTATATACGTATCGAAGGTAGTAATTTTAAAATTACCGACAGCAGTATAACGCGAGTACTATGAAATGCGATGATTGTTTTAAATTGTCATTAAAAATTCATTGCCCGGTTAATTCGGCGGTATTGCTCGCCAAATATAGATGGATAATGAAAGAGAGCTATGGAAGCTTCTCGCTCTTTCTCTCTCTCTCTCTCTCCTTTTCTGTTTCGATGTTCTTTCATCTCTATATCTACGTTATATACGAACCACGCAATTTCCATTTGCACGAAGAACGAAGATTCTAATTACCTGTTGTTCAGGAGCAGTTCGTTCAAAGCGTTTGATATCGTCGGCTCGTATGAAAGTTGATGGTAATCCAGTTTCAGAGCGAACCCCCTTTTCACGAAGTAGGCCAGGTTCAGGTGTTGATCCCCGTACAGGGGTATGCCGAGAATCGGTACCCCGCAATAAACCGCCTCTTGAGAGCTCAGCATTCCACCGTGCGAGATAAATAGCCGCACATTCGGGTGACCTGGTCATTTTCAAATCGATAAAGTTAAAATGCGAATCGCGTCTAAGGTAATTTTATTATTTTAATATTTCTTTATTTTCGCGACGAATGACGAGAATATTATACTTGTAATTAAATGTTTATGGAAATTTAAATTTTAATATGAATAATATGAATGAATAATATAAAAATAAAGATCTGTTTCACTGATTTTTAAATATTGCTATTATATCAATTCCATGAGTCTAAATAAGACAATAAAATGTTATATAAATATATAGGTTTTATTTAATTAAAAAATTATAAGCAAAAATATAAAATTCGAATTGTTAAGTGATTTAATGTTAATTATTATTTAATTATTATTGCTTCCTTCGAATTTTGTATTTTTCTTTCATGAAACGTTTACACGGATCTTATATATTTTGCTTTCGATATTTTACATCATTGTGTTCGCATTCTCATAGATTTGCGAACGTTTTCATTTTTCGTAAATGTATAAACATTGTAATTTAAATATTTTTTTTTTTTTTTTTTTTTTTTTTACATATGTAAATCCTCCGGCAAAATCAATTTAACGAGGAATTAATAATAATGAACGAATTTGTCAACAATTCATCGAATTTCGTTTGTGAATATAAATCAATTAGTGGAACAACGATTGTTTGCATACAAAGCGATCTGATTGCTAACGGCATACGAAATGGAACGCGTGCAGGTAACGCGTGTACAACGTTTGGATCCATCCCAAGATTTAACCTAGACCTGGCCTAAATTTAATCCTGCCCTAATTCGCACATTATTCATCCACTCCTATATAACTTGCTCCCTATTTACGATGTAATAAATTCTGAATCGTATATGATCTCTCTCTCTTTATATATATAATGTCTCAAATGTGATGCGTTTGTAGAATGATGTGGCGACATCATCGCCTATTAAATAAATTCACTCGACGAGTCTTGATTGAAACAGATTTTTATTTCGCAAAGAAATAAATAATAATAAAATAATAATCTTTGACAACTTTTTAACATTTTTTGAACATTTAAAATTAAAAAAAAAAAGAAATTGTAATTATTCCGTCTGTTTAAGGTCTAGTTCCTTCGTACAGGGAAGTAGCTAATTTTCGAGAGAAAATCTCGGAGGGAATAAAGTTTCAAGTTGTTTTTTCAGATTTGTTTCTCGACAACAGTGGTGCACTTAACCTGATTTTTCAAGGTTCAGGGATTAATTCGCTTCCGTATAAAGGATACCTTTTGTAAAATACGTTTTAAAACTATATATACACATTGTATCGATAATGCAAAAAGGAAAAAGTTTAGAAAGATAAACGAACGAAGAGTTAAATATAACACGCATAATGATTTAAATATATCTTGAATCGATCATTTGAATTCGATCGTATTATTATTATTATGTAATTTTTTTTTAATGAAATTTTGTACATATTCCATTTTTCCAATATTTCAATATAAACTTAATCTCCATTTTCTTTCTCTTCCCGTGGCTCGATTTAAATTCCATTTTAAATAAAATTTAAATCAAATCTGTATTTAATACAATGCATGTATCAAACTTTAGAACTAAAATTAGAGCTAAAATGCACGAATATCGTGCATTATTATTACAAAATAAACCGATGGTTATATCTGATTGCGCGGAACAGGATTATTGACAATAAGCGGCGTACAATATGTATAACGAAGGGTAATGATATTCGGGAAAATTGGTCTATAAGTTATTTAACATTAATGCATAATTTAAATATGCAATTTTATGCGATTTCGGGGCTCGATATCTTGAATCATAGATGGGATCGTCGATTACACGCGAGAATATAATATTGCCCTAACGATACGAGCGTCGTGTATATACGATACACACGACGATGATTGAGGGAAAGATTAAACTATTATACGAATTAAAACATTTACCATCAATCGAATTGTATAAATATCCGTAACGTTGTAACCAATTATCAAACAGCGAATCACATTTATCCATTGACTCATTCGACATTGAATTTAATGTTTTTTGAAGTATCTTAATATTCTTGAATGAATATATTTAAAATATATTTAAAGTAAATACTTCTTATCTTCCATAGTATTTAACCCAATCTACAAAACAATTTTGTTCACCTATTAAACCGCAATTACATAGATAATTCCCTCCTTCGTTACCAACGTTTGACATTCGAATATCTTTATCGAAGAAAAAAGACTGTTCATTTAAAAATTTACCAAACAAACATCCGGAAGCATAAAAACGTGTGCAACTTTTTCACTAATACTTTTTCTTTTTTCTTTTTTTCACAGTAACAGAATAATATCCTTTCTAGCGGTTAAACTCGCCGCCACGTGCCACACACCTATACACACACATACACACACATATACACAGAAAGGAAAAAGAATGTATATACGTACACAATATGGAGAGCTGGGGCGCCCATTCGATGGACTTAACTTTTTTGGGCAGCTTGGGCATATTGCTCTCGGTGCACTTCCACAATATCCGTTGCGGTACCCGCTCGAACGCCTCGTAGAAAGACATTAACATCTCGTTGGGCATGGTGGATATGTTTATTTGCGATCCCAAGCCAAAGTAAATGACCCCGTTCTCGCTCGAGTCGAGAAAATCCTTAAGATCTTTGGGCAACGGGGGCGGGCCCGACGCTGGTATGTGCATACCGCCCAGCTCTTTAAGTCCTGGCGCAAGGGCTCGTGGCGTGTTCACTGCCCTGTGCCCATTCGTCAGTATCAATGATATCCTAGATCGTAACGTGTCCAAGTCCGGAAGATCGTCGCCGAAGTATTTTTTCGCGATCTCGTAACCTGGCCTGTCCGCTAGGTACCTGAGGAGGAAATCGAATCGAAAAATTTATCGATCGAAATTAATCAATCGAGTACAAGGCGAATTGGATGATTGGTTGATGTATATATGTATATATATTGAATATTGTGATATATAAAATCTTTTGGAAGTTTAAATTGCTTGCGTAAACTCGACGAATAAGTCTGTTGTAAAATCAAGCAAATGTAATTATCTCACGAACATCTGTATCCAATTTACCTTGTATTATAAATTTGGAAAATTTGAATGGAGATCTAATGGATCTGTTCTATAGCTGTAGACCAACAGAGAATTTAGATAGACCGTCACAGGCAATTAGTCCGCCATTTGCCATCGAACGGTTTATGATGAGAATCGGATCTTAATGAGTTTGGATATTATACCCATGATTGAGGGTAAATAGGCTCATTTGGAAGTGGAAGGAAGCGATTGGACGAGCAATCGACGAGCTTGGATCTTTGTGTCGTGAGAATTTTTTCACAAGATATTTGAATTAAAATTAAGTAACAATGAACCGACGCTTCGTTGGTAAAATATAAATATTTTCCAAAGGATCTAAGATTTCGCCAAGGAAATTTCGCGTGTGAGGTGAGAACGATTGATGATTGGACAAGCGATTTAGGATTTAGAAGAAAGGAAGAAAAAAAACTTTCGATTACTTTGACATACCTATAGGCGAGTTTGCTGATGAAAAGGTACATCAAATTGGTGGCCCTCTCGAAGAAATTCATCTCGTCCGAAAAATTACTTAAAACCATGTTAGGAATGTAACTAGGGTTTTCAGGATTCCTAAGAATCCCGTTCGTCCATGGATAAGGCATGGTGCTACTTATTCCAACCACAATTGGTATTTTGAGAGCATGGCCGATACCGATAAAACAGTCGGAAAGGAAGATTTCCATGATGTACACATCGAACTTCTCCTTCGAATGCAGAAATTTCTTCAATTCCGGATGTTCCAATACGGATTGACACGTTGATAAGCTTATACGGGATATCAATCCCAATTTTTGCAACATGGTTTCCTGAAAGGCAATCTTGATCGACTTTGTACCGACCACGTATGGCATGCTTGAAGATATATCTACATCCGTGAAATTAGGTAAAACTGTTTTCTGAGGAAAATGGTTGAACGACACCACTTGGTGACCCCTTTCCGCAAGTCTCTTCAGCAACGCCTCGTATACTATGTAATGACTTTTCGCTTGATGCGGAGTTATCATCAAAATTCTGGCACCACTGGCATCATCGTACATCGCACAAGCAATCGTTATAATCGCAAATAGGAACTTCATTTCGACAAAGATTAAATAAGAGAAGAGATATATATATATATATCGACTTAAGGTCGAACTTGTTTAAAAGTAAAATAAAATATAACTGAATAATAATATTTTAAACGTTAATATATTGCGCGATAAAATATTCGGTGAATCGTAATACAACGATAAATCGTAATTATATTATCATTGTATCGTTATTTTTTTCTGTCGCTAATCGTTCCATTATCTATATTCTTATACATACTTTTTCAATACTTGAGATAAAACAACGTATACACAATTAAATCTATTAATTATCAAATTATAAGATTCTTATATGAAATTTGTACATAAAAAACGTATTAAATTTTTACATAAATTTACATAAATATTATTCAAGCAAACAAATGTTATTTGTATATGTAATTCGTAATAAACGAACACACACTTGCACGAATAACTTTTAATTTATTCACCAATGAAATGGTTTCAAAACGTTTCCAAACGTTTCTCTCTAATGATGACCGATGACTGCCAAATTATTTTCCCTTTCCAACACGTCTACAACATCAGTTAAGCGGCCCGCACAATGGAACAGATGATGCCAACGATATAGATATCTGGTTTCGCGATGCAGATAACAACATCAGAATGGTTTTCAATGGATGCTAAAATCGATATATATCATTTGCACATCACGAGGATCGTGATGCAAGTTTCTAGATCGTTCGCGCGTTTCTAGATTGTGTAGACCGCTTTATGGAGTTCGCACGCACAACACAACGCGTCTATGTCACATGACGTCAAACAACCTTTCCACTCGTATTTTTGGAACTGACTTCTCGTTCGTCTCTCCTCTAATAGTCCAGCGTGAATTTTCTGTCTCTCTAATTTTCTGTCTTTTCTGTCTCTTCTTGTCGTAAGAGTAATTACCAATAATTTTGAATGATTGAAGATCGAAATTATCAGGAACGAAATATCGATCAGCCGATTAAAATGATAAAAATTTGATAAAAATCTTAACGTGCATTAGCGATGTTGCTGATTAAATAAATTGCCAATAAACTTCTATATTTATGATGAGAAAACAATATTTTTGAATAACTTGTTTAATAAGTTTTTCTTTGGATTTATGTTTGTTACAGATATGAGGGAAATTTATTTCGTAATAATATTCGTGATAGTATTATCTAAGAAGAAAAAGGGGATTTATTTTTAAATTATTAGAAATCAGTGTTATAAATTGATACAACACTGAAAGTATTGATATGAAAGATTATCGAATTATATCGCGGTATTGATTAATTATCTCTAATAACTGATTAATCATCTCGTTTCGTTAACACACTCACGAGATTTAGAGATACAAGAGGCTGGTATTTTCTGGTGCGCTGGATTAAAGTGGTTCATTATTAAGAAATGCGCCAGAGAGAGACAAGAATGGCTGGTTGAAAAGGAAGGAATTGAATGGAGAAATGGAAAAGAATCCACCATTGGCGCTCACATTCCCACGCTGAGTTCAATTGAAAAATATAATACCGATTTCCAAATTGTCGATGCAATATTGTTTGTAAAATTACTCAGACAGTGTATGAAAAATAATCCTCTTTTCTCTCTCGAGGATATCAAATGTTACAATTTGTTTCATCGTAATTTTCAGACGTTTGAAATTAATTGAAATATCGTTTCCAAGGATCTAATTCAATATAATGTTTTTGAATTATTGCCTAAAGTTTCAAGATCCAATTAAATTATACGATCTATCTTTAATCTTTAATTTTTATACTTAATGGTAAATTTGTCTCTAATTCAATTTATCTAATTCGATGAAATAATGTGTTCGTATTACGTGAAACATATTGTTATAAATATAATATTTAATTTATCGATAAAGTTTTTCGCGTATGTATATCACGTATTTTTATAGTATGTTTATAGTTTAAGATATCTTTTTCACATAAAATTTATATCACAATGTAAATATATCTACTTTTTAATTTTTTTTTTTAACTTAAATTTAAAATAAATATTAAATCGTTTCTCGATTATACGAGATTAATTATAAATATTTAGGTTAGAAATAAAAATAAAAATTTTGAATGATAATTATCGCTATTTAACTAGATGACAAACATGTTTTCAAGGAACAAGAATGTGGCTGAAGGAGAGGCACGTTATATTTCTAATTACACAAAATAACTTCAAATGACGTCAGTGTTGAACGAACCATAATATTCATTATCTTTGTCTTTATTCAAGTTTCGAAATCACTTTAAAACTTCGTCGTTTGAAAATTTGGGTGAATCATTTGATAAATTTTATTCAATCTCAAAATATAAATCTTAATATCCATGCAATGATATAATAATAAATTTACACACAGTTTACGAAATAAATAAAATTTAAATGTTTGTCTTTACAATTTAAATACACGATAATATAGTATTTCGAAATCCTATTTTAAAATAAAAGATTCCATTACTTTTAAATGATAAAATTATCTCTGTACTTTAAAGAAAGAAAAATATCAGTGTCAGTTTAACAACTGTATCTATAACCTAGAATACAATTCTTCCTGGAAACGTGTCTTAGTTCGCGCAAAGTTCAAGAGCACTCAAAAAAAAAAAAAAAAAAAGAAAAAAAAATGTGCATCAAAGTTTCTTTCCGCATTCGTTGCATAAATTCTTTTTCTTATGACATAACAATCCTTCTGTTATCTGAATAAGGTAGTAAAAAGTTACTACGAACATTTTAAAATATTTAATATGATTTAAAACCATTCTGTAAAATTTATATAATTCTTGAATTTTTTTTTAAAAAACTAACGAATTAATTTTTATACCTAATATATTGTAAAAAAAAGAGTAAACAAGTCTTCGATTTGTAGAATTTATAAAATTTATTTCGAAAAAGCATCGAATTAATTTTATAACTATTGTAAGAGAAAGTGTCAATTAACGTCAGAATGATTAAAAAAAATATTAGAAAAAGCAATATTCGCAAAAGAAAATTGTAAATATACGAAACTTCAAGTCAAGATATAAATTTTCAAATCATCAATCAAAACAAGAATAAAAGAATCTATTTTATCATAACTATATACCTTATTTTTACACCTGATATATTACAAAAAGAAGAAAAAGCTGATCTAATATCAGATCGATTAAAAAAATATTACAATTCTTACAAAAAACTACACGACCCAATATATGAAATTTCGTTTCCAAGAAAATATACAAGTTTCGTTTCATCAAGTGAAATAAGAAGAAATACATCCAATGATGGAGAAAATTTAATAAGTTGAACAAAGTTACGAACAAAGTTACTTCGATAAATTATTTCGATAATTTATTGTTCAAAACGTAATAATAATCGAAAATAATTGTAATTGGCATACGATTTATATGAAAATTGGATCAATTATAATAGCTACGAATGTTATTCAATCATCATTTTAATAAATAATTATTTGAAGCAAATATTACGCTACATTTTTGAACCACTGGTTACTTTTTCAACGCCCAATGCTGCGAGTACATCAGGCCGCTTGGCGTATGCAAATGTATAACGGCTGTCCCGCGACCAACTTCTTCTCCCTTCCTTCCTCAAATCGGCCTACGAAATTAAATGGAACCGCTCTGGTAATTGCCTCCTCTTATTCCAAGCTTTAATTAGTCGTCGACGATATCGCGAAACTTTCTTGCAGAGAGAGAGAGAGAGAGAGAGAGAGAGAGAGAGAGAGAGAAAGTGGCGCGAGAAACCCTTGCCGGAACAAGGAGGACAACATTCTTCACAAGCTAGCGCTTGAAATTCAGATAAGAAAAGCTTTCAGCGTCATCTTCGCCGTTCGCCGCATCTTTACTCTCGTTTTGCTACTCCACCAAGCCTGTAACTGCTTTGCATTGCTCTTCTCCCATTGTTTTTCGGCCGAACTGTATCGTTGACTCGTTCCAACGTTTTATTCGCTTGTACGCCTCGAGCTTGAAGTAAAAGTTTCCGATTCGAATGAGATAAATTCGATGGACGGAGCGAATTTTAAAGCGAAACTTTAGAAAATGAAATAAGTAATGGAAAATTGTTTGTTCGACTTTTTTGGAGGCGAGGAAGATAGAAAAAAAAATTAAGAATTGTACATACTCGATTTTTTTAAATTAACTTGCAACTTTTTGCACATTTTTTTTTTTCAAATTGTATATCCAGGTCGAAGTATATATATTATTTTCGTTTATACGTGTCGAGTTTAATATAAAAATTTCATGATGCGAATTATGATAAATGTGGATTACGAGTGAATTTTACCGAAACTTTGAGAAACTTTATTTTTTTATTTTTATTTATTTTTTTCTTGGAATAATTGAAAATTACGTATGTGCTTGATTTTGTTAAAAAGTTATTTTTATTCAAAGAATTAAAAATTTGGAAATGAAAAGTTTCGCAAAGTAAAATTGAAATAAATCGACTGTGATTTAGTTCAAATTTACTCGTTTCTCTTTAGATTGTATTTTATGGAAGGCTCTGTTAAAGATAACGAAAAGTTATTTAATACCGATCATTTACATTTAGTTAGGTGAAGTTTCCGCACTGGAAGTGCTACTACGAATTGTGAGATACTTAAAGCAACAAGTTTGTAAATTAACTAGAATTTTCGCCGTTCTAGGATCATAAATTAACCTTTTAACGATTTAGGAATTTCTTGGTAAAACGAAAAATTGTAACTCGTTATAATATCACAATCTCGAAATTAATTTTTTATATTAATGATATTTGTTGCTTAATTTTAACACTCTTAACACTCTAAGCACCTTTAACGATATAGATGATGTATCGTTATAATAAATTGTGCAATCAACAGGACATTGTACCAGAGCCCCAGAAATTCTCCAACTTCGTGTAATTAATTATCTCTTAATGAGATGGAGCAAATATCTCGAATTCAAATTATTCTTGATGTTACTTGACAAACGCATACATCTCTTCGTTCTTTGCCAATATATATATTCAATATTCCTTAATTACAATAAAAAAAAATATATATATATAAAACACGAGAAATAATATTTCATGATCTTCCATTAACTGTGCGATCTTCAAAATTTATTTGAGATAAATTTCACAGTTCCATCTAAATATTCATAGTTGTTTCAATTTTGTTAAGAGATCTCGAAAAAAAATATTATATATCGGTTCGCGGAAAATTGTCTCGCATTTTCGCCAGAGCCGAGAATACATTCGCGACAGAAGTAGGAATCCTTCAATTTTAAAATAGCAGTCGAAAGAACCAAAGTGCATCTATATCCATAAAACAACCACGTACAAATCTTCGAGGTGTGTCAAGTCTGAGGGAGAAAGAATTTCAGAAAGTACTGCGAAGAATGCCAGAGGATATAATGCTTTCGTGGAAAGTAAAACTCGAGGAGAGAGAGAGAGAGAGAGAGAGAAAGAACGAGGAAAATGACGAAGAATGCGGCAAAATTCAGTCGAGAGGTGCGTGATATTTCCTCTTAAAGAAACGAGTCACCTCTTTCGAAAATTTCAACGAATTATTAAATTACCCGATTAATCTTAATTCGAGTACATAAAAGTTTCATTTTGTATTTGTTCTTCTTTTTTCTTTCTTTCTTTCTTTTCTTTTTTTTTCTTTTTTTTTTTTTTTTTTTTNNTTTTTTTTTTTTTTTCTTCTTTGTAACGAGCGCGTGATTAAAATTTTTTGACTTCTCGAAAATTTTCTCGAAAACGTAACGAAAAACTCACGCGACAAAAATATTTCTGGCACGTTCGAGTACGAAATTCGCGGAAGAAAACCTTGCGCCTTGTTTCTATATTATGCGTAGTTTTTACCACGTTTTTTATAAACTTCACTCACGTCTATCCGCATGAACGCGAGCATGAACATTAGTGGCGTGGCGTGGCTAAATACGAAACATTCATGCCGTGTATGTTAAAAATTATTGTTTCCTTTTAGGCGGAGGAGGGCCACGAGAAGGTTGAAAAGAACGAGCGTTACGAGCTGCCGCGACATTTTCACAACCACCTCGCACGTCTCGCGCATACCGGAGAAATCTGAAAAAGGTTAAGCTGAACGAGGCATTATTTTTCAGATGGGAACAATTTTCCTACCTCAAACCGTACGTAAATAACGCGCGTAACAATTTCTGCAATTTACTTTTCATAAGAGAATTGTATATAATTATGAGAGTTATTATTCTGAAAAATTATAATTTCAAATTGAATTTCCTTTTCTTTAACGAGATTCCAATTTAAAGAATTAAAATTTGCGAAACGAGGAAAGGTTCGATGTTAATTTGGAGAAAAAGAATCAAAGTTATGTGGTCCATTTCTAGGACCACAGCTGACTTCGTAAGGGTGTTCGATAAGGAGACGAAGGGAAAGATTCATTGGGGTGTGTCGTCGCAAGAGAAGTTTAGTCGAAGAAAGCCACTTGTTCAACGTTCTGTGTTACACACAGAGAAAGGAAGTTGGACTCGGTACAGCCGACGAAACTGGTGTATAATATCGAACGGAAGCGGAGGAAGAGGTATTTTTTTTTTTCTTGGAATTTCACCTACCAACCCTTGAAAAGGAATATGTATGTACTGCTGTTTCTTATTGTTTCGACTTGTTGGTAAATCTACTGCAGGAAGCATTTCCAGTGTCGTCGGGAAGTAATTAACGTTAAGAACAAAAGAATTCGGGAGTGGTGCTCTGTGGAATAAGGAAGGCGGGAAACGAAAGGCTTTGAAGTAGCGACATTTCCGTCTAAACATGCTTTTGTTGCAAAGATTTCCATTTGTTTCTCGAGCAAGATTAATATTAAATTTGCGTTTCATGGAAACACTCGTAACACGATATTTTATCTTGTCTTGTGAATATATGAAACGATGTATGGGAAATATGTATAACTTCTATAAATAATAATTCTAAATCTATATTTTTAAATATAAAAAAAATATAATAATATATATAAATAAAGGAATAAAGAATATTTATCAAACTTTTAAATGTGAAAAATAATAATAATAATAATAATAATAATAATAATAATAATAATAATAATATCTTTATAAAAGATATTACGATATTTAACATACGTTCAAAGTAAAATTAAGATTTATAATGATGTTAACGATGCAACGTGTTAATAAAACGGCGACTAAATGAGAAGAGAGGTCTACGAAGTTTCATTGAAAATTTTGCTCCGGATAAAATGACTGAATGTTAAGGGATCTTTTGTCTTCCATTTCAGTTACGTCCTCCAATTATTACGGCTATTAATTACGAGACGTTTGTTACGAGGGAAAAAGTGCTTGGAAGAGTGGCAAAGTCAGCGAGCAACCTTTCCACGGGACTAAAGGCAAGAAAGATTCCTCTCCTCACGGGGAAAGAGTCACAAAAGGAATCAGATGCGCATTTTTACCTGTGTCTGTAATCAACGAAATCTTGACTTACCGCCACAACTTTTTCTTTTTTTCAACCGAGGCAAATCTCGCGGAGAGGAAACACCGAAAAAACTCTTCTTCCAAACGTTTTCCTCCAACTGTTACAATTATCTCGACGTCAGAAAAAAAAAAAAAAACAGAGAATAAAATTTCGTATCGCTTTAATTTCGTCTCCCTTTTTTTAATCTCCTATACAAAATCACGATCTCAACGTCATCCGAGGATCGTTCCAACCTAAACCGCGATATTTTTTTAATTCTCTTTTACTCTTCGAATTTTTGATACCCTAACGAACCCAACTTACGTCACAAACAATCACAAATCAAAAACAAAAATCTCCATCATTTGTTCTTCTCTGAAAAATGAAAAGGACATCGACTCTCCCTTCATGGTTTTCATGGTTTTCGCTCGAGCATCCATCCAACGACCATCGACCAGATATCGTACCGTCTCCATCCGCCACCGCAGAAGGGTGCAGAATCGAGCGACCTTATCCGAGAAAAATCACGGAGCGGCCGGGATCCGCGTTAACCGCGTCCTCCTCCTGTAGAGAGTCGGGTACGGCGCGGCGCGGCGGTCGTCCTTCCTTCGTGGTAAATTAACCGGGAAACCCGAATAGCGAAGCAGGGGGGGAGGGGGAAGGTTGTGCCGGGACTATTTGCGACGAAACGCGAGTCATGGGCAAGGCTCGTTAGAGTTTCGTCGCTCCCTCGTTACGCGCCGTCACGGAGAATCGCAAAGGGACTCTCTCCTTCCCTCTCTCTCTCTCTCTCTCTCTCGTTTTTCTCTTTGGACCAACGGCGGGAACAACATCGCCGCCGCCCGGCCCCGGAAACGTCCGATCTGTCCATTTCCAACCCCCCTCTCTCCCCCTCCTCTCGAGCGTCGTGCGTCGCTCATTACCAGCGGATGGAACAAAAGGCGACCCTCTCTGCCCGACGAGTTCTTTCCCGGAGTGGAGTGGTGCGGAGAGGAATGGAGGGGAGTGGAGGGAAGAGGAGAGGAGAGGAGAGGAGAGGAGGATACACACGCGTATCCTCGTCACCTTGATCCCGTGTCCGTGCACGGAACGTCTGTCTGGCCGCCCTGTCCTGCGTCGCTTACCGACCAATGGAGAATTTCCAGGTTCACAGGGCAGAATCTCCTTCTTCATTAACGGTGACCGGTTGGAATCTTGGGAACGTATTTGTCCCCTTTCGTGTCGCTGGAGGGATGCGTAACGTTTGGCGGTTTCTGAGCTCGTTGGCGTCCAGCTGAGGTACGCTAAGGATGGGTGGTGGTTCGGAGGACGAGGGATTAACGAGGAGTTTGTAGGGAATGGATGGAAAGAATAGTTGGAAAAGGAATAGGTTTTGCAGGTTTTGATACATGATAGAGGAGCGAGTTAATGTTTTCAAAGTTGTAAGGGATATTTTTGCTTCCTTTCCTTTTTGCGAATTTTCTTTTTTTCTTTTTTTTGGAATATATTTTAATTGATCTATCGTGTATTTTAAGTCGTGTGAACGTTTAACGTGTTGAGATCGAGGTCCTCGAGTATTTAGATCGAGCGTATGAAAATACATGAAAACTTTACGAGTCGTAAAATTATAGGGATGTATCCCTCAACACCCGAAATTAATTTTCGTTCCTTTTCATAAATATATCGGGACAAATATTGCTGTTGTATTTTCTATATTTATCTCGAATTTCTTTTTTTGGAATATATTTTAACTGATCTATCGTGTATTTTTGTCGTGTGAGATCGTTTAACGTGTTGAGATCGAGGTCCTCGAGTGTTTAGATCGAGTGTATGAAAATACATGAAAACTTTACGAGTCGTAAAATTATAGGGATGTATCCCTCAACAGCCGAAACTAATTTTTATATTAAACTCGTTCCTTTTCATAAATATATCGGGACAAATATTGCTGTTGTATTTTCTATATTTATCTCGAATTTTTTATACCTCGATATATTTGTCTTTAAAATTTCGCTCGTCAAAAGATCGAGACTGTATTAACTTGATTAAGATTATTTGATCTTGTGACTTAGACTCGGAGAAACTGATTGATTAAACGAAAGTTTCGATTGTTAAAGTAAACCGAAATCTCGCCGACTCGCGACCAACCCTGTACCTACCCTCCGAACTTCAACGAAATTTTTAATTACCACGCTCCACTTGAAGTAAAAATTTTTCAGCCAACAGCTTCAAAGGTAAAATTTGATTAATTACGCGACACGGTTCGATTAGTCGGGGCCATTGATTGGTTTATATATTATATATAGCAGCTCGTAATTAAGTTCAACGCAGAGATTGTCGAAATCGGAGAGTTCTTTATTGAAGTCTTTATTGAAAGTAAATGGAAATGCCTGATTGATTGGGTAATTCGAACGTGGATTCCGTGGATTCGGTAAATGAATTGATTGGTATTTCAAAATAAAACTGGCTTCGAAAAAAAAAAAGAACTCTGAGAACTTAAAGTTATTAAAGTGGTAGAACTCGGTGATTGAATAACGAAATGAAAGTTCTCGAGGTGCATTGCATTGTTCCTTAAGTGAATTCTTAAAATTATCTATTATAAAAAAAAAAATATAAATTTCTCTCAAAATAACGTGCAAGTATATGATCCTTATATAATCGAGAATTTGAAATTTTTACAATTAAATTAATGGTAAATTAATGGTAAATATGTATATTTCTTTGAATGATTAATTAACGACCTTACGTTAAATCATCGTTATGATATTTACAAATTCGAGGAAATGATTTCTCTCTCTTCCGTGGGATGCGAAGCTTACTATTTTCTGGTCAATCTGAGAGGAATCGATGGGAAAATTTCGAGGTGTCTGGTCGTTCACACAGCGCGAACCTAATGAAATTGACCATGATACTGTGCGAGCAGAGGCGCTCCTTTGATTTTAGGACGGTAGTCAAGGGAAGTGGAGGCCGAAGGGTCGTGGTAACGTTGCGAACGAGGGTGAATCCCGGTGCAGAAAGGATGGAAATAACTGTTTCTCTAATTATCTATCACCGAGTACGTTTATTTTACGTACGTACAAATAATATGCCATAATTCGTTCTTTTCGTTGTCTTTTTTTTTTTTTTTTTACGCGATACTCTAAAAATGATCCTCGAAAAAAAGAGAGAGAGAGAGAGAAAGAGAATATTATACGCGAAACATTTTCGTACATTTTAAATTTGATCATCCCTTAATTTGGATGTAAATTATATTCGCATAAATTGAATGGAATACATGGTCGATATATGGCGGTATAAAAATTCACGGATAATTTAACAATGAAAAGCAAACAAAAACCGATGATACGATTTCAAACGAATTTCCATAAGATGAATATTTCCTTTTTCACGTATGTATTATTTATACACGTGCATAATTGCTTTCCCTTTCGTTTCCCGCGAATATTTCCTGTTTTCGCTTTGCGCAACAATTTTCACAATAATCACTTGTCGTGTACGCGTATGACGTCCAATATCACTTCTGCTAATTGAATTTTTACAAATTCAATGTTGACGCGTTCCATTAAAATTTATCGAACCGAATGAAACGCTATTTAAATCGAGAAGTAATAACTGAGATGCTTCGCTCGTTTTCGTTCGCTCGCTGCATTTTATTTATCGTTTATCGTGGACAGGGAAAAATTATATTTGGGGTAAAAAAAAAAAAAAAAAANAAAAAAAAAAAAAAAAATGGGCAAGTATATAAAACATTTTGAAAAGTAATTCTTTTTCTTCATTTCTATAAGAAATTTGCTATATCTATATAATTTGCTATATATTAGATGATATCTTTTTTTTTTTATTATTTACAAATTAATGCTCGAATAATGCTGTTAATTATTCTGCTAATGAAATTTTCCAATGGTTGGATAATCGATTGCTTCGTTAATCAGTGTTCTGTAGTCGTAGATCTACTAGAACCTTGCACTTGTACAATTCCACTAATAATATTACTTCCACAAGAGAGATTGCAGAAAATGGATTACAGAAGAAAATGTGATAATACCAACCCCAATTGAATCGATTCTAGCACATAAAACACATTTTCTATTATCTAACAATCTTTTCTTTGTGTCAAAAACATCATATACGCTTATTTCAATATTTAACTCTTTACATTATAAATTATTTTTCTAATTTATTCTCTGATTTCATTTTTTGAACTGTTTCATTAATTTCGCGAAGAATTAAGAGATGACTAAAAAATTGCAAGGAAAATATTATTATCACGTCAAAAATGGCCTCACAAGTACAAAGAATTAATTTAAAAAGAAGAGGTTTTCAAAAATTTCAATATAAAAATTTCGCAAATCTTTATATTCCAAAAATATATCGATATTATTTAAAAAAAAAAATTTACATCTTTATCGTTTATTCTTTATTCTCGTTCAATCACTTAGCAGAAGTGACATCTCTCTCTCTACTTTAAAAAAAAAAAAGAAAAATGTTTACTCAAATCTTTATGCATTTCATCCCTCATAAACATCTTTCGTCCTTTCACTCTATCATCTAAAGCTAAAGATCACGTCGACATCTTTGATTGTTTGAAAAAAAATTTACTCTTTCCATCTCTCTCACTTCATCCAACAGAAGCAAAAATCTTTACTCACTCTTATTCTATACTCCATCTTCGCGTTTTTTGATAAAGGTATCTTTGATCATTTTAAAAAGAACAAATTTTTATTTCATCCTGCAGATATTCTCCCGAATTCCAATGATTCTCTCCCGCTTATCGTCTCACGATAAATATAGGAAGAAACGAAGGAACGGCCAGGCGGAAAATAATTCAACGATACAATTCCTTCCTTTAGCCCTCTAATTTTTTATCAGGGAAGCGGCACGCGAGAGGCCGCGTTCGTTTTCCATTTGGGGGAGGGGGAGGGGGAGAGGGAAGGTGGCGGCTGCGGGACGTAGTAATGAAATTGGCCGGACGAGCGACCAACAACGCGGGGGGGTGTCCCTTTGATTTCAGGGGAGCGAACGAGGGAAGCGGGTTGGATAAAAGGAGCCCCAAGATAACTCGGGCCGAACGAGGGTAAATTCGGTGGGTCGAGAGGTGGAGGGAAAAGCCGTGGAATGGAAAAGAGAGGGGGGAGGGGAAGGTGGCTGGGAGAAATTTCGGTTGCGCGCGCGATTCACTCGTAATTCCACGCGTGCCCACTTGAGATAACTCTTGTTAAGCAAGCATTAATGACGCTCCCATCCGGTCGAATGGCGCTGGAGAAACGCCGATAACCGCGCACAATCCTTCCAGTCGGGTGAAGATGCTCCACCACTACTCTCGCTGACTGTACGCGTTCGTTTCCAAACCTCGTTTGCCGCCACCCTATATCGCTCTGCGTATATCCCGTCCTGTAATAAATCCGGAAATCGTCTCGATATAATCTTTGGAAAATTTCCTATACAGGGATCGTTACACGAGTAGCGCGATCTCGATCTCGAGAGGGCGTTTGAAGTCGCGTCTGCCTTCGATATTACGTGTGGCCGTGCATGCGGAGATAGGTAGAGGTAGGTTCCTCGGTCCTTCAAACTCGATAAAAGATCGACGGGAGGATGGAAGGGAAAGTTTGAAGTTCATCGTTCCATCGAAAGACTCGAAAGAGATTGAATTTCTACGTAAGAGTGTGAAATGGAAATAACGAATGGAGAAATAGTTATCGATCGAACGATAGAGAGAGAAAAAAAAAAAAGAAAGAAAAAAGAGAAAGAAAGAAAATGTAGAAAAATTGCTCGTCCGTGTGAGGAAATTGCAGAGGAAAGAGGTCAGAGGGTTTTTCGGGCAAAGAGGGTTTTCTCCCCCTCCCGTTTCCACGCATCCCTCTCCTTCGTCTACGACGCGTTGATCACATATCCCGTTGATCGGTCCGCAATTGAATTCGACTTATCGCTCGCTCGAGAAGGAGGGGAAAAAAAGGGGGGAAGAAGTTGGAAAGTTTTTTCCCTCCCCGACCTTACTTTTTCCCTCTTTGCTCTATCCTCGAGGGGATTGTTCTTAAAATTAGTTGGCATTGGCGTGATACACGGAGCTGGCTCATTTCACGTCCAACTCTTCTCCATCCGATCGACAACGGGACTTTAAATCGACTTTCACCCTTCTACGACCCTCTCCCAACTCTTGGACCGGACGTACGTACCTTCAACTTTCTTTCTAATTACACCAATTAATTTTTCTTCTGTTCTGGGACGAAGGAGGGAGAATATACCGCTCGTCGAGTAATCTTTATTGAATGAATAATTCAAAGAGACTGCGCATTTCTTTTTTTTTTTTTATTAAGAAACGTAAGAAATTTGAAAATCAAGCTGCAAACTCACTCAAACTCGCTCTGGATCGAAAATCAAGATTAACAATCAAGATGGTTACTTTCCTTAAAAAAAAAAATTATTCTTTAAACACGAAGCAAGCCTTGCTTGTCGAGAGATCTTTCTCTCGCAAGAACGACGACAGAGAGAGATTCTTCAATATCGGTTGAAATGGGTGAAAAAAATTCGAAACACACCTGATTCTTTATCTATCAATTTTCCCCCAGAACTAAAGGGAAGCCCGATTTATCCGCGCATCGGCAGATATCCTCCCGCAATATCCACCCCTCGATCGTGAAACAGTTTTCGATCTTCGTTGGGCGGAGAACAACGCGAAAAACAGGGGTGGTGACGGCAATTTAGCGCTGCTTGCTTGTCACCGGTTAGCAGCTGCAAAGTCAGCCGCCGAGGGGATGGGGTTGGCTCGCCACCGACCTCGTCGTCGTCGATCGCGCCTATCGCGGCGAAACAATCAGGGCCAGGGTGGCGTAAACGTTCGATCCCGAAACAATAAACGTGGCCCGGCTTTCCATCGCCTGAAAACTGCTTTTATCAGCCGCCCCGACGCTTCACGGGGTGGAGGAGGAAGGGGGAGATTTATCTTGTCGTCGTGCATTGCGGCACAATTTAGTTTTTCCCCTCGCGGTGAATCGCTCGCCATTGGGTATGGTGAATATGCTCTATGACGGTTGCGACGATGGACAATGGAGAAGGAAAGGAGAACACGGTGTCACCGAGCTCTAAGCTTCATTCGTCGAAACGCAAAATTGATTTAATGCGAGGCGCGTTTCACGCGATCAGGAAAAATTTCACGTCTACGTTTATCTAACTGCGACACGTGTTACGCGTTTGTCGTTTTTTTTCTTTTTTTTTTTTTTTTTTTTTCTTCTCTTTCGTTCTCCTCTCCTCGAACTATGCGTCTCGTTTCCTTCTTTTTTCCTTGGATGTGCACGTTTCACGGCCCTCTGACGATTCGTTTCTCGCTCTGACGGGATGGGGGAAGTTTTGATCAAAAAACGCGCGTCGCTTCCAATAAAAATGGGAAAAAAACAATTATTCGTTTTCAATTTTTTTGGTAGTTTCATTTTTTTTCGTTTCTCTCTCCTTTCCTTTTTTTTTTTTTTNTTTTTTTTTTTTTTTTTTTTGACATCTAATTCCGTTACTTCTATCGTTTCATTTCCGTTACGTGCGTCTACATCGATTTGTCAAACGGTAATTCCTATAACTGTCCGTATGATATGCGGAGCGTGTTATTTGGAAATTATTTTTCTGCTTGTACACGATAATGTGTCGCTGATAAAATATAGAGAGGTTTATTAAAAAAGTGAAAAAAAAAAAATGCTGATTAGAACAATTTATTATCGGAATTAATTAATGATATGTCCAATAATGTTAATTTAAACGGTATGCAAAAGTAATGAAGCATTTAAGTAACAATAATGACAATATATACATTATAATACAATAATATATTATTATTTCTCTACTTATTTGTATACAAAATCTTTGGAGTTATTTTCAAAGAATATAAGTAAGAATATAAGTATAATTACACATTATTAATTATAATAATTAATCAACAACTAAGATAACATTACATATAGATTTAAAAATATTTTTGAGTTTCACCGTAATAGTAAATTAATGTAAAACACGTGTCCACAAATGACACTTATCCCATTTTTAACGTTACGTAACGCAACAAAATTAAAATATATATATATATATATATTTTATAATACATGCAAATAAACTAATACAATTATTTCCCGTAACGTTTAATTAATTCTGACCGCTAATGTTTCAAACATCAACATTCAACGTAAGTTACAAACGTTGCTACGTGCAATTTATTCCATTTTCATTTCTTCACAACGTATAAATAAAGTTGCCACGGTTACGGGATTCAATTTAGCAAGCATGAAGAATCGTGGCCAACCTTTGAAACTTGTTTTACAACTTCTTTAGAAATATATAAAAGCGGTGCTTTTACCTGGACGTGGCTCAACTTAAATCGCAAACTTCAGTGATTTTTACTAATAAGCTCGTCCCAGTTACGGGAAAGCACCACTTCCATTCTCTCGTATAACCCAGGCCCGACCCAACTTTTCGTTCAGATTTTTTTACAATACCACGGTTAGAGTAAGTTCTCCATGTAGAAAATTCCTCTTTCGGCCTAGTTAACTTTTTAAGGGAATATTGAACGCCCCCATGCCCCCAGACGAATGTAATTACTTCGTTCATCTCGTGTATTGGACAAAGAGAAACTCTTTCGTTTACTTTATAAATATTTTATTAAAAAGCTAAACGTGATATAATAAATCTTGCGATGTAAAATTGTTTTTCGCCGGTGGAGGAAATGGTTTATTGATGGAATTTCTGCGTGATAAAGAAAAACGTTACGATTCAATATTATAGAAATTTTGTGTGTTTTATTCTTAAAAGTATCGTCATTCCCATCGATTTTGTAGATCTTGTTTATTTCTAGATGAAGAAAGATCAGAGAAGGATTAATAGAAGAGAGGCATTATTTTTCTTTGTTTGGTTTGATATTTTAACATCGAATCTAATTAAAAGATAATGATCACGTTAAATTCAAAATGATGAGCATTTAAATCGATTCGAACAATTTTTGTGCTCTTGTTGTAAATAAATTTTCGAAATTTTAGAAATACGTGAGAATTGATTTTATGATTCTCTATATTCAACAAAAGAGAATGGGATTTTTTATAATATACTTAAAATATTCGACGAGTAGTAGTTTAAAGGAAGGAAATGTTTCATCATAATCTATGATATATTTGAATTTCGTATATATCTTTTTTTTTAAAAAATATTTTTCAATACACGTGTAAGAATTTCATTTATTCACCTATGTCAAAACGCTCGTTTGACGTGAATGAAACGAGTATTGACGTCATGCTTGAAATATCGATATTATCCATTGAATATACTAAATTTCGAACATTTTCGATAGTTTCCGAATATTCGACAAGTGGAAATTCTAAATGGCAACCTAGAATGCGATATACATGTTTCCCATTTAGATAATTTTATATTATCGAATTTGACTTTTGTAGCAGTTGACGTTGAGTTTCGAAAACTCGAAACGTAAAGAGATAGAGATTATTCTATATTAAAAAATATGTATAATATTCGACAGTTTAAAAAGAGAGAGAGAGAGAGAATTTGGGAATAAATTCAGGAGTAAAATTGTTAATTACGTTCGATCGAGACCACTTATTGAAATCGCACGTTTCGTCGGCACTTCGTGCATTATTACTGTTAATGCAAATTGATATAATTTTGAATAATCAGTTTTATTTGTACTATTATTCCATTAACGTTATTACTGATCTCGATAAAATAGATGGAATTCTAGAATAGATAGATATAATTTGCCCAGTTACGCTTAAATTAATTAATAGAACCGCGTGCACGAGGTACGCTATTGCTAAAATCTTTCGAATATCATCATCTCTCTTCAAATAATAATTCCAATTATTGTTCCAAAAACTATTTTATCAATTATAATTATTATTTTAATTAATAATATTAATTCAATTTTCCTCATTTCTCGTATGATTCTTTCATCTTAATGAAATGATGCTTTGCCTTATATAAATTTCCCATTTTCATCACAAATTTTATTCCATTCGTTCAATCAAAATATCGATAATTCTGAATAAATTTCTTTTATTCCGATCCTTAATTCTTCATATAATTCATCCTTTCGAAACGATAAAAACTTGTTGTGCAAAATTTCCATCCTCTGTCGTTAAAAAAAAAAAAAAATAAATAAAAGAAATATACGATCAAACGCAAGCACTCTCTGTCTACTTTAAGTACGATTTAATCAATGGGACGTGCAGACGATCGAAAGATTGCCACGACTAGGGGTCATATCGTCATAAAAGAGATACCGAGATATCCCTATCATCCGGTCTAGACTACGCGGAAGAGGGTAAAAGGCACAAGTTTGTAGACACGCGGAAGTTGCGAGCAGAAAGGGAGATGATATCGTAGCCCGAGCCAATTAGTCCGGATTTAGTGGACGACGAGGAGGGGGCGCGTGGCCCCCTTTTTTTCCCCTCGTCGCTTTTCATTCCTCATTGCCGAAAACAATCGTGAAAATCGAATACTCGGCCGAAGTTTCGCGACGACTGGCTCCACGATTCGGTAATGGCGTGCTTTCTCGTTGGATCGCTTTCTCTCTCTCTCTCTCTCTCTCTCTCTCTCTCTCTCTCTCTCTCTTTCTCTCTCGCTTCTTCGTTCGATCCTTCGTGATCTCGCGCGTTTTACGACGATAGCTTTGCTCCTCGAATCTTTCTATCCCAGGGATTCGATTTACAGCCGCTATTATATGCAAATGTCCCGGCTAAAATATCCCGCCACGTGAACGCCAGCGCGATAGAATTCACTTGTGATCTTCCCTTAAGGAATTTTCATTTCGACTTTCACGGAGTGGTATTGTTCGCCGATGAATATTTCAAGGGAGGGGAAAAATATCGTGGTCTCTTTTATTTCCCTTTTTTTCTTCCTCTTTCCATTTTTTCCATTTTTCGTGGTAAATGTAATAATAATGTAAACACGTAAAATATTAATGGAAATGTAATTATATGTAATTGCGTCGATTGGATAGATATCGATCGATGTGCGTTTCAAAAATCGGAAGGAGAAATTTTCTGATTTTGATAATTATTCGTTAATTACTTTGTTAACGTTAATATGGCGAAGTTTTATCGTATGTATTACACATTTCAACGTTTAGTTTCGTTAATTAATTAATTAATTTTCTTTTTATTCTGCTTTAACACAGTTATTACAGAGTTTCGTATTTTCGGCGAGAAATATTTTCTCTCTAAAATAGAGAAAATTATACACGCTGTATATATACGCCATCGACGTTTAAATTAATCGAATACCGAGAACTTTTACCGAAATGCAAATGGCTCCATTTGGGATTTAAGCTAAGCCTCTTTTCTCCATATTATCCATATGTCTATTTTTCTTTAATTAAGGACCTTTCCATTATCGGAAATCGTTCGGTAAAGAATCGACCAAATTTATTGTGTATCCCATCCCATCCCCATTTATCATCAATCTCAACCCCCCTTTAATCTCAATCCCTTAAAAATTATTGAACAGCTTACAAACTCGATAGAAAAATTCCTCGATTGAAATTTTCAAACGACGTATCGAAAGACAAGGGACACCTTTCGACATCCCGTGGCGCATATCAGAAACGGCGCGACGAAGTTTTATCTCGACACTGTTACACATTGAAATGTGCAACGTATTCTTTTATTCTTCCCCCTCCCCCTATCGCAAATCAAAAATTTGCGCGCGACAACAAAATTTTATCTCCGCCTTGTTCCACCTTGATGAATGACGCGCAATTTTTCTCTCCTTTTTTCCTTTCTTTCTTTCTTTCTTTTTAACAGGTAGCTGGGGGAGGAGAGAAGGAGGGGAGGAGAAGCGACACACAGGAGGCGAAAGGAGAAACTTGGCTGAAAGGGATGGAAGGGGGCTGCCTAAAAAAAAAAAAAAAAAAAAAAAAGAGGGAGTATCGATGCAAATTCGCGAATATATTCCGGTAGATAGGTGATTCGTAGTATCCGTAGTGGCGGGCAGGGCGGTAATTTCACGCGGCTGCATCCGACGAGGGATCGATCGACCGATGCGACATCATATGCCGCTACACAATGGGAAACAAATTACGAAATTACCATACTAAGCGACTTTCCACGGCGACACAATAGAGCCAAACCATGCGGCAGATTGATCGCGATCCGCGGCCGGAAGATCGCGGTGCGCTGCATACGTTATTTGCATCTGTCTCTATATAGAGGGTTATGACTTTTGAATCCATCCATTATTGTTAACTCTTCCCGTTCTTAATTTTTGCGATCGGCCGAAGAAGAATTCGTTGTAATTTCTAACGATATATTTCTTTTTCAACGTTGTTTTTTCAATTAAAATTATCTTCAAAGCTGCGAAAAATCGCAGGGTATTCGAATTTATAATAAATCCGTGTAATTAGATTCTCTGTGAGATTTAAATTTATTTACGAATCAGTTTAATTTCGTCTGATTGAATTTTTCTTGGAATTTTTCTTTTTCTTTTTTTTTTTTTTGACTTTGAGATTTGGAGATTTGGAGGTTCCTTGATACGTTGTTACTTAAATTGTTTTTCTTTCTTTTTTGAGATTTTGAGATGAAATCTTCTGACAGTTCGCCACGATTTTTCATAAAAATGTATGGTTCGTCGAGTTTGCATAAGAGAATAACGATATACAATGTACACAAGTTACATATATTATCATATATTATCATATTATCATATATTTTGTATGGTATAATTGGTTGTGTTTCAATGAACGTAACATAAAACATTCATGTGAATGCAAATGATATAAATGAACATAATGCCGTGAACACGAAATATTAACAGATGTCCACAGGAATGTTTACGAAACGTTTACAAACATGTCCAGATATGACATTATTTACAATAATCTCACTCGACGTATATGAAAAGTAACTTTATCGTTTTGGAAGAGCGTAATTACAAATAAGTATCGATCATCGTAATATTTCTTTCACGAGTTTTAATCCTCTCGATGTTTAAAACGGACAAACACTCCAATTCACATCCTTCTTATATCCTTTAAAACCGTTAAAAACCAATTAACGAAAAAACAATTACCGTTTATTTCAGTAGAACCAAAGAGAATTCGAATAAGGTAAGAGCACTTCGCTGGATTTTTTATTCGGCACTCGTTTCACCATTTGTCCAACATTATTCTACCGTTCAATTACAAAAAAAAAAACAACAACAACAACAAAACTTCTTCGACGCAACATCAACCGCGTAAAATTTAATAATCGTGACATTAACATCGGATGAACGACAGGCTGGCATGCGATCTACGAGCCATCTAATCGGTCTGACTACGTACATGCGCGTTCCACTAGTGAAAGGCTGAAAGGTTTGAAGGAGAAAACGATGATTTCACAAGCGCCACTCCAATTACGAACGAAAGAATAAAATAACAATAAAAATAATCGTTTCGAAATTTCTCTCGCCCCATCCTTCTCCATCCTCTGCTTTCTCCCTCCCTCTCTCCCTCCCTCCTCATTTTTCATAACTCGACACACTGCCTGTTTTCATTGACACATACGCGCATTCATAATTCCACGTCGTCGTTAATGAAAGAACAACAGAATAGTTTCGTGGATTCTTGGCCCGTAACAAGGACGGCGCGGAAGCGTGCACAGGGAACTCGCATGCAATTTAGATTTTACACGGCTGAGTTGAACACGAGGTTAAAATCAACACCGCCTCCCAACACTCGTGAAAGTTCGCGTTTATGCGAGCGCAGTACAGATACGGTTCAGGATTGCGTGCCGATAAGCGGAAATTATTACACTCGAGTTGCGTAATCATCGTCATACCCTAATATTCGTTCCACTTGGTCAATAGCCGATATGTAGCGATTTACGAAAGGATGGATATCGAGGAACGATACGAAATATGAAAATTTCTGTACAAATTTCTTTTTATCGTTAGATTTGTCGATATATATTAAAGGAACAATAATTATTCTCGTATCGTTTTTTAATTACAAATTTGAAGAAATTTCATTGCAACAAGATCGCTATTTTTATATGGGATTGTCTTTGTATCGTAATTGGAGAAAAATTTCATTATAATCCATGGATTATAAACGAAGGTAATTTACAAAAGTAAATACAATACGAAAGAAAAATGGTAGATTAATAATTACAAAATGAAATTCTTCATTTAAGTGTCGCTCTATTTATCACAAAAATTTAAAATAAATCTATTATTCTACATAGGTGAGAGTGAGAATAATTTACAAAACTAAATACAAAAGGAAAGAGAAATGACTAATTGAAATGACTAATAGACTAATAATTACAAAATGAAGTTCTTCATTTAAGTATCGCTCTGCGTATATTTATCACAAAAATTTAAAATTTATTATTCTCCATAGGTGAGAGTAAAAATAATTTACAAAATTAAATACAATACGAAAGAAAAATGGTAGATTAATAATTACAAAATGAAGTTCTTATTTAAGTGTCGCTCTATTTATCACAAAAATTTAAAATAAATCTATTATTCTGCATAGATGAGAGTAAAAGTAATTTACAAAACTAAATACAATAGGAAAGAAAAATGGTAGATTAATAATTACAAAATGAAATTCTTCATTTAAGCTTTATTTATTTATCACAAAAATTTAAAATAAATCTATTATTCTACATAGGTGAGAGTGAAAATAATTTACAAAACTAAATACAATAGGAAAGAGAAATGGTAGATTAATAATTACAAAATGAAGTTCTTCATTTAAGTGTCGCTCTGCGTATATTTATATCACAAAAAATTTAAAATAAATCTATTATTCTGCATAGATGAGAGTAAAAGTAATTTACAAAACTAAATACAATACGAAAGAGAAGTGGTAGATTAATAATTACAAAAAATGAAGTTCTTATTTAAGTGTCGTTCTGCGTATATTTATCACAAAAATTTAAAATAAATCTATTATTTTCTATAAGTGAGAGTGAAGCATTATCGTTCGTGGTATTCGAAGAATAGAGAGAGTGACCTACATCTCGCAGGATTGTGTTCCGAATTCGTTTTTGAGAGTTTGCTACAATTATGGAAGCGGCGGATGCATTTATTAGAACGACATCACAGATTATTAGCACTAGTCTTGTAATCACAGCGCCCGATGACAAGGTGCTCGGGTTGGCGGCGTCGAGTTGAATCGGCGGTTGCGGATTTAATTAAAGGATGTCGAGACGCGTGGCTCTTCGTATGAGCATCCGTCGGCTAATTTGCATGAACGTAGTCGGAAGCAAGTAAGTGGAAAGTGCGACTTTGGTTACGTTATGGAAACGAAATCGATTCCGCCTTTTAATTCCCCTTGACTTTTTTATAGAGTCACGGATCGATTATTGTAATTGAAATTGTTCCTCTGTTCAATTCAATCGCGTTCAAATGATATTTTATAATTTTAAACATATTCTGCAAATTTTCTTATAATTTTTCTTATAATAAATGAATGAAAAGTTTTTTAATTCAATAAAATGGAAATACGGTTTAATAAGTTTGAAAATGCAGTTTGTTTATAATTCGTATATGGTAGAATATAGCGGAGAGTACGATTAATTGCGAGAAAGGTGAGAATGCTCGTGTAAGCAGTCGTGGCCGAGTGGTTAAGGCGTCTGACTAGAAATCAGATTCCCTCTGGGAGCGTAGGTTCGAGTCCTACCGACTGCGTTTCGTTGAAAGTTTTGCGATATCGCCGCGCTTGTATTTAATATTGATCGATCGTCGATATATAAATATAACGTGTGCGATTAAATATTTTTTAATCTATATTTATTTTTGCAAATAAATCGAGTTATCGATAAAGAAAAGATATCTGTAAAGAAGGTTGCTAAAAGGCTAAAAATTATTCCGATTATTATTTCTCTCTTTCTTTCTTTTTTTGTAAATGAAATGGAAAAGACTACAATTACATCTTTACACAGAAGGAATGTAAAATTATTTTACACGTCGAAGTAAAATCTACTCCATTGCTTGCCGAGTAATAAATGATCTCTGGAGTGCTGAATATGGTTATGAATATTTAACAAGCAAATTCATCGTCTCCATTTTATTGTCAATTTAATATATGGAAATATAAACATTAATGCATTTCAAATGCAATTGCCCTTGAGATAAACCGCAACGCCAATTTCTATTTTTTTACGTCCACTAGATGTACGTACGTATCCCATCTACGTGCCAAAATCAACTCGAAGATCAACGTGATGCGAAAAAATCAAATCGTAATCATCAATAATGGAATGAAGATAAATCAAATTACAATTAAATAACAAGAATAACAGAAACTCAATCTATACGGATAAATCGAACAAATATAATTCACACTTTTGATAAAATCTTGCACGATACTGTTTATACGTACGTATACCGTCGCAAAAATTTAATATCACATCAGATATTTTTAATTCTTTTTTTTCTTTTTTTTTTCCCCCTCTTCTTTTTAAATTTAAGACACGAACAGCACACGTCAGTCTGCTATTTTCCGTTTAATAATTACCGCCGCAGCTGCACAACCCTCGTTTGAAATTATACGCCCTCCCCCCCTCCCTCCTCGTATTAGAGAGGACTCGGTATTACGTTGCATTAATGATGGCGTACAAGCAACGTCGCTGACCCCGCGTATCGACGCGTCGTCGTTGGGGGCTAGAAATTAATTTTCCAGGGATTCATCACAGCAGCAGCACCAGCAACAGATTTTGCACGGGCAACTTTATCGTTTTCTACTCGTCCCTCCCCCCGGGGTAACGTCACACCGGATTCGTTTACACTGGATGGATAGCATCACTCGGCCGGAATAGACTTCTGTATTATCGAAATAACGCAATTACACGCGATACGCGATTCCCATTGTTCCGTGATACGCGAGCGTACAACGTATCCTATCTCTACACCTACAGAGGTATTTATCTCTGTTATTATTGCACAGAACATTTGTATTAATTATCGAGGTGAAAGAGGATGGGCAAAAATTTCGAAAATTGAAATTGATAAACGTTGATTTCCCCTTATCCGGTTGATACGCTTCAAAGATTCTATTGTATGAAATAAACGGATAGTTTCGTTGCATAGTGGATGGATTATTCGATGGATTACAACTAGAAGATTTTCAAAATCGATTGGAAGAAAAATTATATTAAATGTAAACATCGCGACGTAATACAAAAATTACGATCGTATATTATAATCGTAGACGGTAAGTAGTCGGGCGAGTGGAACGAGATAGTCACGGTCAGACAAGTGGAATTGTGATCCAACGGGTAGAGACAAGATCGTGGCCAGACGAGTAGCAATAACACAATTACATTATGAAACTGGTATATTAACTCAAGAGAAGAAGACGAATGAACAATTACTCAGAAAATAATAGAAATAATACAAGGATTAAACAATCTCGTATATAAAAACGAGATTAGATAAAATGGAACTCTGATCGAAGAAATACGTTAACACAAGGGGGGGAAGAAATACGTGATCCTGATACGCGATTCTCGTGTAACTCGCTCGTGTTTAAAGAGTAAGATAGGAATCGAGGGAGAATCGTTCGAATTTCAATGTCGATTAGCGAGAGGGACACGCAGGGCGTCGCGTGTCTATGAAAAATCAACGCTTGCCATCGAACGAGCGTACTTCCGTTTCTCTCTCTCTCTCTCTCTCTCTTGCCCTCCTCCCGATAACGATGGGACAACGACAGGTCGGGTGATTTGCGGAAGGTGATGCGACAGGATGCAGGATGGGCGACAGTACGTACCTATTGCGTTAATTGTGATCGTTAATTCGAGTCACGTAGCGAGGGGGGAGTCGCAGGAGTTTATACCCCGCCGCAACCACGCCGATGGAAAGCATCGATCGGCACGAACGAATTCCGCTAAACGTCCCCCGGTCATCCATGGGCTTATCTCCTCTTCCCGAGTACTGGAGGGGGTGGGAGGGAGGTTCAATTGGGAATCGACGTTCACCGGGATCCTTATTACGGGAGGATATATATCCTCCTCCTTCCGTTTCCCCGCTGTTCTTCGGGGAATCGTTTAATTAATACCCTTTCGAAAAGTTTTGGAAAGAAAGTCGAAGTTTGGAAAAGTTTTGTGAAAAATGTCGGATTGATGATTCGAGGGAAGAGGGCTTGCGAAAATCTGGCTTTAATTTTTCATCCTGAGGAAACGTGTGGATAACCTGTACTTTGGAATAACATGGATCCTAAAGGATCGAAATGGAAATGGAAATGTTTTTATGTCTCTTGCCCGGATAAAGAACGGAAGAATTTAAAAATTAGAAATAGAAAATTTTTACGCTCTGAACACTACGTCTATTATTATAATAACGATAATAGCAAAATGGGGGGAAAATTTGAATCCACGTATGACAGGAAAAAAAAAAAGGAAAAAGATATGCAAAGTAAAATTCATCTCACCGCAACTAAGAGATGAAACGGAGACGTTTACGAGGGATATTTATAAAAATTATTAAATCCGATTGAGATTAATCCGTCTGTTAAATATCCAGCACGAGTGAAAAATAAAAAATTGGGACAAATGTTTGCCACGTGTCTCGGAGAAATGTTCTTTTAATTAACAACGTTTGGGGAGGGGGAGGAGAAACGAAAGGGTATTGAGGGGTGGCACCGATTGGACCGTTTCGATCTCGCGTAAGAGGGAGAGAAAGTGGCTGGAAGGGGGAGGGGGGGGGGAGAGGGGGCAATGTTTTTCATTAATTGGGCCGGGCTCACCGGTTGTTTGCCGAGCGAAAGACAAAGTTAAACAAGGGAGCGTACCCCCGCGAAGAAATTGAGAGACTTTCTATATATAATCAGGCACGGTTATCGGATCAGACGTGGTGGCGCGTAAGCGCATTCCTTGGAACGGTGACGATGGCGAAAATTAGTTCCCCGTCCATTTAGTAATCACCTGCCGTTACCCTTGATTAGCCAAAACTTGTGCCCTCCGTTCCTTTGCCTCGCTTTGCTTTGCCAGCCACCCACCCCCTTCCCTCCTGTATCCCCCCTCAGTTCCTGTACTTTAATGGACAATTTACTCGCGCAGACTTGACGTCGCGTCGCTCAGTTCACGAGAGACCTGTTACAAATGGGAAACCGCTCCTTCGGCTCACGCGTTCCCCGATCGCGCCGTTTTCCACCACTTTTCTTCTTCGCGTTTCGGGCAAACGTTTCGTTTTCTTCGCTACTTTGAAACCCAGTTGAGAAAGACTTTTTAAGGGAGAGAAAGATTTTGAAACGTTATTTTCTTTTTTTCTCTTTTTTTTTTTTTTTTTTTTTTTGCGTATTGTTTCGTTCGAATCGATTAAAAATATTCGATTGTCGAAAAGATGAATTTATACTTTTATTACAAATATATATTTATATAGATTTAAAAGGTTCGTAAATGTGCGTAATTCATCGAATGTAACGTAATCTTTCAGTTTTCAGGAAAAGAAAAATACAGATATGTAAAAAAAGAAAAAAAAATATCAAGATTTTTTTTATTAAAAAAGAGAGGAAAGAAAAATAACAGTCGGTGTTCGTTGCTCGCCGCGGGAAAAATGTCGATATTCCGGGGGAAAAAACTTTTTCCGCCGAAATTTTTTGCCCCGTACAACTTTACAAGTGAATTAACCTGCTTCGGGAAAATAGTTTCGGGAAAAATTCTCGCTCGCTGCGGTCGATTTACACAAAGGGCACAAGTGTTTGTTCATCGCGAATTCCCTCTCCTTTCGGCATTCTAATTGTTGTACATATCTTTTTTTTTTCCCTTCTTCTTTTCCTTCTTTTTCTCTTTCCCACCTCGTCCCAATCGTTTTCGTTCAACCTATTTCCGGTTTAACGCATCTGACCGGACGTTAAAAATAGAATTTGTCACTCCAGAAGAGTCTAATTCTCCCTCTTCCCTCCGTCGTGAAAAAAATGGCCGTCCAGGGACGGCTAAAAGTAATAAAAAGAAAAATTCGACCTTTTCCCCGAACGATCTCATTAAAGGGAAGAACGACTACGATTGCAGTTGAAAACGCTCCCCCTAATTTCCCATCTAATATCATTCTCACCGAGATAAAAGCTTATTTTTCTCGGTCTGTTTTTCTATTTTAAATACATCTCGTTTAATTACGGGGGAAGAGAGGGGGGGAACCACCAGACAATAAATCAAAGATCCTCGTTCCGCAATTTGTTCCAATGTAGGGATCCTCTAATCGTCTTTCTCGCGTATCAAGGGGGAGAAGGTGCATCGAAGATCTTTTAAGCCTCCCCTAATTGGATATTCCGACCGTTTTAATACCGCCAAGAAGGATCTCGCTTTCTTTTCGCTTCCTTCCCTCATTTTCATTCTAAGGAACGAGAGAGAGAAAGAGAGAAAGAGAGAGAGAGAGAGAGAGCAAGGCACGAGAATGCCAATTTCTTCCTCCTCCCCTGCAACCCCTCCACGCGCTAATTTAACCCGATAATCGTGCTTCCGCTTTCGCTCGTGTTGGCCTTTCGCGGGAGCCAACCGCTCGAGAAAAATCGCATTCGAATTCACCTGATTTCGCATCCCCGATTCGAACGAAACGAACGATTAACTCTGCAATCGCCTCGCGAACAAAAACGATCCCTTTTTACCTTGTTTCTTTGTAATTACCATTTAACATTTAGTGGAGACTTGGATGCGCTTCGACGTTTCGTTGCGAAATTTAATTCGCGAAGACTCTCCGTAAGACTCTCCGCCCGCCGCCTGTTAACCATTTCGACGGCAAAGTTTCCAAGTTCGAGAACGAGGGGACTATTTTTTGAGGGGGGGAATTTAATAATCCTTTCCCTGGACGGACGGAGAGAAAGGATGACTCCTTCTCGATTTTCATAATAGTGTCGATAAAAGAAGAAAAAAAAGGCTCGGCATTTTTTTTCGGAACGGACACCGTTTTTACCCTACACCAGTTCACCCCTTTCATCAAACGTCCTTAACGAAACGTTTCCTTTCTTAACAAGTGGCACGTGGGTCTTTAATCCCATCGCTCTTTCAGAAGCGATGTCGAATAAAGAGCCACGCTTCCAGGCACATCGCTCTTTGTCCCAGCCACCGCTGTTTTCGCCCCTTCCCCCTCTGCGTACGCGCCCATTCGCCCTTTTTCCTTCGTGCAATCACACCACGGCTCTGTTTCCCCGACACCTTTCCTCTACGCTACGCTCTCTCTCTTTCTCTCTTCTTTTTTTCTTTTCATTTCACCCGTTATCATTTCGAACCATTTCCTTTGCTTTCGAAAGGCTTCGAAAGAACGTTGCGACGGGATCTTAACCCGATCGTTTCTCCCTCTTTTTCTTTCCTTTTTTTTCTTTTTCTTTTTTTTTTTTTTTTTTTTTNTTTTTTTTTTTTTTTTTCGTTGCAAATGACTTTTAAGTGGACTTAAATAGCCCATCGCGTTTAAAAGAGGGTTGCGAACGAGCGCCTTGTTGCGGGACCACGATGTAACGGTCTCTTAGACTCTTCATAAAGCCTTTTCGCGAAACCATCTCCTAATTACACCTTTTCCAACAAATGTTTCTCTTTCTCTCTCTCTCTCTCTCTCTCTCTCTGTGTCTCTCTCTGTGCTCGACGTTTCACCGATAACACTCGAATGAGGATCTTTGCTATTTTTGGGCGACATTTAAAATTGATGTTTAAGTGTTTAAGCGGGATGATGTTATTGTATTGAACGTTTGTTTTTTGAAATATATTGCGATAAGTAATGTGAAAAGTTTGTCGTTCGAATTGTTGATTTTTTGTATCTTTTTTTTTTTTTTTCGATAATTATCGAAATGGGAATTTTGCACGATTTGCTTTTAGATTGTGTTATTGAGATAAGTAATGTAAAAAATTTGTCATTTGAATGGACGATCGTTTGGATTTTTTATGTGAATTCGATATTTAAATTATCGAAATGACAATTTACACTTTGTTTTTTGTATCGTATTGGGATATAAATAACGCAGAAAAGCTCGAATTGAATTGCTGATCTTTTAGATTTTGTTAGAGCAACATCGTTCCCTGGTATTTCAAAATGAAGAAGAATCTTTTGAATTGAAATTGTGTCTTCAGGCGCAGGGAAATTATTTATTTTTTATTTAAAAAAAATGGTAATCCACTTTACGTAACGTTGAATTTTATGATAACGCAATTGGAAAATTGTGCTATAGAGTTTCAGAAAGAAATTGGAAACTCCGAAAAAGATTAAAACGTAATGTCGTGTGCAGAGAACACGATTTTATTTTTCTTCCCAGCTGTCTCACTTAAATTGACATACTTTCCAAACAATCTATTTGTTCTGTTTTCGCTGTTGTTAAGATTCGCTACGTTTCAACTTGCACCTCGTTTAAAAATTTCTTTTCGCTTTATTTCATCGAAAAGCAAAAAAGTGAAAACAAGGAATTGTCAAGTTTTAAAATAACATTTCTAGTTTTGACTCGCTTACTCGTGACATTATAATATCACAGAATATATTATATCGCACTGATGAAGCCAACATTCCATTCTAAGACATTGGGGGAAAAAAAAAACTCTAATTTCTGCAAACTAGCTGATTGGAAAAGAAAGTTTCCATTTCCAATAAGTTGTCGGTCGAAATCACGGAGAATAAAACTTACTCTACTAAAACATTTGAATCATTTTCGCCATTTAAAAATTAATAAAAAAATAATAAAATTGTAGATAAATTTTTAAATAAATCGTTTCGACTTCGTTATTTCCTCTCGATCCTTAATCTTAATAGCCAACGAATCGAAAATGTCACGTTAAATTTTTAATAACGTTAAATTAAATCTTTTAATAATTTTCCAATAATAAAATTCTAAGTTTGAGATATAAAAATAATGATTTCAGCTTCGAAATTGGAAAATCTTTCGAGGCAAGAAAATGAAAGAGTATTCATCGACATTGACACGAGGGTGAAATTTATCAAATAACTATCTACCAACCTTCACCTTCGAGCAGCCAAATTCTATCCACCTTTCGAAAAATCGAGTTTCTCGACTGGAGGATATCCCCTTTATCTTCTCGAAAGTACACGAGCCGTGAAATTCGCATCTCAACCCTTGGAGTCGATCGACTCTTATTAAGTGCAAAAGATTGGCCGGCTATGGGTCACCGTCTTGTTGTATCTTGGCCGCAAGAAAAATCGCTCGGCTCCGCTCGTTTGACAAGACGAATGATCTTGGATGGTATGAGCAAGATCGCGGGGGTCGGAGTTGGTGCATTAGGGTAGTATACTTTTCCAGACATATCTTGTCCCCAAACATTGGGGCGGCGGTGGGCTGATATCGGGGGGATGAACGAGCTGCATGGGAAAACGAGATAGTTCGGTATAAATCAATAATACGAATTGGGAACTGGGATTCCGGGAGAAATGTCAAATATTGCTGTAATAATTTGATAAGTATTAAGAAAAGTAAAGGTTGAGTTGAATATTTGATAATTGTATTGGATATAATTATCTTAAGAGAATAATTTGATAAGTAATTTCGAAAAAATTTGATGATTTAGAAATATCTCAATCATTGTTTCATGATATGAAAGTTTGTCGAAGATATTTTTTAATAAATTTATAAAAATTTCAGGAAATTTTTAAAGTATCGTCTATATTAAATCAATAATGCGAATTGAAAATTGGGATTCCGGGCAGAAATGCCAAATATTGTTGTAACAATTTGATAAATATTAAAAAAAGTAGAGGTGTTGAATATTTGATAATTATATTGGATATAATTATCTTAAATAAGAGAGTAATTTGATAAGTAATTTGATGATTTCGAAATATTTCAATTGTTGTTTTATATAAAAATTATCGAAATTTTTTAACAAATTTATAAAAATTTCCTGAAATTTTTAGAGTATCGTCTATATTAAATCAATAATACGAATTGAAAACTGGGATTCTGAACAGAAATACTGCTATAACAGTTTGATAAATATTAAAAAAATAAAGGTGTTGAATATTTGATAATTGTATGGGATATAATTATCTTAAGTAAGAGAGTAATTTGATAAATAATTTCGAAATATCGTTGTTTTACAATATGAAAGTTTGTCAAAGATGTTTTTTAACAAATTTACAAAAATTTCCTGAAATTTTTAGAGTATCGTCTATATTCTCGTCGAATTTCAATTTCAATTCGTACTCGTTGACAGAAGGATATATTGTTTAGAGAAGAATTGAACTTTATATTTTTTTTTATATATTCTAGCAAAAATCAAATGTGGATTATATTTGAAAGAATTTTTGGGATATATTCGCGTTCGAAACAACTTGTATGTAAATTAAACCAATAATCAATCGTTCGACATTATTATCAGAATGAATTCCATGGTGATTCGATGGTTTTAAGCGATAGATTGGAAATTATAATTCGCCTCGCTTTATTTAGTATTCTATTACGGCCGCGAAACAGCGTAAAAAACATTTTCCCAGTGGATATATCTAGTTTGTCATTGTAATAACGCTTTGGTTTCCACCAAGATTGCTAATTACTTTTACAAAAAACTGAAAATCGATCCCTTCGTTTCATTATTATATCCGAGATACAACATTTTGATAGAACCGTATATATTTCGTAATAAAAAAAATACTTGAATCGAAAAAGTAGACGATATTATTATTATTATTACATCCAAGAAATTGAATAAATAAGATTCCATTTAATCGTTTTATCTCTCATGGACGGCGAATTTTTATAGCCTCGTTGGATAGGCTCTGCCGTTTTCCCACGTAGATACGAGAGACTTAATACGAGATACCTAATGTAGGGATCGGCATTGGCATTAGAGTCTAATCTCTGCCCTCCTTATCCGGCTTCACTGGATTTTCGTCGACGCGGGGAAGGAGCGAAAAAGAAAAAAGCGAAAAAAAAAGAAGAAGGAAGAAAAGAAAAGAAAGCAAAAGGAAGAAAGAAAGAAAGAAAGAAAGAAAGAAAGAAAGAAGGCAAAGAAAGCAAATGAAAAGAAAAAGAGGGAAGGCGGAAAACTGCGGAGAAGGGGGGAGTGGGAGAGAACCGAGCCGACCAAAATGGTGGCCAATTTGTAAGCGCGCAAGTTAACGAGCCCATTCACCGAAACGGCTATTCGTCTTTCCGGTAATGCAATCAGCAGGCTTCACCGCGCACTTTTGCATTTCGTTTCTCGCTGCGCAAGCACTTGAACGCCCCTGTTTCACTAATTATCTATAAAATTAACGACATGTCTATCCCCTCCCCGTTCGAGCCTCGATGTCAGGCCAAGCCTGCCGGCGGATAATTAACCATATTCCACGGACGGACGACGTCATTATGGGGCAGCTTGAACCAGGCTTGTATTGTTCTGTCGTTAACCCTTTCATTTCCGTCTCTCCCTAGAATTTCCACGTCTCCAACTATTCGGCTTAGTTGAATTCAGTCGTTGCCAATTACGGTATGCGATGTATATATATATATATATATATCGTATACAGTGAGCGTAAATATTGTACGATTAATTAATGAACTTGAAACCCATCCACTCGGTTAATAATATCGTTCACCATCCATCCGGTATCGTTACTTGTTATTGTTCCAAGTTAGGTTTGAAACCATCTCCTCGTGTAATGTAGCGGGGAATATTTAACGTCTCGTGCGCCGTTCGTTTGCTCTGCTTTCGTGACCGTTCGTTTGATAATTAAGGGTCATTCGTGGAAATATTAAACACTTCGAGAATAGAAGATGCGTTGATATTTTGTATTGTAGTACGTGACGTTTATCTTCTCTCTGCTATTTGTTATATTTTTGTATACAATTGTAACGTCAAAATATTTAATCAAAATGTCTATCTACATATTTTGTAATATTTTTTAACTATTATATTTTTTAATTATTATAAAACCAGGATTATTCACAGTTCCTTAGCTGTTCACAAGGTTACTCTCTCTCTTTCTCTCTCTCTTTCTCTGCTTGAAATTCGGTATATTAAGAGAGCAGGTTTATAAACATTCGAAAGGAAAATCATATATCTCGTCTTGTTCCTCTTCCTCTTCCTTCTTAGTCGAATTTTACGCTATTCAAAATTCATCTTATTCTTCCTTCCTTTCTTCCTTCCTTCTTTCCAGGTTGAAAAGCGAATCCCTTGTCCCTTTTTGCATATTGTTCTTTTTTGCATATCATTGCATATTACCTACTTTCAGAAATTACATTGTTCCTACTCGGCGCGAGTACAAACGCGAGACGAATAAAACGAGGACGTTACGACGTGGAACGAAGACACGGGGAGGGGAAATGTTAAAAATACCAGAAATAACGTCTCTCTTGTGTTGAGCAGCCAAAATTATAATTTGTTCGCGTAAAATGGGAAACATGTGTGAATGAATTGCTAATTAATTAAAAGTTGTCGTTGATGCATCGAGTATTTCATGATTAAATATCTCTTGCATTAACGAATATTTGATTTAGAATTTAATTCGTTGCCTTTTTATCATTTGCAATACCTGATTTCATAAAATGAAGAGTGTTATATAATAGAAGAAATTCTCGTTGAAGTTCTCAGAAATTCGGTGGAAATCGATGTGAATATATTTTTTTGAGAATAATGAATTCGAAATATCGAATCCTTTGCATCCATTTTGAGAAAAATATCAATTCTTCCTTGTAATCCTCCCGATCACTTCTCTAGAATTTTATCCGATCCTCGCGATTCGATTCGTTCCAACGTCACTTGACTAATGCACACTTTTTAAAAGAATATTGAAAGAAATTTATTTAAGAAAATTCGGAAGATGGAAATATTTTTCACGGAAATAAAAATTTCTTTCGCGTGATTCTTTTCTTTTCATCGAATTTTTATAAATTTTGTTTTCGAAAAAGCAGAATTAATTAATAAAGATTAGGTAGATCAAAGGATCGACGATTCGTTTGATCGTGGATATCGCATCGGTGCGTTTCCTTATCTCGTTTTCAACTCGGACAACAATTTCGCCGACAGTTTTCAAAAGTCCATGAGGGTTAATCCTGTTCTTTGACCCTTATCGGTCAACACCGCCCTCCGTCGTGTTTGTCGTTCGTTCAATCTTAGTCCTTGCCAGATAAGATCGCGCTAGAGGATCCATTAGCCACCGCGCCAAACATTCTCGATTCCACGATTTGATAACGCGTTATTTGGTCGGCTTGTGAATTTTTTTTAACCCGTATCGTTAAAGATTAAAATTCATTATGTCTTGAATAACGAAGTCGATGATTGAAATTTCGATCAAGATAGAAATTGATGTTTAACGTTTAACAGAGGAGGGAGAGGATGATGGAAATTGCGTATAGAGCGTAAAAATAATCGTGAGATTTTTCGTTATTAATATGCTAAGAATTATAATAATTTTTTTAACCATTCTTTTTTTTTTTTCTTTATCCAGTATTTTGCCACGATCGAATAAGAATTCAATTTTAAAATTATAATACGTGTTTAATGAACTGCCATCGATGTACATACTGTTTATACATAGAGTATTATGAAATCGGCAAAAGTGTGATTCAAGGGATTAATACCGAATGTTATCGTGCACATTCTGAATGTACGATATTTGCATACGCAATGGAGCATAAGAGAAAGAGACGAGTGAGAGGAGAACGTTTTAAAATTTATAAAAGAGGACGATAACAGAGTATTATTATCATCATCGTCGTCATCAGATCGTCTTGATGATAATGAGATATTATTGTATCCGTTGCAATTCTCTTTTCGCATGTTACTTTTCCATTTTCTTTTCAAAAATAACAAGTAGAAAGATGTGTACAATATTATTTCGAATTAACATCGCGAATTAAAATCGTTTCAATTCCTCGTTAAATATAAAGTAATCGCGATAACAGGAACAAATATCTTCATAATGTACACGTATATATACAACAATTTATCTCAAACGTCTCGATATACAAATTATTAATCAACACGAATTAAAATCACATCTCGTGTTAAATTAAATTAAATGTAAAAAGAATCAAGTGCTCTCTTGCTAGCATGCTTAAAAAAAAATAAAAATATCACTCGGCGTTCCAAACGTTCCAGTTTATCGTGGGGCAATTCTCGCGAAATCTCGATAGCCATCGAGAGCAAGGGTCCGTTTGCATGCGCACATGTGAGGACCTATAAAGCAGGGGCGTATAAAGCAGGAGAGGCTCGTGGCGGAGAAATATGAAAGGAGGCGGTAACATTAACCGTTGGCTCGACAATTCCACCCCTGAGCGGCCATTTTGTCCTTCTCGGTACAGATATTGCCAAGGCATTGTTCCCGTGGGTGGGCTGTTCGCCGGTGTGTGCCAACAGAGCCACTCATTGTCTCCGGCCAAAAGTTTAATTCCCGGCTACCACTCCTATCCTATCCCCTATTCTTTCGGGCTTGCCACTATAGGACAATGAACGAAGATGACTCGAGTCGACGACGAGAGAGGAAAGTTTCGTCACCGCACGAACCTTTCCTTTCCTCCCAATCCTCGGTCTGATGTCGCAATCCTCGTTCTCTCTCTTTTTCTTCTTCTTCTTCTTCCTTTTCTTTTTTTTTCTCTCTCTCTTTCTTTTTCACGACCGTCCTCCAAGCAAAGTAACACAGTTCGCACAGGTTGGAATTCTTTCAGGAGCAAATGACTTCGGGGCTCGTGAACGGGACGCGCGTCGAACTTCATTCGAATCTTAAGGACCCGCAGCCTTTTCACCGGGACTGTGAAACTGTGTTGTCCGTAATTGCTAGTGCTTTCACGGAAATAAGTCCTTTTGTCGGGAAATACGGTGCTGCTTTCGGAAGGGAAGTGGCCGTGGAATCTGGCGGAAACTTATCGTTACCGTGTAATTTCGTGGTGCATAATGATGATCGCGGGCCCCGCGTTTCTCCTCGCGTTGTTCGCTTCGAAAGAATGAAACGAATAATTATAACACGAAGGTGGTGTCTCTGGCAAGGTGAAAATTTAATTCGAGCGAAAAATTGAATTTCCATTCTTCCGATTTAATTAAATATTCGAGAGGAGGCGTGGAGATGGATTTGTATTGTCCTTCCTGGTTTATTAAATTTTTCCTTTTTATCCACGGATTTTTAGGTATTCCTTAATTAGCGCGATTAATTATTTAGGAGATTTCTCTTTTTTCTATTTATAGTTTATTTTATTTTTGTTATATTTGTTACGCGTGCGTGGAGTGGTGTAATAACGAATTTAAAATTAAACGTGAAAAGGTTTTTTTTTCTCTTTCGTTCCCCTACTACTTTCTTTTATTTTCATCGGAAAATTCTAAAATTGATATGCTGACCCTCGAAGAATGCCATTCTCTTTCCTATTACCAGTCCCAGTCCCCGAGGAAAGATGTAATGGGACTATTTTCGTCCTCCGAGGAGGCAATTGGCACGATGATAGAATTCAATGTGAATTGACTTCTCAAGAGAACCCGTGGTTTTGGCAAGTGACAATCGACCAAGAGCCATGGGAATTCCTATTGTTTCTATTTGTATCCCAAATAACTTGTAAAGAAAACTATATCTATATAGAATTACGTGAAGTCGTCAAACGACACGTTCAACTTTTCGTATTATAAACTCGTCAAAAAAAGGAAAAATGAAAATTTTTCTTATAAGAATCCACTTAAGGGAAATACCAAATGAAACCACTTTTTGATTCGTCTCGATACCTCAATCGATTGTCGAGAATTTATGAGGATTCAAAGTTTCCATAAGTTGAAGGTGCAAAAGTTGTGAATGGATCCACCAACCTACATTTCTTCTTGAAAATGTGTACTACGTCTTTCCAAGAATCGTGTCTTTCCAGGGATCGCGTCTGTCACTTGTCTGGAACTTGGCATAGGTCAGAGAGATCCGAGTAAGAAGAAAGAAGATAGTAAACGATTAAAAATTACCCTTTCCTTTACACGACGATATCTCGAGAACCGGAAGTCGTGACGGGATAAATCGAAGAGAGTTTTAAAGAGGAAGCTATGATTCTTTATTCCTTGACCGGAAGTCATTATTTTCGGAGTTATAGCGGTTCAAAAATTTCCTCTTTTTTAATAAGATTTAATCTAATTTAAACGATAAACGATCAAGAAGCAGAAAATTAATAAAATGAAAAAATTTTCTTTATATTTGTCTTTAGTTGACTGGAAATTATTATCTTCGAAAGTATAGCGATTCAAAGTTTTCTTAGTTTTAATAGATTTTTAAAATAAGTCCATGTATTAATATGGAAAATATATATTCGCAAAAAAATCCTCATTCTATTTATAACAATTTACGAACGACGATTTTCTTTGAATATTTTCTGTACAAATTTCCAACAACAATTTTCAACCGCAAAACTATTGCTTTTCCCATATTGGTGAAAATTGAGCAGATAACCTCGCGAGTACGATAAAATGTGCAAATTCAATTGCTGTAATTAATCGTAACTGTGCGTAATGCATGAAAACAAGCCGTTCGAAAAAATGATCAGGAATGTACTGTATGTACCAAGTCATCCATTCAATTAAATTTAATTATATGTAAAATTAATTGGTCACGAATCTGGCCGTGACACTCGAATTGATGAAGCATGAAAATATATATGTATTCTCCTAACCATATTAAATTACCAATTTCCGTGAATGACTTGGTGAAGTTTGTAAACCTTATATTTCAATAGATACCGTATTATTACAAATAATCATTGACACCGATATTTATTCTTAAATTTATCCCAATTGAAAATATCTTAAATTCTTCGATATTTCGAATCGTGAATATTTCCTCTAGTCGTAGATAATGACACAGCATTTGGACGTGTAATCCAATAAATTTAACGAGAAACACATTTGCTCGTATGAATAAATAATTAATATGCATAGCGTATATTGTCGCTGAGTGAACATTAACGTTCGCTGTATTATCTGCCTGCTTAATATTCCATTACTATCACCGCGGATAGCATTACATGGAATCTTCTTCAACTTCCGCATCGTAGCAATTCGAATTAAGATATTACGTATATTAAAAATAAACGAATAATAAGATAGAATGAAATTCGCGATAATAAATTTTTATATCCGTCTGTAATTAAATTTCCATGTTGCGCTCGAATATTCTTGTATATCCTCTTCTCCTTTCTTTTTTTTTTTNTTTTTTTTTTTTTTTTTTTTTTGGATGTTTGAAAAATGTAATATGAAAAACAAGGGTGAATATATTAAGTAGAACCTCTTGCAGCCGAGAGAAGACAGAAATTGGACTCGTGCCCAACAACCACCGTGAAATTCTGTCTAGCCTTTCTTGTGCCAACTTGGGTTAACGTCTCCTCTCCAAAGTTATAGTTCTTCGGGTCCATATACTCCTCCACCACAATTTTTTCGAACGATAATTAGCTGAACAAAATTCGCCTATTTCGTTCTCGAAAGGAATTCGCGATCCAAATAATAAATATTAATACAAACTATAAATAAAGTTAAATACAAAAATTTAATCGATTGTATAAATATCAAGAATTTTTCTCCAAATTGAACGATTTCTCTCTACAATTTTCCAGATCCTATCTTACGTATCCTCCTTTTCACCTCGTATCCGTTTTTTCTTAGGCAACGGAACACCGGTATCTGTCTCGTTTCCGTTGGTGGACAGAACTTTGATAACAAAGCGGAATTTACTTCAAGTTACGGGCTCCTTTCTTTAGACATATTTGTGACCCGAACCGTTGCAACTACTTTGTGTCAAGAACTTTCGATACGGTTCCTCCACTAAGGGACAAGAGGGACTAAAAGTTCAGGAATTTCCCCGAGTAAACTCCCGATCGCGACGTATAGTCGATCTTTCAGAAATGATTCTCGAGTGGACAACTACAGTTAACTCGCGTGGAACGAGTTTCAATATTACACTCGAATACTTAATACGAGAAATTGAAACAACAAAGCAGAAAAATCATATTTTCGGTATATATCGGTATTCTCAAACGAGTCGAAAAGAGATGTCTTCTTTCCCATAACAACAATAAATATTACGTTTAAGGCCAATAAATGTCTAATAAATTATGGGCGAAACTACCATTACACCACTGGTCTAATCGCGAAAGCAACATCCTTCTGGACAGTTGCCAGAGTTTGGCCAATGTCGTCGAACAAAATTTCCGTGCCCCGCACTTCCCCCGTACATTTGCATAGGTATTTGGAGTGCGGTGAACGTGGAGGATATTGAACATTAACAAGCCGGAAGAATACGACGATAGATCTCTGCGTAGCTGGTCGAAAACGGTTGGCAGAAAGTGGCGTGGTGGCGAGCGAGGATCTTGCAGGTTCGCCACGTCAGCGAGATTCGATATTACCTCCTCTGTTAACGGTCATTCGCTTGGAGGGACAGGGGATAGTTATGCACATTTTTCTCTTCCTCCTCCAAATTTTCTCCGCACGTGTGCATCCGATAACAGGGAAACACGTGCGTGCTGCTTTTTGAAATTTTCTCGAAAGAGAATTTCCTTTGATAATTTAATTCGTTTTCACGTATAATCGTGAATAATGATATGAAAGTGTATTCTGAAACGTATTTCGATATAACGATCTCTTATAACATTTAGGTACTCGCGTATATATTCATGTGCACTCTATCATGTGCGTTGTGGTTAACAGTGATGGTGGAGATTCGTAGAGATTTTTGTAACGATAATCGTGATACAATAGATTCGTAATAATTATGGTATGAAAGTGTATTCTGAAATGTATTTCGATATAACGATCCTTTTCTCTTATAGCATTTAGGTATTCGCGTATACGTGTGTAGTCTATGCGTTGTAGTTAACAGTGATGGACAATGAAACATCGTAGAGATTTTTACGATAACCATGATACAATAAACGCATAGATTCGTAATAATTAAAGTGTATTCTGAAATGTATTTCGATATAACGATCCTTTTCTCTTATAGCATTTAGGTATCCGTGTGTACTCTATGCGTTGTAGTTAACAGTGATGGACAATGAAACATCGTAGAGATTTTTGTTACGATAATCGTGATACAATAAACGCATAGATTCGTGATAATAACAGTATGAAAATGAATTCTGACATAAAAAGAATATGGAATAATTTATTTCGATATAATGATCCTTCTCTGTTATAGCATTTATTCATATATTCATATGTATTTTATACATTATTTAATTAACATTATTTTTAATTATATAATTAACAATGATGGACAATGAAACATCGTAGAGATTAGATTTTTGCGATAATCGTGATAACAATGAAAGTGAATTCTGAAATAAAAAAGAATATGGAATAACTTATTTCGATATAATGATCCTTTTCTGTTACAGCATTTAGATATTCACTTATCCATGTGTATTTTATACATTATTTAATTAATTATTATTTTTAATTATATAATTAACAATGATGGACAATGAAACATCGTAGAGATTAGATTTTTGCGCTAATCGTGATAACAATGAAAGTGAATTCTGAAATAAAAGAAAGAATATGGAATAACTTATTTCGATATAATGATCTTTGATTTTCTGTTATAGCATTTATATGTTCAAGTATCTATGAGTATTCTATGGGTTACAGTTAACAGTGATGGACAATGAAACGTGATAGAGATATTTGTTACGATAATCGTGATACAATAAACGCATTAATTGTGTAATGATGGTTACACAATTAAAGTTAATAAATTAAACATTGATATATATGGGATGGGATACAAATTGAATGGGAGACAAAAGTTAATTTAACTCTTTTGAATTTTTTATGATCGTTTTAAATTATCTTCCAACCCGTCGCGTGACTGTCGCATAAAAAAAAAAAAAAAAGAAAGAAAGAAAAACGAGATTGCCTCGCATTAATCACATTTTAGTAATTCTTCCCATTAGCCCGTGCTATTGTTTTATAAATTGCTTCATTTTAATTAAATCTGATTTAATTTCATCTCTCGTAACCGTACCGATCGACGTTCTGTCGACTCTCTAGCGCACGTGCGCTTCCGGCAGGTAACATATGCGTGCGTTCATCTTATGGCCTCTGCGTTTGAATATTATTTCGAATACAATTTGAAAACATCAATAGGCATTTTATTAATATCCATCGAGAAAACAATCGGATCCTCGAAAAACGTCAATTGCGATTTAAACGCGATTTCTTCTTGCCTTTTGCCTCGTGTCCGCGAAATATAATCCATTGCGGAAAAAAAACGGAACTCTTTCTCTCTCTCTCTCTCTCTCTCTCTCTCTCTCCTTTCTCTCTCTCTCTCCCGATATCGATCATTTTATACGTTAAAATTGTTGAAATAAGTAAGATTTTCAATTTTTTGCGTTAAATGGTTTTTCAAGCGAATTGTTAAAGTTAGGTAATACTTCGTTTTTGTTTTATTTCGTTCTTGAAATATATAAGAAATAATCCGTATAATCGAGAAGTTCGATGGTACTTTGAAATTATTAGTATATTATTCCATTGGAGTATCGAGGTTCGATAAAATGTTTTCCGTACAAGAGAGATGTTATTTTTCTTGTTTCTTATGGGGTCGATATTGACCAGTCGATACTTGGAGACGACGACGACGTCCAATACCACAGTTAAATAAACTGAATTGCCCCGCGGCTTCGATATTACTTTCGGTGAACTTTCGTCATTAATTCGGTGAACTTCAAAAGAAACGATGAAAGCAATATCTGTCTTAAGAAACGGCAACGTCGAGTGTTTCTGTGTTCATGAAACAGATTTCCGTGAACTGTCGCGTTGCACGGTAGAAATAGTTGTCGAAATTAATCCGAAAAGACACGTTATTAACTTTATAGAAATATAACTTTGATGAAACGTGAAAGTTTTGGAAGTTTCTAATAGAAAAGTACGATTTTTTTTTTTAAATTCCATGGAATTAAATTAAATTCTATTATATATATTTTTTTTTTGTTATCAACGTGCGATGAAATTTCATTTTGTTTTTTAAAAATATTAAATTATAGGAGGAGGATATTAATTGACGTGAGTACTTTGTACGGTACAGTGTTAATATTTATATACTGGGAAGCTTGGAATCCTTATCTCAACTGCACTTAGAGTAATTGGAATATCAATATTTATTTCTATAGTGTTGTAAGTATAATACAATATTATTATACACATAGTTCAATGTCTAAAATTCTCAGCCTCGATTCTCTTATATCCTATCCGTTATTATTAACGATCGCTTTTAATAATTATTGTTATACTGTTAACAGATAATCAGCAATGCAAAATTAACGAAAAACTAGAATTACACAAGAGAAATATTTATAAGATTTATAAGACAAGATTTTACATATTACACGAATGCATGAAGATAGAGGAATATATACGTTAGAAAGATAAATTTGCATGTTTATTAACATGACTATTCATACAGTTGATGTTTCAAAAGTTTTATCATCCTTGACATCGTTTTCATCCACCGAATATATACAGGATCCACTTATAACGTGCAAATTATTTCGACTACAAATATCTTTCGAAAATATACGAAAATAGTATATTGTACTGAAAAAAAAGAAGAAAAGAAAAAGTGAAGAGAAAATTTAATCGTTCAAAAAAAACTTTCGACTTTTCGTATTAATCGAACCATTCCGCTTCCGTGATTACGATAAATCATTTGTTATTAAACTGTAACAGCACACGATTTATAGTACACGTCACATAAATCGTGAAACTATATATCTCCAAGAAACATTGTTGATTTAATTCAGCGATAATACGCAATCAACGATCCTATTTACTTTCCAAAGAAATTCACGTTACAAACTATGTAACGTGTTTGTGACAACGAAATGAAAGAACGATATACGCTTCTCAGAGAGACAAGAAATTAAATCGAAACCTACGTTTCCAACTAATCTAGTCCAATCAATCCAGATCAATACAGATTTTCGAATTGTTGAACACAAAAGAAACAATCGTGAGCAACTTATCATTTATCACCTCGCGCATATCCATCTGTGCAACTTCTCCTCCAAGTTTCCAGGCTGACACATCGATACTGTCTACAAAAAACATCAGTGTTTTTTTCTATTTTTTTTCTTTTTTTTTTTTTTTTTACCACTCACGCTTGAACTTTTCAACCCCCATCCACCATCATCTCCACCCTCTTCAACCCATCTTCCTCTCTTTTATTTCGAGATTCGCGAAGTTTGATATTCTGACAGGGTACGTATATCGTGGCTAGATAGAATATATACATATATATGTGTGTGTGTGTGTGTGTATGTGTATGGTGTAATGGCTGTATTTACTTGCGCTGGTATAAAGCGGGAAACGATGCACACGATTATGATAGGATATCATACCAGTTCGATACCAGGTACGTTGTTTCGAATTTGATGATTTACACGATTGACACGTACACATCGACTGTCAAGGGAATTCATAACACTACTGTTGGAAGATAGTTTGCCTGTAGAATGACGATTATAAACATTGCAAGTTTTTTTGGATATTTTATCGATATATATTTTATCGTAAAAATTGTCTCGTTCGAGATTACTCGAAGAATTAATTAGTAAGAAGTAGATAATTGCCTCGAGTAAATAGAGAATATAAAACGTGAATATAATACAAAGGAATACGATTATTTGGAAATGCGTGTTTGAATTCACGAGGGAGATTAAATGGATTTTAAAAAGTTTCAATTGTAAGTACACTTCTATTATATAATCGTGTACCATTTGAAAAGAATACGAGAAGAAAGGAGAAAATTTTCATGGAGTTAATTTTTTTCTTTTTTTTTTTTTTTTTTTTTTTTCTAAAAAACATGAAAGGAAAATACCTTTCTCTCGCTATAGAAATTCTATATCTTTTGTCCCGATTTTACCATTTTAAAAGGTAGAAGAAGCGAATCCTATTAATTAAATTTCAAACAAAGAATATTCAAATATTCTTGTCTCTCTTGATACATCATTGTAGCGTGAGTTCCTCTTTTTTATCTTTTTTTTTTTTTTTTTTTTTTTCCTAAACGAATCTTCATAAAAGTAAAAAAATTAACATTTTTCCGTTTTCCAAGGAAGGAAGATAAAATAATAATAATTTATTTTCATTCTATGTACACGCGCGACGACAATGCAATCCCCACCGCACATTTTCCAGATAAATTACTTTCACGAATGAGAAGAGAAAAAAAGAGTTTCGGGAAGGGAGTCCGCCCGTAAAGTATCTTACCTGTACGCATGGCCGAGCGTAAAAGGTGAATGCTCCATCGATGCATCTCGCCAAGCGGAAAGAATTTGCACGAGCGGACGACTCTCGAAAGGAAAGGGGTTTGAGCTATCGAAAGACATCAAATGAAGGATTTACCGCATCCAAGGCCTTGATAACGGATATCTGGTTTGGCTGGTGGCATCATCGAGAAACATTTAAGCGGTAAACAAGAATGGAAAAGAAACGGTGATGAAGGTGAGGAAGGAGAAGGGGGGAAGTGGTGGTAAATCGAGCGAGGAAATTGTACGCAAGAGGTAACCTGTCGTGTTTGTGAAGTTATTTAACGGGATGTGTATGCATATTGAATATTTGATAAAGTAATACAGTTTAAAGTAGCGTAATTGCATACAAACAATGCAGTTTAACGATCGTGGATTTGCATGAAATATGGAGATGTTGCGTTTAAATTTCTGAGTGTTATTAAATAACGATATTTCATAACTTGTATACGTGTATACGAAACGTTATATATGTATATGTGAATGCTATATGTGAACGATCGCTACGAGCGATAAATATAAAGGTAAGATAATTACTTTTACTTCGACGTTCTAGACGTCGTAATTTTATAGGGGGAAAAAAAAAAGAAAGAAAAGAAGAAGAAAAGGGACAACCGAAGGGTGGAACACTCCCTTTGTCCGCACAGGTTCCCAGACAAAAATTTCCCTACAGCGGGTGGGTAAGGGGAAGGAGGAGACTTTTAATCCTTGGAAACGCGCGCAACACAGAGATTTAACAAACAGTTTCCGTTGCTGCGGAGGGGCGCTTTATTTGAATAAGAAGTCGCAGGAACGTCGCAAAGAGGATAAAAGTTGACCTACAAGGAGGAGGGTCTTGTCTTATGTCAGCGCAGCCGGCAAGTCTGCTCTGTAATTATTTAAAGATGCTTTAAGATTTATGGTGTACTTTGCGTTTAAATTCAACCGTGGAACTATCATCGAGCTACCCCGGGACTTTTGAATCTTAAACAGTTTTCAAGTTGATATTAAGTAACCATTCCCATCCGTCCCCCCATATAAATTGATGCAAACTTGGATACGCGAAAAAGTTGTAAAAATATTTGTGTTTCCGTCTCATTATTCGAAACATGTAAATTGATCATCGACGTGGAAAACTTTTACTAAATTTAAGCAAATATTTTTTAGATAGATTGGACAGGTATCGAGGCTATTTCTTAGATAAGAACTTTTCTGTTTAATTTTAAAAATTATTCTATATTTACTTTGTTTCTAGAGTTAGATATTAATTAATTAAAATTGATATCCACTTTTAATTAAATTGCAGATAACAGATATGACGAAATATTAATATCGTAGAAATAGATATAATTAATTAATTAAATTGATACTATTAATTATTATATATTGATTATTAAATTCGGATCTGCGTGAGAAACGACGATGAAACGAAATTATATTTGTATAGAGAAGAAAAAAAAAAAAAAAAAATGGGGATGAAAAACGAGGAACAGCGTGTTTAATCATAATTTATAAATGTATTAATTCCGTTATATAATAAAATATTCTAAATTCTCGTGTAATGTAATAAGAAATTTCATCAATAAATTTTCAAAAATAAAAATGGAATAGAAATATATGGAAAGACAGATAACGCAGATTTAACTAAAATTCAAAGGACCTTTGTTCGGAAGCATGAGCTGGTAGCCTCCGTTGTTTTGGAATTTTTACGCGATTCAACTGCGGAAAAACGACGCATCAGGAAACGTATGAAACGTACGATAGCCAAAGCTTTTATTGGCTCCGTTCAACAAACGTTCGTTTCAAAGCGTCAACATTCTTCGAAACGCATCGCGATATCATTTTGAAAAATGAAACGAACCACCCTGAATAATAATAAAGCCTGTTATACAACATTATGTTATGTTACAGCCGTTTTGTGTCCAATTCGCTCGAAAACGAACGAATAATAAATTCGTAGATTCGATTAACACTTTAACGGGAATGTGTGAACGACGGATATTTAATTCAACCGGGTATCGTCAATTAAAAGGAATAGGAAATCGACGCGGGCCGCAAACGTTGCAAAATAATTCCTTCTTCGACACCGCTTCCGCTATCAAAATGCGAATGGATTCGATTTAACGCGGTAACCCTCAGAGAGCCCGATGCAATTCACCGATGGGTGCGTTACGACGTTGCAACGTCAGCTCGAAGGGGGGGAGGGGGTTAGTAAGGGGTCGATCGTGTTTTCTACCCGGGAAATGGAATTTTCACTACTGTACGACGGGAGTTTTGTAGTTTCATGGGGCATAAACGGGAAAGATCGATACGGAGTCGACAGTTGCGGCGAAACGACCGGGATATATTAATTGCCGGTGACAAAGGAACGAGCGTGGAGGAAGTTGAAAGACCGTCGGAAAGAGTAAGAGTTTGGCCTTTAAAATAAAAGGGGAGCCATGGTTTGAGCGACAATTCAAACCTTTTTCAGCGAAATTAATTGTTGTGTTGTTCCACGTTGAAATCACTAAGAACGGGGATAAAATAAAGGGATAAAATACTCGCGACAAAATTGTAATGATAATATGATCTAACTTGCTTGCTTGAAAGGGGAAGATTGTTTTGAGAAATATTTTACCGGAAACGAACGTGTCTTTAGATTCCTATTAAATTCTATCAAAATTACGAAAAGTTTAAAACGTTATAACGTCGGAAGGCAACGAGTTCTCGACGAGCGAACGATCATTGGAAACGGAGGAAATCTTCCTGTTTAAAACGTTTTTCGATTTATCCAGATACGATTTTCGAGATATCGTCGTGTAAAGGGGAAGATAATTTTTAATCGTATCTTTCGCTCGCAGTTATCAAGTTCCATCATAAGACATAATTCGTGGAAAAACGCGCGATACGCGTTTGCAGGAAAAAATATAGGTCACGTGTAACGCGATCCATTCATAATCTCTGCTTAAACATTACACTTTATATTCTGACTCTTTATATTCTCGACAACCGATTCAAATATATTGGAATGAAATCAAAAATTAATAAATTCGGATTTCCTCTACGTATCTTCGTAATGGATTTCGATGCTTGAATATCTTAAATTTCTTTTTCACTCCTTTTTTTTTTTATGAAAACTTATTACATTGTTAAAAAAAGAGATATCGATGAAGCGTTTTTACTTTACTTTTTACGGTGCAATTCGCGCGATTTGCGAAGAGTGCAAATATTTGGATTTCCTTGCAACGATCCTTTTCGATGATGCTAGAAACTAGAACGGCAATTGCGATCATGTTGTCGTAAAAGTCACGGAGATCGAATTGGGCGGAGCCTCGCAGAACTGACTGCTATCAGACCCGCTAACTTTTACGATCGGTCTACGGCATTGGACATCTTCTACTTCTATTCGCCCCGATTTCGAGACGGGCATGGTTATAGTCGTGTACCAGAGCCGAGTTACTGTTAAGAAGAGAGATTTTAATCGAATTCCCTTTTCGAATTCGGCATTAAACATCCGACGTCATCGCCAAACCGAAGCATCCAATTCACTGATCGTTGAATAGATCGGGATTAGACGATGATGTTTAATTTTGGATTCGATTTCGAATCCGTATTTCTCCTCTCGCTCTCGTTATTTGCTTCCTCCTCCCTTCTTCTTCGATTCCATTCAACTAGATCCCATTCGTAAATCGATCAATGGATATATTTTTACTTGAATTTATTTTATACTTGAATTTATATTTATATACTTGAATTATATTTATATTTATATATATTTTATACTCGAATTTAATTTTACATGAATTAATTATGAAAGTAAGCGAGTAAGAAATTTTTAATTTTTCGACGTATCTCTCGCGAAAGTACTAAGATAGGAAATAACCTCCAAGTGCATGATCCATGTGATTGGACGTGCAATCGCGATACGTCTTTCTCATCCGTGCTTCGGGAAAATAATTTTTCCAATCCCAATCTATTCTCATCGTTAATAATAACCTGCATTGATTTTAACCTATTATTATCCTATTATTTTAACCTATTTATTCTTCACTTCCGATGCTATCCCATCTCGATATTATACGATAACAAATTACAAGCACAATTTTTTCTTCCCCTTTTTTTTAAATATCCATTCGAAATTCACTCGCATAAAGCAACAAACGGAAAACCAATATACGTTTCCCACATATTTGTTTCTTTCCATTTCCAAATTTCAATTCGGTCGAACAACGAGTATTCGAGTAAATATTTTTCCGCAAAAAAAAAAAAATAAATAAATAAATAAATTTCACAATTTCGAATCGAAATCGCGAAGGGACGTCGCGAGAAGATTGTAGGAGATTGTAGGCGTTGGAAAAATTCGTTCGTTCGTTTCGGGATTATTACGAGGACGTTGGCTATTTGAACAGGAGGAGGGAGGAGTGCGCCAAGATGTTAGATTTATTCCTGGAAAACGAGTGTTTCGCGAATACGCTCGTGAATATCCTCGACGTCTTTAATTAAATCGCATATTCGTACAACGAGTAAATTTTCTTCTGGGGGCTGACGTGTGACTTGTTAACACCGACGATTGTACCTCGGCCCCTGACGTCTTGTTTGCCGCCGGCAATTCGTACTCTGCGATGCCAGGGCATTGAGTCGAGGAAGAAAACGGGGGAAAGAGGGGTGAAAAGGGGAGAAGAAAAGACGAAGGTGTAGAGAGGGAGAGAGAAAGAGGAAAGAGTTGCTTGGACGTTGGAGAAAGTTGGAGGAAAACGTGGGTTCAACGAAATGCCGGTTAAGTCGGGTTAATGAATACGTAATTGGCTTTCGTTTGCCGATCAAAGGTGGAAGATAAGATGGAAAATAAAGACAAACATCTTGTTAATTTATTGTCGATGCGCGAATTTGGTTTGAGCGACTGAATAAAAGTGTTTTTAGTGGCAAACTTTTGTTAGGGATTTTTTTAACCACGAGGGTTAGAAAAAATCGAGACGAAGCGGAATCTAATCATTTTGGAAAAGTGTACGTTTCGAGGAGAGTGAAAAGTTTAACTTTTGCCAAATGAATATACTTTCTTTTTTTTTTTAATTCTTTCCTGTATTCTTCTGTAGTTGCGTTTTTTCCCTTTTATTTTCATCGAGTTTATCAAGTCAAGTTTGTAAACGTTATAGGGTACATTTACAGTATATTTTAATAGACGCGATTCTTTCCTCGCAATATTCAGAATCCAATCTCGATTTTTTCCACAGGATCGAACACGCAAAGGGGAATTTTCTTTTTATAACCCCTACGATAAAACGTCTCTACAATTGACATAAAAATATATCAATTTGAGAAAATATGAAAATACAACGAAATAAAACGCAATAGGATTTTCAACGTATTTTATTGCCTACTCTATACTCGACAATAAAATCCAAATGACAAAAGATCGATCTGTAAATTTTTTCGTCAAAAAATAATACTTTCAAAAAATAAATAACAATACAATTCATCAGAAAGCATAATTTATTTAAAGAACAATTTAAATATTGAATCATTAACATCTCTTCCACTCCGATCAATATTCCGCTTCGAAGTATAAAGAGAAAGAAAAAACGAGAAAAGAAGAAGAAGAAGAAGAAAGAAAAAGCGAAGAGAAATCGTTTCGCACGAGGAACGTGCAAGAAGGCTGATGTCGATAATTTCAACTCGTTAACATTAATCCGTTCACTTTTCTGTCGAATAATGCGGCCATACCCGAACAGCGAGATTACGCGCAGCCTGATATCGAGAGAGGGGGAGGGGGTATTTTGCAAGTAAGTAGATACCTGAAATTCCCTCGGGCTACCGTGGATCGTCCGCACCAGCGCAATCTGCAACACGTACAAGCGTGTGCCAACAACTATTTGCACGTACAAGCGTGTTATTCCATGTCTAAAGCCGGGTCTATAGGTATAACGAACGAATAAGGGATGAACGAGAGTGCAAGGCAAACGATTGATGGACATGGTTTAGTAGGTGTTTATAGTATAATTGCAACCTGTCCGTCGAATTTATATCGTAAAAAAAGTAGGAAGATAGGAAGGTAGTTGTTGATTTTTATAGAAGAATCGAATATCAAAATTATCGAATATGTAAATTATAAATAGTGATTGAAGTTTAATTTAATCGGACGATCGTTTTCCTTTTTTCTTTTTTTATTCTTCTTGATACTATTGGCGAATCTAGTTGGAATTAGTGGAAATGGTTGGCAAAGATTTGTGGATCGGTTGATGAAGACGTGAGAACACGAATGTTGGCCAATATTTACGAGTGCTCTCAAGAAGTGTCGATGAAGCGTCGAAGAATTCGTCGTTGGCGGAGAAAGAGCTTTTGAAATGGATGAAATGGATAAATAGTTAGGGAACGGTTAATCGTTCCGCCAGAAAAGATTTATCACGTTGAAAAGGATTGTTGAAAAGACGTGAGAGAAATGCGAAAAGTTATTTTTCATTATAAAATGTGTCGCGTTAAAGAAAAGAAAAAGGAATATGAAATATGAAGGAAGCAAAAGGATAACAACAAAACTCGCCCTTAATAGAATAAAAATATTAAGACACAAACCATTCTAAAGGGGACAGTCGCGTTCATATAATTTATAGCACCCAAGTGTCGAGCATCTGTGTAACAAATTTTCACCCTCGTACCTAGGAAAACCTAAAACCTGTTTCCGACCTACCAACGATATTTTCCACCCTTCAAGCGTTGTTCGTTTCCATTACTTTCGGCCAATAATAATATTTCCACGACTCTCTCTTCCACAAAGAAAACAAATAAATAAATAAATAAATAAATAAATAAAGAAACAGAATCGTGCCTCGTTTCATGCTAAAAATTTTTATCTTTCTCGATATTAAAATGAAACGTCCACTGTATTACGCCGATATTTATTTAGCCTAAAAAATTTTTTAAAATTATTTAGCCTGTGGAACAAACCATATTCTTTTCACGTATCATTGCTGTCTTGTTCCTTCGTGTTCGTTCGTCAAGCGAGGATGCGGCTTAACGTTTCGTGTTGGCCGCCGTTCACGCGCATTCTCCAAACCCCACCTGCGATCCACCAACGCGATTCATATCTCATCGCGTCATACCTTCCGCGCCACACGGCTGCCTGCTACTAATTAACAGTGGCTGTTAGCCGATCTGGTCAATTATACCTGAATTATTCCGCCGGCAATGTCGTATCGATGACGATACCAGGCCATCGCGGAAGTATCGAGCGCGTGCCATCGATCGACAAATCGTCTACGATCCCGTTTCACCAAACGATTCCACGATCCCTCTTCGATCCTTCGTGAGGGGAGCAACGAACGCTCACGATTTTCGGGGGAAGGTTAATGCGAAATCCGGAGACAGGGATGATGGGCGAAGCGGTTGATGCTCGGTCGATGATGTCGACCCGGGTCAAACCGTCGGCGAGAGGATTCGTTGGATGCTCTCTCTCTCTCTCTCTCTCTCTCTCTCTCTCTCTCTCTCTCTCTCTCGTGTTACGCGTTGTTGATCGAGCCGATCGTTGTTGCTAGGTGACTCGAGTTTCGTGATATTGTCGTTTGTTTTGTCGAAATTAAGGAACGATGGTTTGATCGAAGTCGGATAATTTTGGACAGATTTTGGAATATATGATGGAAAGTTTTACTCGTTTTTCAAAACGCGTTAAAATTTGTTTGAAATCAAAAAATTATTCTGAAAAATTAATTTGATACTCGATGAACCGAGTATTTCGTTTGAAACAAATTGTTATGGAGATAAGTGCAATGCGTGCGCTTTATTATATGATCCGATATATTCTATGTAAAGTATGTATCGATTATAATAGAATAATATGATAGAATTCGCCTAAAAATAGAATAAATTTTAATCCAGCTTTGTTCCAAAAGCGTCTAAGTAAGTAAAAAAAAGTAATCTTGCTTCGAGGCTTCGTGGCACGAAGGTTTAATTTACAGCTTTGACGAACCAATAATCGAGTTAATAACCCGCTCGCCGGTAATTCGATCCATCACTCCTTACGCCGCCATAGGATTATTACTTTGATCAGTAGTTTCGACCAGGGAAAGAAATGGATTTCTCCTCGAGGAGAGGGACATGTTGTAACGTGACAGATAAGTTCCTAAAGGGATCCGTGATTAAAGATCGTCTCTAGGCCGGTGGGCTGTTCGAAGGGTAACGATGACATCTATTTCGTGGCCCACCCCTCAACCCCTAATGTCCCTTGTCGGATGTCTCTCAGCCAGCCCTCCCCCTCGTCTCGATGTCTTCGGTTCCCGATAACCATTCGTATCGAAACACGATAGATGCACGCATATACGTATTCCCAATTTACTGGTTAGATCGACGAATCATGCGATTAACGTTTCCTCCATTCGAGTATTCTCGAGTTTCGCAGACGTTGCTCGCGAAGATTAATTAATTACGTCGATTAAGATTATTAATCCTGAAGGGGATGCGTCTTGGTTTCGACTTTTGGCGGGAAAAAAATAGGCGGTAGTCGATTTGAAATTAAATTATTTGATTGATTGATTTTTCTATATATAAACAATTAAAAAAACAATTAGCAATTTATGCAATTTATTTAATATATATATCTAATTCCTAAGTATTTTTTTTTTCTTTTTTTTAATTCTCTAAGCTGTTTTATATTTTTGTGTAAATTACATTTATTGAGGAAATTAAATTTTTCTTGTTTTTGAAAAATTGAAATAATTAGAAGATTTAAGCGATATTATATTTTGTGCTATTTCTTAATTGAACCGAGGTAATTATATTTATTCTATTTTTAGTTAGAATCGGATAATCTATTGATCAGGGGAGGAAACCGATTTTGTTGGAGAGAAACGTCGGTTTAATAAAGCCATCTCTGGTCAAATATGATTAAAGGTCACCCTTGAGAACGATTTACTGGAAAGGGTAAAAAAAGATATCTATCTTAAGGTCGGTATTCTCTTCTATATCTTCTTCCTCTCCCTCTCCTCCCCCCCTTCCTCGGTATCTTTGACCTTTCGAGATCAGAGCTTCGTCTCGTCCACGTTCACAGTATCAACAGCGCAATACTACATTACGAGAAAGATAAGAGTGAAAATAACACGGGAGATTTTTCTTCGGATTCCTTTCGAATCTCAATTTCACCGGATTCGATCGATGTTGATGAAAATATTTTTACTATTTACTATGACGACAAAGAAAATTTTCGAGAAATAACTTCAATAACGACGCGATATCGTTCAAAAACAATGACAATTAATAATTTACAAAGCATCGGATGGATATCAATTGTATTTTTAATCGAGGAAATGTTAAATATGTTCTAATAGAAATTCGTTCAATAAATTAAAAATATCAATATGAATATTATTGTTAATAATTAATAAGAAATATTGATTTTAAAATTCAAATTATGGATGACCTGAATTTGGCAAATAAATTTATCTGTGTCGCGCGATTAGTCCAGGTCATCCCGTGTGCGTTTATTTAGAGGTAGAAAATGCAGCGGAAACGGTATAAAAAGGAATATATATATCTCCCTACGGCTTCATTTTTTCTCGTAAATACACTCGTACATCAAAAAAGACACGATTGCACTTTTTTTCAAATGGACTACTATACCTGTATAGTCGTTTTATTCGGATCGATCAATTCTTCCGCGTATTAAAGTATTAAGTTACAAGTGTTTTTTCCTTTTTTTTTTTTTTGAAAAGTCAATATTTCGTGAAATATTTTCTATATATCGTGCTATTAAAATACACACACGTGTCGCGATACGGTACGATGTCTTTATTTACGATTCTCTCGACGGAACTGATTGTGCATGTTTTAAGTATTTACTATTTAAATCGATAAAAAAAAAGTAAATAAATAAATAAATAAAAAACGGGCAGAGTAGTAGAACGGATTGAAAATGTCGAACAAACTGTTCTGTTCTGGAATACAATTGTAGCATCGATCGACAAAAGATCGTCAGAGTTCAACGACCTCGACAATTTATCGTCAACCAGACATTTCGAAAATTATTCTTGAAATATGACGTACGTAGTTTGATTAATAAAAAAAAAATCCCCCTCCTTTTCCAAAAATCGTTGACGATACAATAAAGATAGAAAGATAGAAAAGAACAACGATCGATAATTATTTTTATTTACCAAAAACGGCAAAGCATTTTACGTCGAAATATATAATGAAAACGTCGATATAATTTTTTTTAATAAAAAGATTTTTCAGAAATGGAATTTTTCACGAAAAATACTCAATACCCCAGATACGGTAAGACGTATTCAAATATTCGCGTCTAATACCTTATGTACCGAGGCATTATTGACATAGCCTTTCTGTTTGCGTGCCTGTGTTATGCATTATTGCTTCGTATCTCATCATTTCGGTTTCCGCTTTCACGTGTAGCTGAGTCTGCACTATAACACCGACTACTGTCACTTCATCGTGTCACGTGATTCGGCGACTTGACCAACTTTGATTCTGCAAAATACCACTAAAGAGAAATTTCAAATAAATTAATAAATTAATAAATTTTATATTTACAACGATATAACTTATGAGCATGATATATTTTTTTACGGGATACGTTAAATACGAATATCACTTGTCACTTCAAGAAGGAGAAAACTGGATTAAAATTTGTGGACGAAAATCCACTTTATCCTATATAATTCGTATATTATTATAAAAATGTTGCTGCATCGATACGGATGAAATATTGGTTGCACGTGAATTGGTTCGGGCAATAAGCCGTGTTATTTCGAAGGAAACCGAGGTAAGCCAACGTGATTCGTGGTTCCATGCTTATGGATACACGGCACACGACACACAGGGTCCACATACGAATGAAACGTGGGTTCAACGTGGTGGTGAATGGAAGAGGAGAGAAGGTGGACGAGGAATTGTAGGTAGGAAGGTAGCTAAGCGTATACGTACAACTATACTGTTTAAATAGAAACATTTGCAAGCTGAAGATAGGCTTTTACACGTGGTCACGTCATCGTCCATTCAAAGGGCAATTTTGTATAAATTCTAGAAACACTGGATAGTAGAAAATTATGATTCGTGAGTTATTTCACGTATCGCAAACAATTTTCTCTGGGTTTCAACGAAACAAATTGAAGTAATTGAATTAAATTTAAATTTCGTGCTTTTGAAATTTTACGCTGCGAACCAAAGATAATCCTCCTCCTTCTCCGTTTAGAAAGATGCTCGAAATAAATCCAAATGTTATTATCCCGATTCTATTATAATTTACAATTTCTATTTTTACTACTCTAGCAGGAATAAATTTATGTTATTCGAAAATAATTAAAATCAATAACTGGGTCGTAAATTTATAGCTGCACACTGCCGATAATTTGTTTGTATTTAATGATTTATGCAATTATTCGAATCTATCGACACTGTCAAATCATTTATTTAATTAATTCTAACGTATTAAATAATTCGGAACATGAATTACTACGAGACGGACTGGATCGTCCGTGGAACGTTCAAATTATCGGCAATGCATACATGCGTGCTTGTTTAACCAATAATGATTTATACCACATTCTAAATTTTCAATGTCCTAATTTCAAAATTACTCAACATTTTAGTTAATCAAATTATTGATGGCGACGGAAATAGAGAGAGGGAGGGAGGGAGAGAAGAAGATTAATGATACACAATTTATACAATTTATATAAATTGTTAAACACGTTAAATTGGTGACATTTCTGATGATTGATGCAAAATGGAAAAGAGAGAAGGAAAATAAAGTATATCTTTCGCACGTGTTTCGGCGAATTCAGCACTACCGATTTCAGGCTACACAGAACTGTGCACATCAGCCACGAGTATCTATAAATGATTCTACAAATGATATATTGAGCAAAATAGTAAGAGTCAGCAGATCTTCCAGGGTAAGACCACAACAGAGAGTTTGTGAACGTACAAGTACGTGGAAGATGAAACGTGAAAAAACATCATCTGGAAAAAAATGACGCTTTTATTCAAATAAAAAAAGATCCTCTAATTTAAAAGATTCCTCTAATTAATCGGTAAAGAAAAGGAAACAAAAATAAATAGGAAAGGAAAATGTGTTAATTGAAATTGCAAGACGAGAACGCGGGGGAAAAAATTTGCGCTGTACTTAAGAGATTTAATGGAATAATCTACGAAATATATGTTTAAAAATAACGTTTAAAGAAGCGAAGTTAACGAAGTTGTACTCGTGATTCAAATTATAATAAAGTGCGAAGCTGGCCGCAGCTGCAAGGGGAATCTCTGAATTTCTGCCAAAATACATTTCCTTCCACAGTGCTCGTGAAACACGAATGTGGCGCAAAGGAGTGGGAAGATTGCCTGCCTAACTGGCATGAAGTCCCACGGGATTCACCGAATTCGTTCAAAGCTTTCCACGTTACGTTTATCACTAATGTCAATAGACACGTTGCAGAATACGAGACCCGGCCAACCTCTGGATATTGATTCTTTCGTGTATCTATGTATACCTATTGTGAGTGTTATACGCAGCAAACGGCAGAAAATTATATACAACATAGGGCATCGTACCAGTAGTTAGCTATTTATTATTAAAGACAACTTTTCGGTTGCTTTTTATCGTAACGTGATTCTTTCGTTTCGCGAAAGAAAAAGAAGAAGAATTTTAAAATTTTGCGAGAAAAATTCGTTGGAGTTAATTACTTTTTAAAAAATTATTCAATCGTGAATGTTATATGCGGAAAACGAAAGAAAATTATATATTTAAGGCGTGGAATAGATATTTATTATTAAAGATTTCTTGATTGCTTTTTGTCTGATTTATCTATGATTCTTTAATTTTTCGAAAGAAAAACAAGAATTTTAAAATTTTGCGAGAAAAATTCGTTGGAATTAATCATTTTTTAAAAAATTATTCAATCGTTATATGGGAGAAAATTATATACAACTTAAGGCATAGAGTAGGTATTTATTATTAGAGACTTTTCGGTTGCTTTTTGTTGTGATTCTTTCGTTTTTCGAAAGAAAAAGAAGAATTTTAAAATTTTGCGAGAAAAATTCGTTAGAGTTAATTATTTTTTAAAAATTTATTCAATCGTTATATGGGAGAAAATACAATTTAAGATATAGAATATTATTAAAGACAACTTTTTGATTGCTTTTTATCATTCTTTCGTTTTTCGAAAGAAAAAGAAGAATTTTAAAATTTTGCGAGAAAAATTCGTTGGAGTTAATTATTTTTTAAAAATTTATTCAATCGTTATATGGGAGAAAATTATATATAACTTAAGGCATAAGTATTTATTATTAGAGACTTTTCGGTTGCTTTTTGTCGTGATTCTTTCGTTTTTCGAAAGAGAAAGAAAAATTTTAAAATTTTGCGAGAAAAATTCGTTAATTATTTTTTAAAAAATTATTCAATCGTTATATGGGAGAAAATACAATTTAAGATATAGAATTTATTATTAAAGACAACTTTTCGATTGCTTTTTATCGTGATTCTTTCGTTTTTCGAAAGAAAGAAGAATTTTAAAATTTTCTGAGAAAAATTCGTTGGAGTTAATTATTTTTTCAAAAAATTATTCCATTCGAAAAGTTGAATCGAGACAACGACGACGATGATTTTGTACGTTTTGATCTCGTCGGATTGAACGATCGGTTTCGTATTCGGCGTGAGGCTACTAGCTTTTAATTCAATTTTCACGCTCGTCTCGTGGAACGGGCAGCGACATCCGCGTGAAATTTCGGGAGGAGAAGGTTTACTGTCATTAAATCATTCGATCCACGTCAATCGCATATTGAATCAGTGTCTATCAATCGCATACATTTAGCGCATATAGCTGTTAATAGCCGGACAATCTCTTGCTACGTGAACGGAACGACAAGTGCGTCATGTCAACACGTGCCACGTTACGATTTCGCGCGATTTCCCCGTTGTTCGATCATTCGATGCGCCGCGATAATTACGCGAATAGAACGTAATGACCCACATAAATCTTACATTGGTAATATTCGCAGTGTACGTATACACGTATCGAACAACAAGTGTCTCAATAATCAAGGTTTAAACAGGATATTTATGGCTTCGTAATAATGTGCGCATTGAAAATGACAATTTCTTATTTCTTTTTTATCCTTATTTGAAACGTATTCGATTTTGTAATTAAAAATGTTATTTTTAAACATCAAAAAACGAACGAATATCCATACACTTTCAAACAGTAATGCCAATAATGGCTTATTTAAGTCATGAATTTGGACACGATAATAAAGCTTTTGGGACAGATAGGAATTTTTGGATTGAACAAATCTTTTAATTGATACAAAGTTAAAAGATACATAATTACATCTGATTGCTGTTATTAAATAATTTTGATTGAAAAAATAATTTATGAATTAAAGTTAAGAACATGAATATATATTTTAATAATAATAATATAAAATCAATACATTGCAAGTCTTATTAATTCTTGATGATGAAGATAAGTTTCTCAAAGTTATAGGATAGGAATATGAAGATAACTTTGCAATTACACAGAAAATATTATATCAATCAATTTTATTTCTTCAAATTTGTTATTTGAAGAATTGAAACACGATCCTGATGTATGACGAATCTCTAACGAAATTCAGAGTGAACTTAATTTTTCTCTTCTTATACTATACAAGTTTATATCAGAATCAATTTTACTTTTCTAAAAATATCTTAATTTAAAAATCACGTGTTACTATTTCGATACTTTTTAATTCTTCATTTATGTAACGAAACGTTGGATCATTTTATGCCGTATATTATTAGTCGCGTTATACATACATGACACCAGTAATACCCATCGTTTTCCATATTTATCGATACGAAATGCAACCACTGTATCTCGCGTTTCTCCTCGAACGAATTCTCAAGTATGTACCGTCAACCACAACGATCGTTCATTCTTTACAAAAGCACTCCGTACGGGCAAATGAAGCGTGAAACATCTTCCTTCTCGAAGCGACGTGCACGTACCCACGTTTCTTCGTGAACCAGGAAAACGCAGTTGAGATACAACCTATGAAATATTTCGACCCGCAACGATTAATCGTGGCTACAGATCGTTCGGGCAGAAGTAACAGTCTTAAACCCACGAAATAATTTATTACACTCAACTCGACCTCCGATAATTTATCGCAGGTGTCAGTGAAGCAATATTTTCCTCTAACAAATTTACAAATATTTGAATTATTCATAAGAAACTTGACGTTTCGTTTTACATACATAATCGTAATCATTACCTTTTAATAATAAATTATTTTCCAACGAGGCTTATACATACTATTTAAAATAAATTTAAATCTATATATATATAAATTAATTTTTTAATTTAATCGATTGTATCAAATAATATAATAAAACTGAATGTGTAAACACCAATAGTAGTAGACTCGTAACAGCGAAAGTATTCCTCCTTTCGATTTCCATTTCCATAAATAATTTATTCTAAAAAAAAAAAAAAAAAACAACCACGATAAACCACGTAAAACAAACGCGTGACGGATGCCTGCACACGTGTACCTTAAGAGAAGGAAAAAAAGAAAAAGGAAACCCCCCTCCTTCCAATATAAATTCTGTCCACATTTTTCGCCTCGTGCCCTCAAAAGACGGATTTCAGAGGTTAGAGTCGTACAACAGGAAGGATCAGCGTCAATAACCCGCAGCCTCGAAATCCCCCAGAGACACTCGTGAACATTTTTACCATCCCTCCGCCACCATCACCCTGCGAAATCGCGGAGGTTTTGTCATCGCGTGGCTTACGGCTCGCCCGCAAGTATCACGGGGAAAATTGACGAGAAGAAACTCCACTGTTCCAGGAACGTAGCGTGGAATAATAATAATAATAATAAAAAAGGAAAAAAGAAAAAAGAAAGGGGAAGAAGATGGGAGGACGAGATGCCGCTTACGCGCAAGAATAATGCGGGAATTTGCATGCTGGTGCGTGTACTGCGGCGAAAGTGGTTCAAAGCCTCTATTTCCATGGACCCTTCGAACCCAACCCTCGACTGGGTTACAACGATTATGTCAGCCTGTAAACGGTGCGGTTAAACGACTACTTTCCGCCATTCGTGAACAATCTGACGTCCTCGAGTGTCTTTCACGGGGTGAACAGAGCGGGGGTTGTAACTTTCGAATATACGGAATAAATTTCGTTCGTTCCGTTTCCGTATCGAACTTTCGACGAAAATTTCTTGAATGTTTGATGAAAGCTGTTGGCCCTGTTAGAGGTAAACAATAGTATTTACATAATAGATAGATCTCGTTGCCTGTGAGAGAGCGAAGTTTTATATTACTGCGTTCTATGTTTTGTATTTATTTATTTATTTACTGTGGTATTACTTGCTCGATTCCTTCTCGAGTTCATGAATATCGTAATAGTATATATTTATAGTTATTAATTTTTTTATAGAGTTTAAAAGAGTTATATATTTTTGTTTTTTTTTTTTTTTCTGATTCGGATTGGAATGTGTAAATATAATGATACAACGATCAAGCGTTGATATTTGCCAGACCTCGTAAACTTGTGACAAATATCTTCAGGAAAGTTTCCTATCCCGAAATTGGCAAAGTAGTATTTCTTTCTCTTTCGTATCCAATTTTCCCCTCGGAAAATTGAGCGATAAATAAAATTTAAGAAGAAATTTGCAACTGTAACACTTCTCTTCCGCAACGGAACGAGATCGTCACGTTATTTTTAAACGATATTATGTATCTCCGTTCGATATTTGTTTGTTTTTTTTTTTTTTTGCATCTGTTTATCCTATTTCGAAATAACATGTTTTTAAAAAACATTAAAACATCAAAGAAAACATCGTACACTTCGTATAATAATATGTAAGTTGGAAAAATATAATCGTGAAAATAAAAATGAATTTTGTACTTGGAGTTTTACATTTTGTTATAAGTATGAAAAAAAGTTTATACTCTAACGAAGTTAATTCCCTTACGACTACGTTCGTATGAAACATCTCAAAATCTCCATACATCCCAGCTCTTCATCCTTGAATTTCCGCAAAACGTGACTCTTGCGACATTTTAAGTTTATACAGTGTAAGGATGGAAATTTTATCGCAGAAATCGTTAAAAGGAGAATTAATTAAAAATTGCTTAATTGGTTATTCGCTTTAAATGGCTTCAAAACGAGTACCTTCAATTTCCTTCTCCACTTTACACTTTTCTCCCTTTTTTTTTCTTTCTTTTTATTTTTACATTTTTACACTTTTAGATAACAGTGATTGAAATAAATGTAATAATGTAAATTTCTAATGGACGGAAAGAATTTTTCATTTTCCTCGCCCAATTTCGAAAGAAAAATGGTCGAATCGTATCAAGGGATTGAACCCCTTCAACGCGGTTCTCAGATTTCTTATCAATTTCTAAAGAACCGCGAGATCCATTTAACGACGTTTCCCCACTTTATTTGATTCAACAATCTGTCCGCACAACTATTCAATTTTCTCTTCACGACGTACTCACGCTCGAGCACGCTTCAAGTTCAGATTGCGCCATCTGCGCCATCGTATCTTACGCGTGTCATTGTTAGAAACTAACTAACGATTCCACGATGCCGCATCGTGGATTCGCGTTCTGTCATTCTCTGACCGGACATTCTCGGCTGCCCGTTTCAACGCCATTGTGTATCACGATTCCGCAATGTCGGATTCACCGTTAGTCCCAGCCATTATTGTAATGCGTCCCATCGTTTCTGCACGCTGCACGATTCATTTCGAATATTAGATCGCATCGATCGATCAGGGATCGTACGCCGTTCCGTAAGGATGGATCCTTTCTGTTCCAACCCGGAACGTGACTTTATAGCGTTAATCTGGCTGAGATCTTGAAAGATGCCCCAATATTTTACGTAACCTACCCTATTACGAACATCGTAAAATTATGACAGTGGCATCCTTTACAACGTACGTTGTGAGAGATTGGATATATATTCTCGTTATCTCGACGATGAAAATCAACAATGGGTTATATATATATATATGTGTGTGTGTGTGTGTGTGTGTGTGTGTGTGTGTGTGTGTGTGTGTATATGGCTCGTTATGGAGATAGATTTGTATAAATTTGAGGATAAAGGTACGAGGTCAAGTATGATATTATCGACAATGGTTTTTAGATAGACGTTATTAATATCCTTATGAATATTAATCGAATTCTTTAATGCGTCGAATCGAATTAAAGTTTCTAAGTAACGGTGTTAACAACTGTGTTAACGGAATTAATGGAATTCAATGCGAAAAGATAGCGGATTATAACTCTTGCTTGTATTAAAGCTCGATAAGCCATGACGGTGAATTATCGTTTTTGCAGAAGTGGAGCGTGAGCAAACGGTATATTTCTGTACATTACATCCGCAAGGGGTAGCTACTTCAAAGAAGCGTATTTTATAATCGAGTCATCGTACCGTGTAACTTCAACGCCTCATTTGCCGGGGCTATAAAAATGTTCTTACGTTTTTGCGCGGATGATAATTTCTTTAAGATGATGTTAACGTGTCGATGATGACATTTTAAACGACAGACAACTTATTCGAGAGTTTAAAGTAAGGAGTAATCTTGGAATCTAGATATCTATTTATTTTTGAATAATTATCATAAGTTTATATTTATCAAAGTTATATCGATGAGATACTAAAATTACACGCGTTATAAATCTATTTTGACGAGAAGTGAAAGCAATTTGATTTAACGACAACTTCTTCGAGAGTTTAAAGTAAGGAATAATCTTGGAATCTAGATATCTATTTATTTTTGAATAATATCTATCATAAGTTTATTCAAAGTTACATCGATGAGATATTAAAATTACACGCGTTATAAATTTATTTTGACGAGAAGTGAAAGCAATTTGATTTAACGACAACTTATTCGAGAGTTTAAAGTAAAGAGAGAGAGTTTAAAGTAAGGAATAATCTTGGAATCTAAATATCTATTTATTTTTGAATAATATCTATCATAAGTTTATTCAAAGTTACATCGATGAGATATTAAAATTACACGCGTTATAAATTTATTTTGACGAGAAGTGAAAGCAATTTGATTTAACGACAACTTATTCGAGAGTTTAAAGTAAGGAATAATCTTGGAATTTAGATATCTATTTATTTTTGAATAATATTTATCATAAGTTTATTCAAAATTATATCGATGAGATACTAAAATTACACGCGTTATAAATTTATTTTGACGAGAAGTGAAAACAATTTGATTTAACGACATTTAAACGACAACTTATTCGAGAGTTTAAAGTAAGGAATAATCTTGGAATCTAGATATCTATTTATTTTTGAATAATATTTATCATAAGTTTATTCAAAGTTATATCGATGAGATACTAAAATTACACGCGTTATAAATCTATTTTGACGAGAAGTGAAAGCAATTTGATTTACGTTTTATCGTTGCTTAGATTACCATGTATATACAAACACTCGTTCGTTGACAAACGTTTCTCAGCTAAATTCCACAAGTAGCAAAGCAAATCTTGCGATAACGTTTTGGTGGGGTAATAACTATATATTCGCATCGAAATAATAGGCAATGGTTATGTAAACGACAGAAACGGCGTAATCTTGTTACAATGCACATCTTGAATTTGCACTATCTCTTTTCTCGCACATTAAACTTTGAACGAGATGCTGTAATATTTATATAACACTCTAACAATACTCCGATCGATTGAGAACAAGTTAAAGCTAAAGGATAGATTATAGAAAGTATAGAAAACAGATTATAATATTAGTTTGAGTATTAAATTAAGTAGTTGAAACAAACAATTTTAATTCTTTTCTAAACTTTAAGTAATTAAATTTATAGTTTTTCTTCATTTTCTCGAATACTTTGAATAATTTTCGATTAAATTTTTAATTAATAAATTAATTGTTTGATTTTAAACAGAATCACAATCAGTGCACAGTGTAGAATGAATTAATATAATCGTATCAAGTATCGCATGAAATGTGATATCATATCAATTTTCTTTATAACGAAACGATAATTCCTCGTATTTTGAGATAATAAACTAAAATATAAATTTATCAAATATCACGTTTCATTAATTTTACTAAAAAAAAAAAAAAANGAAAAAAAAAAAAAGAAAAAAGAAAAAGGAAGAAAAAGAAAAAACTTTGCGTAGCAAATAATAACCTTACGTGAAAATGGAACGTATACGTCTGATTGAAATTAAATATTAAACGTGTACACGAAATTAAATATTTGATCGAGCAAAAATAACCAGATAGGTATCGAATTCAATGAAAAGAAATAATATATTATAATCAATATTTTGAAATTATATTAACTCGGAACACATCGGGAAAAGTATTAGGGAATAACTTTCTCCTCTTTCTCCTTTTGAAAAATCCTCCCGACAAAAAGGATAAAAAATATTTTTCTCTAAACGATTGAAAAACACGTGGATACGCTGTTGGGAACGCGTTGCATCCAGAGAACAACACTCGAACAAGCAAGATTTTACCACATGCACCATTTACGAAAAGATACAACCGCGCACTGTACACTGTCTCTCGTCGATAACGTGTCGTTTTTGAACAGAGGCTGCACGTAGCCGTCGCGTGGTTTTTCCACCACGCGGTTGGAAAATCCGCTTGTTTGAGAGTGGTGGGGGGGGCCTATCTAAAAATCTACCTCCCGGAGTAGAAATCCACCATACGTGTTCAAGTGAACAACAGACCTATTTCCGGTATTCAGGTCACGCTCTCCATTGGTTTCAAAGCAAAAATGTTTTTTCAATCTTCACAGTGACGTACACATCGGTGCCGTATCGCGTGTCACAAATACCTTTTACCGATAAATAATAGTGTTGAACGAAAAGCGCAAGAGCGAGAGATACTGGGAGCGATATGGAGAAGAGGATTTGTTTACGAGGGAATCTTGAAAAGTCTATAGAAATTTTGACGAAAATTCGCGAAAAATCCGTTGACAATTTTGTTTATAGTTGTTTCACGAGTTAAAGTTAGGAAATTTAAAAAGATTAAAATGTAATTTATGTTAGGAATAGGTTGAAATGTTAATGGATCGTGGATTATTATTTGCTTCAAGAAAAATGAAGAACTATTGACGTTCCATTAATTTTTATACATGATTTATGTGTTGAATTACTTTTATCCGTGTAACAATATATTATTATTGAATGAGAAGATTAAAGAAGATCATTGTAAAAAAAACACATACACATTTTTTTCTTGAAGCTTCTTTATCTTCGCAATAAATGAAATGAAAGAACAAGAGAAGTAATTTTTTGCGTTAGCACTGTTGTTTTTATAATATTATTTCATTAATCTGAAGAATAAAATATAAGATAATGAATCATCAACTTCGTATTTTTATAAATAATGTTTCATATTTGTATGTGTATACTATATCTAAAAATTTGAAAATGGAAACTAAATTGGAATTAATATTATTACAACTTTGCATTTCTTTTATTGGTATAAAGCAAAAGAATTTAATACACGATGGTAGATTTAATCGTAACAACCAAAATCTTTTGACGGCAAACAATCGATTTCTCGATGCAGACGTTCTTAAGCCGATTTTACAGGGATAAATCCCTTTAATTGAAGGCTTCATTAGTAATTGAAAACGCTGATTGAAAATATTGTACTTATATGTACTATTGATTGCCACGCAAATTCACGAGTCGAGTTTTGAAATCATTTAAAAATATCATTTACACAGACAATTATGTTGCTAAAATTTTTGAACGATGAATCAATTTTCTGACTTCAACGGATTACAAATAATGCTTTTAACTTCAAATTATAAATTATATATCATGAGATAAAAATTATAAATAAGATAAATTACAGGAAGGAGAATGAAAAAAAAAAAAAAAAGAATTTCACATCTAGATACTGATTTCCATCTTACTAAAAATGAATTTTAATCAAAGTAGAGATAATTACTTACTATTAAAACGATATTAAATCTAATGAAGGGAGAAAGAAGTGTCAAAGAGCACTGCTTATTTCCGCTCAACTGGAGAACATCAAAGGGAATTCAGACGCAATAGTCTTTATACAGGAAATGTTTAATTATGTAATATTGTACAGGAAAATTGTATAATTAAAGAAAATTATGAAAAATCGTATCTAGTTTCACGATTGAAACGTTACATAAAAATGCATTATTATTTATAAAGATATAAAAAAAAAAAAAAATTAAAATAATTTCAAACTATTTTACATACGTATTTCTTACATCGTAAGAAATTATAATTTTCATTTCAATCGACGTGTCTATATTCTTTGCTTCTTTTCATATTTTTAATACACCGAATGTAACAAGAAGATAGCAAGCACGCCACTTTCCATCCGGCGTTTCACTCTTATTAGGCAAGATTAATATCAAAGTTTCCACCGCGACGTTATAGCCAATGAAAAGTAGTTGGATTTCCAGAAGTTAAGCGTATATTAATAGCCATTTTCTGTCTAACAAGTTTCAACGTAACGAACATTCAGACGCTTCCATACTGTTGAGAATCATAAAGAGTTCTTGCCGCTTATAGCTCATAGCGCCGAAACACAATCGCTTTATTTCGGCTTGACTAAATTTCCCGCTTCCAACTCACTCGTTTCCTAGACAGTTATGTTTACGCACGGGGAAACTTACGAAACTTAACTAAATTAACTAGTTAACGAGTAGATTATGCACACGACATTTAACTGCCAACTCTCGCGGCAAGGAGACTTATAATTTTCCATAGTAAACTGCGAAGTAGCCTGTGGAACATCTCTTAAGTTCGAATATGGAGTCTGCTGCTCTATCTTATCGTGGTTTAATGAAATATATGCTTAAATGAGACGATGATTGCCTTCGAACAAGTCAATGGCGCGTCCCTTGCGCCGAGAATCTAATGTTTCTTCTTCTTCTTCTTCTTCTTCTTCTTCTTTTCCATTACTTCGCTACGATTATGCGTCGTTAGAATTTCCAAAATGAATTTATTCGCGCAATCCCGTATGATTTCCATTGCCATTCTAAATATTCGAAAGCATTTGCACGAGAATGGAAGCGTGAATACGAAACAACAAAAGCTTGACAACTGTATATCAGGGATTGTTTGCTCATGCTGTTGGATTTGAACGCCGAAGACAAAGGAAAGTGACAAAGGCGATGGGGAACAAATGTAACAGAATAAACAAATAAGACGTAGTAGTGTTAATTAGATACACTGCAAACGAATGGTCGACAACCTATTGACCCAGATAAGACCGATGATATTGATTGATCGCCGCGTGTTTGTTCCACAGTAATCAAATACGACTATCCACTCTGTACTCTATTCTCTTTCTCCTCGTAACACGCGAGATACTTGTCACCCTTTGTGTTTCCATCTCTTTAGCAATCTCTCTCACTTTCGATCTCTCGTATCGGTTTTCTTTTAACCAGTGTGTACCCATCACGGAGGGTGAACAAACGTCTTCTTTACACTCTTTTTCGTGTAGCCGGCCAACGAAATTGAATTTATGACTTTATTTTCTTTGCTCGTGGATAATACCTATCGCAGATTGCTCGACGTGAAGCGCGATTCCCGGTATTATAGAGAAATAATGGAGTCTCTTTGGTGTTTCTTTCATCTTATCCACGCGGAGGAAAGAAAAAGCTACGAAGGGAATTCTGGTCGATGCTTTGATACGCTTCAAAGTTGGTAAAAATAATTTTTCCAGAAGGGCCACGAAGCTACGATTCGTCCTTTTTTTGTCGATCGTTTCGCGAAAGAGACGAGAAAATTTTTCAATTTTTCGCTTTCGGATAGGTCCGCAGAAAGTTTCAAGTACTTTCCCCAATGTTTACAAGTTCAAAGCAATCGTTCGTTTCATGCAATTAATTAAATGTTTTATAAGGACTTCTCATTAAAATTATAACTTTAAAGTTGTAAGGAAGAGAAATAAGAGATTTTTACTAAATAAACATAGAAATGGAATCATTATAGAAATTGTATGTAATTTGAAAATTTATTTATTTTATTGTTATATATCTCTTATTCATTTTTTCCTCAATGAAAAGAAATTTAAAGAATGATTTACATATATTTTATAATAATAAATTGATTGCTAGAATTGCAGGAATTAATAATTAAAATAAATAATTAAAAAGTAAAAAAAAAAAAAAGAAAAAAGAAAGAAACTAAAATTAAAAAAAATACTTAAGAAAAGATTCTAAAAAAATTATATTCTTTTTTTATTAAAATTGCATATCTTACTTTTATTTATAATTTTTTCCCTTTTATTATTGAAAATGAATACTACATCAAAAAACTACATTTTAAAAAAATTTATAATTAAAATGTGACAGAAAAATTTATTGATTTCTCGATTCACAGTTAACAAACCGAAAGCACTCTATCGGTCAATTTCATAATAAGAGAGCGGACATTTTCCCGCGCTTTTTACATCACCTGTTGCGTTTGACGTTTCGTTGTGCTGTGCATAGTTATTTTTATGATTATTAAGTGTTGAATATTGAATGATAGTGTTAAATGCTGATTATTACGTCAACTTAGAATTTTTCTACATACGTGAGTATTAATAATAGTTTTATTTACATTTTATTTTATATAATTTTTACTTATAAAGCGAGATTAACCTCAATTACCATGACGCTAGTTGATCACATGCGTATTATATGATTACAATAAATTTTATAAATTAAATTATGATAGTTTTGTTATTTAATCATGCTCGTACTTTATGTTTTATTTATCTTTAATAAATCTGGAAAATATATTGTATTAATTTCATATAGACTTTATATCGTATAGACTTTATAGAAAGAATTTATAATATATAAAATTTGATATTAATAGAAAGTATTCAATTTCAAATACTAACTTATAGAATACTAACTCATAGATTCATTTATAATTTAGAATTATTTTACTATACTTTTGTTATTACATTGATATTTAATAAAACTATAGCGGTTTGATAGTTCCATTGCTTATTACAGGTGATCTAGTAATGATATTTAGAATTCAGTAGAAAGAGATATATATTAAATTATAATGTCAGATTATCTTTCTACTGAACTTGCAGCTACGTGTGCTGCACTTGGTTATTATGATGGATCTAAATATCATTTAGATAAACATTGTTTAGGTAAAGTAGTTTTTACTCTTATACATATATTTTGTGTATTTGTATTAAATGTTTTTGAATGAATAAATTTTCATTATATTTTGTATATTTTAAATGTACAAAAAAACATTCTTAAAATTATTAATTTGATAATAGATGTTATAAAGGATCTTATTAAATATTTAAGAAGAGATGATGAATCTCATGTTGTACGTCAATTTCTTGGTCAAACAAAATTACTTCAAACTGATCTCATAAAAATTTTTGTTGATCATTCCGATAAACTCCAACTTTGGGATGTATTATTAAGGCAAGTAATAACTTGCTCAAAATATATTTTAATATTCTATATTCTCTTTGATCCTATTACAAAAAAATTTCCTATTTTATTAGGTTAATTATTAATATAACAAGTCCAGTATTATTAATATATAATGAACAGATTCCAACTGATAAAATGCAACGTACTATATATCAAAAATTAATTTCATACACACAAGAATATAAAGTAGCATTGACTGATGATCGTATATGGGCAATATTAAGTAATCGTTTAAGTGAAATTCTTAAATTAGTAAGTTGTTTTAACTTGTGCATTGTATGTGCATGTTTAGAAGTAAAGAATCTATATCACATTTTGATCCTATAGGATAATATAGACAGAGGGGAAGAAAAAGAAATGATTATTGAACGAATTCTTATTTTTATTCGAAACGTTTTGCAAATTCCACCTGATGAAAATGAAAAACGTGTTGATAATGATGCTACAATTCATGATGAGGTATGACATTGAATATGTCTTGTTGCATAGGAATGTATTTTTGTATACTCTATTTATTAGGTTTTGTATATTCACTTTTATTAGGTTTTATTTGCGCTCAATGCATCAGGAGTTGTTGATTTGTTATTATTTATTGCTAGTAATAGAAGTGAACAACAATATCATTTACAAGTTTTAGAGGTATGTGATATATAAAATAAATGTTTTTATATATTATATTATTTCAAACAACTAGTTTTTTGTTGAAATAATTGAATTAAATTAAAATAAATCATTGCCACGAATTTGCAATGTATATTTTATATTAAGTTACGTTGTTAGATTATATCGTTAATGCTTCGTGATCAAAATGCGAGTCAATTAGCAAAATCGGGTTTGCAACGTAGTACCGCCGAAAAAGAAAAGGATGAAGCAACACTTTTAGCTGCTCGACTTAAAGAAAAAGAGAAAAAATTGGAGAGAGTGAGGAAGTATGCAAGTGCTAGGTAAGTTTAATCAGCTTTATCTTTATCTATTTATTTTTATTCTTTTCAATTTATGTGTAATAAAAATATTTTACTTTTCGTATATCTAAAAAATAAATAAATAAAATAAATCCTATTAAAGAAATGAAAAAAATTTCACATTTATTTACTTTTTTTTACATTAGCATAAGATTTAAAAATAAATATGTCGTGAATATAACAGTAATAAATAGTCAATCGTATAATTTAAGTAATGTTAATTAAAAAAGTATATAATTTATTTCTGTAATGATAATATATATGTAATAAATGTGACCTAGTTTTTGAAATAAGTTCATGCACCATCTGAGTAGAAGCTTTTATCCACTTGTTGGAAAGTGCACGTGTTTTATTCTTGTGTCGTGCATTATTCACGTCTTTTTGTTACTTGGCTGTATTTCCCGTGAAAAGCATTCTACAACTTGAAAAAGAATCAAAGAGATTGATCTTCTTTTACATTTTATGAATCGGTCGATGAACATTGGTATCGTAAATGAGATAATCCAGAATGGAATTTTATGTCCAATATTACAAAGATAAAAATGTCGAAGTAACAAAATTATATATAAAGTTATATATATATATCTAAAAAATTGTTGATCTAAAAAATTTGTAGTAGAATAAATTGTTCAGAAATCTTATGCAATTTAAATATTTTACATAGTTAAGTTTTCGACACAATTATTTTTAATTTTTAATTTCTTTAAAATTTAAATTTCGAGATAATTCAAGTAAAGATTTGATCTCGAAAATAAATGCGAGAGGTAGAAAATACTCTTTCTCGTTTAGCTTAACTCTCTGCTAGTGACAGCTGCCTTCTATCCTATTGATTAGATTTTCAGAAGTCATATATAAAATTGAATTTGAGCGTTAAGATAGAAAATTTGAAATATATTCAATTATTTTACAATAATTAATATAATAATTTTTATCCTTTTTTTTTTTTTTTGTCAATTATTCGTTATGTTTAGACATTCCCATTTTGGTGGGACTTACGTGGTGCAAAACATGAAAGCCATTGGTGAGAATCAGCTAATATGTCATAAACCGTACCAAAAAATCGAGGCGTTAAACTTTGCTCAAGATAAGGTAATTATTACTACGATTAATTCTATGATACAAAAAGCGATTTCATTAGCAATTTTTTTCCTTCCCTTTCTTTCTCTTCTTTTTTTTTTTTGAAGAGAGGGGGAGGGGGAGGAGAGGGCGGTGGTCTTTTTCAAATAAAGGAAATGAATCATCAAACCGAGAAACGATTCCATTCAATTAATCTTTGGTTTTTAACGGTAGTTCTCGTTAATGAGTAAGTAGGAAAGAAGGTTGGGTGGATTTGAATGAAAATACGGTTGTTAATTAAGGCTATCCTCGCGTAATTAGAACCGGCTCCTTGCTTAATGGCGCAGAAGCATTTAAAACTAGGTCACCGCTCTTTTCGCGGACATTTCTCTTCCTTTTCTCGTGTCTCGTGTCCTGCTCGGCTATAAAACGATCCCTTTCCCCCTTACATCGTTATTATCGTCTCCTCTACGCGGAACACCCGTATTTCAGGACAAACTTTTCCTTGCTTCTTCGTGCCCTGTTTCATTATGGACTGTCATAAATCTACCGGGTCACATGCCTGACGGCTATCCGAATTGAGGTGATCAGTGACTATATCTTCTATAGAATATACCACAAGTTTCCCCTCTCTTGATCATTCCGTTTCCTCCCCCAACATTGTCCAGGAATCTTTACATCTTTACAAAAAGCAAAAAGAAGAAAACGTGTAAAAGATATTACGTTGTTTTTCGTTTTCGAAATTAAATTATATTATATTAACCTTGTTGTAACAAAGTTTTGCAATGTGATGTTATTATGACATCGTCTTACAAAAGGATTCGTCACAAAGAGAAAGGAGATTGTAACTTTAATTTCACGAATGGTTTATTTTCATTAGCAACAAACATTTATGATAATAATATGAAATAAAATACCGTAAAATATAGTATGCAAACCAGTTCAAAGATAGTTCGAGAAAATATAATCTGATGTATAATATAATCGAATGCAATGAATTAATATATATTTTACGCTTTAATTTTTGAAAAAATAATATTTTCTAAATGTAAATGTAATAAACGCTGATCTCGATGTGATTTCAATCACAGAAAAAAATGTCGAAACCGAAAAACAAACGTCCCATGATGGATCCAAGGGGCGAACGTACTTCTACGCTAAGTGTGAGGCTGTTTTTAAAAGAATTCTGCGTAGAGTTTTTGAACGCCGTTTATAATCCCGTGATGAAGTACGCAAGATCTTGTATAATAGGCGCGACTAGTACCGAGCAAAGCGAAACAATTTGCTATCTGTGGACTTTGCGTTTCTTCATGGAGTTCAATCGGTATTACAAATTTGAGGTGAAATACGTGAGGTAAGTCTTTTATTTTCTAACGAAAAAAGAGAAATTACGAAAAATCGTAAACGTAAACGTCGAAGAAAAGAAAAGAAGATTTTTTTTCGAGCTCGTTATATATCGCATCGTTGCTCTCTTTAGATTCTTGCCTTCGAGACAACGTTTTCTATTTTTAGTACAAGCGCTTTACGTGCTCTGCTTTAAGCAACATGTATTCTAGGGATTTAAATTTTTCTTCTAATGACGTCTCATTATCATTCGAGGCATGTAAAAATATTCGAGGTAATTCGCGATCGTGATATTTCCTCTTTGTTTAAAATATTATTATTCAGAATTTTATTATTCAGAATTCAAAAAATTAGAATTCTCGTGTATTATTTCTAATTAATTTATCCTAATTTTTTGAAGTTGATAAACAACTTTTAATAGACTTTACAATTTTCTGTTTTTTTTTTTTTTTTATATAACATGATATTTATCAACAGTGAAACGATATCTACGGAAATATTTCATTTGGTACAAAGGCAAATGGAGCATTATTACGAGATGATAATTACCGACAAAAAGAAAATTCCTCTCTGGTCTTGTAGATTACACATAGCATTGAAAGCGTATCAGGTGAGGAACTGATTATATTTATTTTTGTTCGACGGAATGGACGGAAAGAGAAATACGTTTCTTTCCTTTTGTTATCACAGGAACTTCTGTACACTCTAATAGCGATGGATCAAAGCACAGATCGTGGTGTTAGAGAATCCAGCAAGGTTATTAAGAGTAACGTGTTTTATGTTCCCGAATATCGGGAAACGATTCTTTCCCAGCTTCTCAATTTCGACGAGCTTAAAATGTCTCGGTTCGTATATATCTTGTTACAACGCTAGATCAAAAGATTTTTCATCATAAATATAAGCAACGAAATATTTTTACGAGCCATTTCTGTTCACACCATAATATTATCACGAAATATTATTCCTCTCGTTTCAAAGTAATCGTCACTATTTAATTGCACAAAGAAATATTGAACGTCCTCTCGAGAATTTTGTAAAAATTTTGTAAACTCGCGAAACTTTTCGTTGGTCATACCATTTCACCGCATCTGTTTATCGAGTGGATAGGAGTGGAAAATGAAAAAGAAAAAAGACTGTTTGCTAAAAGTTTTATCTATCGCAGACAGATTGATTCACTCTCAAATCAATCGGCCTCGAACAACGAGGAGAGCTACTCCTTCCTCGTTCACCCTTCTTCTCGATCACGCTCCCCTTTCCCCATCATCGAGTCCTCCCTTGTCTGCTCCCGTCTCTTTTTCCTTCGCGTTTCTTTCTGGGAATAAACAACTTTTATCGACCTTCCGGCCGGTGAAATGGGAAAAGGCGACGGCCGTTCAACTTTTCGCGAGTTTGACGGGTTTTGCGAGGATTTCCACTACGGAAATGTAAGGGTCGGAACACACCGTGCCGCGATAGCGTCGTTACTTCGACGTCTCGGAGACGAAAACAAGAATTGACGGGTGCTGGAAACTTGGTCGGTGATGTTACGACCGGCAAACCGTGCCGCACAACGGAACTGTATTAATTTCACGAAAAAGAATATTGCTCTATTTGTAGCGAGATATCTCGAGAACGAGAATTATTTTATTACAACTGATAAAATTGGGAGATCGGTGAAAAAAATTTCTATTCATTTTCCACTCTTGCAAATGAAATGATCGGATTCTTTGATATAAGAGTAGATGTATTATTTAATCATTAATCTTATATTTGAATAATTTTATGGATTTGTGAAACGTTCGATGAAAAATTTGAAAGCGTACAATTAATAAATGTACATTTACATTTGTATAGCAAATATTTGATCGATCTTACAACAACGGCACACGTTTTCTTAAAAATGTTGAGCAACTATTGCGAGAAAAATAAACGAAGCGTAGTGGTCCAGCAAGTGAAGAACAGACGACAAAGGAATAAAAATAAGAAAAGTAAGGGAACGAAACGATGTTTTATCTTGGTTTAAAGTTGGAATATATATTCTTAATATCAAATGTAGAAGCAGAAAGTGAGCAAAAGGGCGAACAATCTCCACCTCCAAGCGTGGAAGAACGATGGGATGAAATTAGTCCTCAACTATCCATTGTGATGCGGGAAGGAACAATACCGGAAATGATACCATTCGATGCAACTTTGGATGTGCCTATAGACGAACAAAAGTATGCTTATGAGTTTAGAGTTAATTAACATCGGCAAATTATAATAATAAAAAACGTGATTTTTATCAACGTTTTGTTTGTTCGTTTTCTTGTTCTCAGAGTTGATGCTATGAAGAAGATTCAAAAGCTATTGCGGCAAAAGTTTCTCGAGCAAGCTATTGGCCTTCTTCGTGCGTCGAGGTGAGTTTATTTTTAAACAGGAATTTTATACAATTATTTATTAAGTATTTGTTTTCAAAAAGAAATATAGCTTTTTAATTTTAATTTTTCACAATTATACAATTTATCATTCATTATCTTCGATAACTTCGTTCGTTATCTCGTAACACATTGTGTGTTGTACCCTATATCGATGTTATTAATTCGTAATTACAATATACATAAATTTAATTAGTCACATTGATATTTGTTCATAATGTAAATACCGTTGCATGTTAATGAGTTTCTCTACGTCAGTTTCACATTACTGGAATTCACTTGCTGGAATAGCTTAACTGTTATCGATCCCTGTGTGATAAATCGAGGTCGAAAAGCTTGGTCAAGTATTGAGAAGCGTTTCATCCTTCCACGTCTTTCACTCTTTCGCTCTTCGTGCGCATAAAAAGCGATTTTTCCCTCACCACTGGGCAGATATGGATTTGAACGATGCTTAAAAATGTCATTTAGGGAAGAAACGAGTACGATTTCACAGAGGTGAAAATAATAGTTGATAACACTTTGGCGCAGAATTTTTTTGGTATTTGGCTCGCGCCATCACTGCGGTCGTCGATTCATGCGCCAGAGTTTCTTAATGTATTCGGTAAAATGCCTCTCTCTTCCTCTCTCTCTTTCCTTCCCTCTCTTCCTCTATCCCTCTCTCTCTCTCTCTCTCTCTCTCTATATCCCCGCTTCTACACTCTTGCTGCTAACCTCTGTCTTTTTTTTTCACGGTCGAGCACAATACGCGTTAAAGCTACGAGCTGAGTGGTTTCGGAGTATCTTCCGATCCTTTATAGGTAGTTTACCAAAGCTTTATTTATTTATTTTTTTTTTCCAAACAAAAGAACGATGCAGCGAAAATTGAAAAGTGAACAATAGCAAACGCATTGTTCCGTTAAATGAACCGTGGTTCGAAATTCAGTGGAAACTGGTTGACGAGTTTAAAAAAAATCTCGATAAATCTCGATAAATCTTTACAAAATATCAGTAAAAATTGTAAAATCCAATCCGAATAATGTTCGATTAAAATTTAAAAAAAAAAAAGAACTGTTGAAACTGTTGAAGATAATCTTTTTTTTCAGCCAAGTTCAAGCGATGACGTATTGAGACGAAAGGTCGTGTCAGTGATATTCACTTTCAAATCGAACTGTTTACATATTTATTGAGGGGGAGATTTGATTTATGGGAGAATTCGATTTTTTCCCCGTCTTCTTTAGAACCCTCCCGGGCCAATTAATTGGCCAACTGTGGCAAGTGTTTGCTCTCTTTCGACTGGTATTTACATTACATTAAATCTGAAAGGGATGGTCCGTTCTTGAAATATGTCAATGCATGTCTGAATGAACCTTAAGCGACACCGAACCCTGTCCCTTTGAAGTGTGTTCCGCCTCTAAATATACTCACGAGTCTTTTCCCTTCGTTAAGTTGTTTCTCCATTCCGATCCTTTCGAAGCTGCTAGCTTTAATCGTCGCTTCAATTCGCTTTTGCGGTATTATACTGCTTACTTTCGAGATCAACTTATCGATGAGAATAAGTTCACTTTTAATATTTATTTCAACTCTCTCAAAGGATTTCATTTTCACAATACCGTATATACCAATTATACGTATCAGAATTAATTGCTGGAACGGATAAACAATTATATTTAAATATTTATCAAACAATTAAGCAAAGCGATAAAAATGAATTCATCTTCTTTATTAATTTTTCTTTATATCCATACACGTATATTCCATTTCTTGAATTTATTGCATCCCTTCAATTGAAGATACCCTTCATTTAAATAACTCCCCTTTTTTTTTTTTTTTTTTTTTAATTTTAAAATTGTTTGAAGATGATATCTGAGAAAGAAGTATCCTTAATATCAACAAACAAGATTTCGAGCAAAGTCGAAAACTTTGCTCGCAGTTGAGACACAATCTCAAAGGTACTGGGAGAGGTAAAACAAAAAAACTGCTTCATCGTGAACAGCCTCTCTCTCTCTTTTTCTTTCTTTCTCTTTCTCTTTCTCTCGTAAAACCGGTGAGTTATAGCCGTTCCTACAGATTTTTCTTTAGGCAGTATCATCGCCACAGTACTTCCACTGTAGTACTTTAGGAGATTGTTCGTAATATTCCATCGTCCATTTTATGGGGTGGGAAGGGAGTGGAAAGCTTTGCCATAGCTGGTACACAATGGAAGCTTCTGGTTCATGCCGACCTTGTGCATACAACAGGATAAAAGGAAGCAGCAGACTGTTGACTGTGTAGCGTATAGTAGGCTCGGGGATATTAATAACACATTTATGGTAATCTGCCGGTATTACGGTAAACAGTGTAATGCTTTGAATTTCGTTTCATTCGTTATATATATATATATCTGTACGATGTGCAGCTTGTCCTTGAGAAGCGACGAAGAGTTTCCGGTGATCGCGTTCCGTTTGCTTAGCAAATACTCTCTGCCGCTTAGATACCGACTCAAATCCTCTAATTTTCTACTTACACCGTCCGCCTTCGGCGCCGGTGGCAAAGTGTGCTGACTTTGGCGCAAGCTTGGATAATTCAAAGTCGTAGGATAATTAAGGAGAAGAAGCGCGGCTTTCGCCGCCTTTCTTTTTCTTTTAAACGATTCGAATAATCAACGAATTCTTATTTGCCCCCTAAAAGCTCTTCTTGCAAAGGCTCTTCTTCGAGGTTTCGAGGATCGAGATCCTGGCTTTTTTAAGTTCAAAAGTAAATGTAGCGGAATCGAGTCGTGTTGAAATCATTGAAATTATTCATTCCTGTAATATAATAATATTCCTCGACGTTGCAAAATTAATCGAGAGCACGATAATTTCGTCTAGAAATTATTAATAACGTCGATTTGTGACGATATCGACGTGATATCTTTCATATTTTTTTTTTTTTTTTTTTTCATTATAGAATTAATAGTCATCGATCGACACCCTTTAGGGCCAATTTATTCTAATAAGTGATCCTGTTTCGTCCGTTCCCTTAAAAGATGAACAGGGTTTTGAATGTCGTTCGTGTGTCAAGGGCGAAAATCGACGCCTCGAAATTATTCGTTCCGTGTCTGGCAAAGGAGCCGGTTCGGGCGATGGGATTGGAGGGTTGGTCGATGGGGAGGGGGAGGGCGCGTCTGAGAGATTCCATTGTCGCGGGACTTCAAATCGAGGGATAATGGGGATTGTATGGTACTGGATTTCTATTCAGACAGCCACCAGCAGCGACCCCATACGAGCCACTTCTTCTGCCCTGGGGACAGCACGTACCCTCCCTCTCGCCCCTCCACACCCCTCCCGCTGCATCTTCACCCTTTCCCCACCCGCTTATTGGATTCTCCCCCACGAGTCAGGGATTTTGCACTCTCGAAAGTAGCCAGACTTTTCTGACCCTCCCCTCCGGCTTGACATGCTCTGTAAACGGATTAGGTTTTGTTGTAGAGGAAATGAATTGCGTTCCGCAATTGCGTTTTTTAGGAACAGTGCATGCAGTTAATCGCGTTGGTTCCAGAATTTGTTTGTCCATTGGACGAATATCGATCGATTCTGTAGATCTGTAAAATCTGTTCAAAGATAAAAGATGTACCGTTTTGCCAACTTTAAAATTTTGAAACCGAGGATGAACACAACAATGAATTAGTTAAATTTATCAGATATTCTGTTACAAGAAAATTGTATATTGTTAATGAATATACACGCTTCCCAGTTGTCGAATTAATCTGAAGAGATTACATTCTTCCATTAGCGTAAATAATTGTACGATCGTAGGATAATTTTCCATAACATGTATCATTCGTCGATTAACATAACTTTTGATAAAGTTATTCGAATTATTATTATCTTGAAAATTCGATCATTTGAAATATTAAAAGAACACAGGTATTATCGATACACAGAGATACTCTATTATCTGGATACAGAAACGGAATTCTAAACCTTGGTACAATGTCTGATTATTGGATTAAGAGCAGGGTACGAGGAAACAAGGTACTTGTAGACTCCGAGGACATTGATTTCAATAGTTTTTCGCTTAATGGGGATGCCATTTACGGGTATTGTTGCGGTAGAACGATAAACCGTATCTCTCTGTCCGGGGTACATTTATCGAGCAAGTGGGACCACTAGACGCTCGACTTCGTTGTCCAATCACGTTCCCTCGTCTCTAGCGTTCTCTTTGAAGATGGCCCGCCTTTCAGAATATTTCTACGTGCAGCAGTTTTTTAATGAAAATTCAAGGCAGGTGAAAAAAGAGAGAGAGAGAGAGAGAGAGAGAGACTGAAAAGTCAGTCACCGTCTGGCATAGTGTTAGAAATCTTCCGCCATTAACTGCACCCTTTTTCATGAGTGCTCCTCGTCAAGGTGAAGACGTGATTTTAGCTTTGTCCTCTGGTCACGTACATCGACTTTCTCCTTTCCTTGATGCTTTTGGATTCTCACAGGGAACAGAACTTTCGTAAAACGATCTTCTCTCTCGCTCCGCCTCTTGCGAAATTGCTTTATGAAGGACGATCCTCATGCGAAGCAATCAGTATTTCCTCCACTCTGTTCGCCAAGTTATAGCTTTGTTTCCTGTAACTCGTCCATTTCAAACGTTCTCGCGATTATCCCTCATAGATCTCATTTATGTTTCTTTCTCCTTTCTTTTCTCATCTCTGTTTCATTTATATCGTGCATGCATATAAATATTTGTCACAGAGGAGGTTATCTATCGGAAATATAACGGAATATTTTGATATTCCGGGTTATTTGGATAACAAACTGTATCACGCGTTATCAACGTCGAAAGAATCTTCTAACAACGAATATTTTTTTTTTTTTCGAGGAAAAATTTCCACGTCTCTTTACTTCCAGTAAATTGGGAATTTGATCGAGCAAGATCATTGATAAGAATAGAAATCGGGAATGAATTCAATGAAATTCTAATGGGGATCGGGGGACAGATGCGCCATCGCCTTTTCCTCGCGATTTTTTATTCATTTTCCACGCGGCTGACTTCGTCAGCTTTTATCACTCCAGGTATTTTAGAACACGGCTACTTGGCCGGGATTATGTATGTATGCATGTATACAGACAACGTCGAAGGTGGATGGAAGAATGGAGGGTGTGAACACTTGACGCAGGCAGCCGGATGTTGGTGTAGATCGCGGTGAGGTTCTCGAGAGAGCCTTCCACCGAGACCCATTGAGATTGCCACTCGGACCTCTTTCCTCCTGTCTCACCCTTTCGCTGCTCTTCGCCGTCTCATCTTCCGCGTCTTTGCCACTCGAGATAATGAAACATGTCATTAAGTGTCTCGCTTTGTTTAATCACTCTAATCTCGTTTCGCACGATATACGATTTTATCTCTTCACAGCGTGGTTGAATTTTTATTCGATATATATATATATATATTTTTTTTAAATATAATATATTTTAATAATTATTCCTTTACAGGATTAGTTAGTTTAAGGATCGAGAAAAATAATTATCAATTAAATAGCGAAAATGGTTTAAGTTATCGTTATGTGTATCGCTTTATAATATCTTTATAAAATTGTGGAGGATGCATTCTAAATATAGGAAATCGTTTTACAGGGAAGTCTGGCCCGAAAACGATTGTTTCGGGAGAGCTGATATTACACAGGAGGAGGAATTCCTAGCGCTACGTGAGATATTCTTTGCAGATCTGGGCGGTGAGTAGAATTTTCATATTTATGATTCGAAGTGAAAGCTTTACGCGAACTATTATTATTATTTATATTTGAAATTTGAATCTTCGTAGTTTAATAATGGATAATAAAAATCAATAAGCGTAGAATTATAACGTAAAAGTTTTATCAAAGAAGAAGCTAAGTAAACAGCTCTTTTTTTTTTTTTTCATGAAAATGTCTATAATTAATCATCAATTAATCCCCTTCTTTTCGATCTTTAATAAATAATTTTTCATCCTGGAAATAATATTTCTTGAAAAGAAAGCGAAAACATTTTTCTTATCTATGATCTTTGTTCACGTGTTCGAACAATATCCATCGCATTGAAAAAAAGGCGTAGATTTTTTAATACACGATTTTCGGTAGCGGTAAATTGAAAAGGAAACTTAATCCCTGGCTAATACCGTGCCCCGTCTCGAAGATCGTTCAAATTAAATTCTGGAAAATATCGTGCTAACGAGATTCTCCAGAAAACGAGACGACATATATTTGCAATCTCCTGTAGGCAGGTTGAGATAAAGTTAAAACTTCGTACTTTGAGAGCAGTGGCCGTTAGTACTTTTTGCCCGTGCTCCTTCCCACCCTCCCGCTGGGATTGCTTGTATAACTTGAATTTATCGAGAAAATTATATTCTCTGTACACACAGCCCCGTGAGAAACTTGCGGATGCTACTTTTGGTGGCGCGCGATTATAAAGTGGAAAGTCTCTTATTACGGTGGGACCTAAAAGTAATAAGCCGTCCAATTTAATTCGCAGAAATTTCGTAACTAACCGTCGAATTTATTGGATTAAAGATCTGATTCCTCTTTACAACGATCGTGAAATTTCCACTCGAATTATTCCTTAAACGTTACGGTCTTTCTACTCTCTATAGTTCCAGTAAGCACCTCGTTTTTATATCGCATTATATTATGTTATTATGATATATTCCTGATATGAAAGGATTATTAATATCGTTACAACTGTCGAAACATCGATCGACGACGCTTCGACGAATATAATTTAATATTATATATATTACACCATACATTCTTTGCGATATCATAGATCTTCGTTCTTCGATCGTACCGCATAATTTATCCACGAACACTGTGAACAAATAGTTCACACAGCGCGTCTCTAATATTCTCTTGGTGTCGAGATACGCAAGCTTTTTTCATAAATTCCGAATATATAACGCGTGTACAAAGGATATAAACAACCACTTGAAGGGGATGGAAAAGACTTTCCCTTCTTTTCCTCGTCGTAACAGGGAAAAAAAAAAAAAAAAGAAAAAAAAAAAAAAAAAAAGAATCGAAGAGAGCATCGTCGTTGACCGAATGAACGAATGTTCAATCGAGGTGTCGTCTTTCATCCTCATCCGACCGTGATTTTTTTTATCCAGAGTGCATCCCCCTCGCTCTATACGCGCTCTCACCGATACATTACCGTGCGCGATGCTTTATGATGAATAAATACGCGGGATTAATTCGTAGAGATCCTTTAGGTACGAAAATTTCTCGCAGCGAGAAGTACACGCATATAACTCCCGTGTACCCGTATGTACATTTATTTACTCGCGTTTGAAATTTCAACGTAATAGCCGGGAGCCTGCAATAAAATGCTCCTACGGATGGCTCCGACGGATTCAAATATTCATTCTCGCTTTTTTTTTTCTCTCCTCCCCCTTCTTCTTTCTCTCCTCTCTTTCTTTCTCTCTTTCTCTTTTCATTCTCCCCCCTGCTTCTCTCCCTCTTGCTCAAATTTCCGTAAGAATAAATTAACGTGCTGCCAGATACTCCTGGTAAGGAGATATTAACAGGGAGGAGGAAAAAAAACTTATAAACACGGTAATTTTACTCATAGGGGGAGGGGAGCCGCGCGGGAGCGGTTTGTAATAACTGGCACGTACATCACGACACAAATTTAATTAAACACACCCTCGGTATTCATTTCACGCTTCTAATTTATGTATGAATAACTATGCCGTGCAGCAGCAGCCGTGATTTCGTGATGATGCGTTCCATCTACGCAGGGATCCGAATATACAGTTATTATCTATCTTCTGCGTTTATTATAACGCGGCTGGAACGGAATCAAATTCGTTCGAACGTTTTCGATGACGCGTTAGACGGTTTCTCGATTTCCTTCGTTTTACGCGTTTTCATCGGATTGTCGCGATTCTTAACGAAAGTGAAACAATAATCGAATCTCTCTGCAGATTGCAGCAGAGGGAGAAATCGATACATTTTAATCGAGAGAGTATATATAATTTTCTGTGAAATATTAAAATTGATAAATTATAAAGCGGAGAATTATTGTACGGGGAAGATTGATCGGTATTGATCGTGCTAAATTGGCACGATCACCATGGTTTATCGGGTATTAGCGTAATTTATTTCAAAGAAAATTTTTATCTGTGCTTCTCCCTTTTTTTTTTTTTTTTCGGTTGAATCAACTTATATTCCGTTTATCATTTTACTTAATTAGGGATCATCTTGTATCACTTTTGTCGAAATTTTTTGTTGTACCGATATATATATATATACGGTAGCTCGTGCAATTAATTCGAGATTATAACTCACATTCTATTTTTCTGCATTCTCTGAAACCGAATACGCGATTCATTTTTTTTTTCTCCTCTCCCTTCTCCCATTCAATGGAAACAGATTTCAATTTCAGTTGAAATTTCGCCCGCGCTTTTATCCGCAAACAAATTATTTTCTTCATATATCACTGTTTCCTGTAATGCTAAAAAATTTTTTGTTCAATCTCGTTCCTCCACATCGAATTTACATTCGAATATAATACCAGAAATGTTTTTTCAAACGCCATGAACTTATCGCTATCGACTTCGATTTATGGCATGTATCAAAGGGACTCGGTGTGTTCTCGACGTCGAAAAAGAAGAGAAAAAGTAAGAAAGAAAAAAAAAAAAAAAAGAAAAATGGATCGACAAGCGCGTAAGAACGCGGAAGAAAAATAGCGATAAGATAGCGACGACTGTTCGTTATTGTACGTTTGAGGTGTGCGTGACAAATAAATCAATTGACTCCGTTTCACTTCGCAAGATTCGATCGTTGTTTTCTCCTCTGTACATCTCCTTTGCATTTTATGAGCACTTGGCCGGATGTGTTTGCAGGATGCATCTGCCTTGCATAATATAATAATAAACAATAAAGCGTCTCTGTTCCATCTTGATAAAAATGTGCCACAAAAATCGGAGTATATTTCACGAGATAGAACAATCTCCTTTTTTTTCCCTCCCTCCCTCCCTCCCTCCCTTCCCTCTGCGTTTTTACGCCGAGAAAATAAATATTCCGCTTACGTCGAGAAAAATTAGTCGTCCGGTGGAATCTGGATTTAGTCCGGTGCAACCGAGGACGATATACAATTTCTTCTTCTCTTTTCCTCTCTCTCTCTCTCTCTCTCTCTCTCTCTCTTTCTCCCCCCTCTCTCTCCTCGTTATCATTTCGTTACGAATTCATAAATGGAGCGGAATCGATAATTTTTCGTGCGTTTAATTTCGAAAGTAATATTAAAAAGAAAAAAAAAAAAATTCCCCCTAAAATTCCAGCAACCGTGTGCTGGACACGATTCCACGAACTTTACTTTATTACTTATATATGGATAAAGTTTTCTCGAGATAACTAAGCGTACTGTACGACGCATTCGTACACGTAATGCAGTAATGCAACTTTTTTAAAAGAAAAAAAAAAAAAAAAAAAAAAACAAAACAAAAACGTCGTCCACGACTTTTTTATTTCTCGATAAATTCGTACGATAAAAAGACGGCGTTAAATCTTCCTCGGAAGAGTTGTTTATAAATCGTTGATCCATAAAGCCGGATGTTTCGTAGTCGGTCGAGAGGATTTTATTTATACGTGTTCTTGCGTAGCTGTATAAAAGAGAGAGAGAGAAAGATAACCTCGCTATCAGATACGTATACAGTTTCATCGAATACTGCTTTAGCGTGAGGTATTGCGCTACAAGAAAAGGCATCCTGTAGCGCAATTTCTCTTTCTCTCTCTCTCTCTTTCGCTACGATTCTAACTTGTTGGATTGAATACTTGATGGATGCATCAAAACAGGGGAATCGTATATAGTATCCCTCTCTCTCTCTCTCTGTCGAAGTCGAAGGTTTGACGAATGAAGACCGAATCGAGAGTCTGGTTTGCAAGTCTGGAGGCGAGTGAAATTTGCATGGCTGCCAACCCAGGGAAACGATCCTCGCCATATGTCCGCCGTTCGTCTTGTTTTTCATTCTTGCACGCTTTTACGGTCCATAACTTAACGTCTTCCGCCTACGCAAGTATCTTTCCTTACGTTACGATCATTTTATACGTTTTGTTGCACACGTGCCGGCTCGAGCGTTGCGTAACGTTCCACTGTTCCTCAGACATGCAAACGTACGACGGGAGGGTGGCATCCCTTCTCGCTGACGTACTAGAATAAACTTGTTTACCTGTTCCCTCGTCCTCGCCAGATTCCTATCCCTTCGAAATCAGTCACCTTTGCGACAGCTTTTTCGGGAAAGGCCTCTACGTGGGTGGAATAAAGTATATATGATATGAGGCCCACGAACGAGGGTGAAAAGATTTTCTATTAGATTTGGAATAAGTTGAGTAGTTTCGATTTTGTTTCGAATTTTTTTTTTAAAAGATCGATTCCGTTTTTAATTTCACGTACTTTCATCATTTTTTTGACAAAAGACGAAAACTCAGTTTTGGAAGATCAGGAGGAAGAGTATCCAGAGATAGATAAAATTACGTTCTTATTTGATCAATCAGCTATCAGTTTCTGAATGGTGGTACGATCGTGCAGGAATCATAACTCGGAATGGTATCTCTGATTGCATCAAAAGTACGCCGCCTTCTAAGAAACGAGATCAGGTATGGTACGTTAGCGAGGTGGAAAAGTGGTTTTGAGAGATTTACAGAGGGAGCTTTATTGAAAAACTTGTTCCTTGCATCGAAGAAAATATAAAATCGCGAAAAGGTTGTCGAATCGCGTGGAAAATACGGATGACCAACCACGGTTATTCCACCGATATTCCGTTTTCTTCGTTCTTCGATCTTCGTCGAATGAGCGGCAAAAAAGAAGAAAAAAAAAAAAAACATTCGCGCGGATACAGGGGAAAAAAAAGAAAAATTGTTGTACAATTTTTCATGTAATTGTCCGCGTCACTTTTATCCCACCCGTCAGCTATTATTTATTATCATAGTTGGCACAGGTTTATTTATAATCCTGTTATTTATGACGACGGCTCGGTATCGTTAATTTCATTTCTTTTTTCACTTTGGGAATCAGTATCGACGAGCAGCCGTTATTTTTCGATAAAATATGAGCTATCATCCGCACCCGTTGCAACCCCATCGTTAAACGATGTTAGGGAAAATAAGCAGTCGATCGCTCTTTATGCAAATATATCTGGCGCAAAGGAAATTGTACAATAAAATCTCCGATAAAATCGAATTGACGACAGGATTAATTAGAAATATTGATTTTTTTTCTCGATCGAAAGTGACGATTATTTTTGGATAATATTTATTTGGTCGAAAAATACAAAAACTTTTGAAAGTTTTTTTCAAATATATCGATAAGTTTTTACAATTTAGAGGAAATTATTGGACGATAAAATTTGATTTCTTTTCAACAATCGTATACAATTATCGTATATTTTGAGAACAATAGTAATTTTAATTGTGCAAGTTTTTTTTGGAAACGTAACGTTTGTCTGTATATTATTTTTAACCGTAAATAAAACAAAGCATTTCTACGCATGTTTTACACATTGTTGAAGAAACAATGACCGAATCAAACAATCGATTTGAAACGCTCGAGCCAAAGTAGAGGCGGAAATTTACACTCTCGCTCGCTCGCTTGCTCGATCGCTACCATATGCATACACGTCTACGTCACCCTGACGTTGTTTCTACACGGTAGAGAACGTCACCAATTTACCTAGAATCGGTATAGATTGTTCGCCTTTCACAGGTCGAATTGCAATTCGCAGCATTGCTCCACGAAATTATTGTGCAAACCAATCTGCAATTTGCTATTTAATTCACAATGCCCCGTTTAAATTTACAATTGCGACAATTATGTATCTCCTCGAGCTATTATTACACGCAATATCTATCACGATGATTTTGGCCAGTCTCGCGCCACTCTCATATTTTGTCGATATTAGGGGGAGATAAAAGTTAAAATTATCCATCGTAGTATATATATATTTTATATATATTTTAAAAATTTTATATTATTTTATATATATTTTTATATTATTATACATATTTTAAAAATTTTATATTTTATTTTATATATATTTTAAAAATTTAATAATAATTCAACAACAATTTTTGAGATAAATTTTATTTTCCTATCCAATTACTCGTATTCTTCTCGAATCACGAATCTACGTTGCTCGAAAATAAAACGAAAATAAAAATTTGAAATCGCGATGTCGTTAGATTGTGTCAACTTTAATTCGAATCGATACACAAATGATATATCGTGTGTTCATCGCGAAAGAAAGGATGACGCGTGCAGAGGCGACGTTTATCGGTGTTCACCCGTCAGCCGGACAATCGTGACGTTAATGTTTCTTTTTCGGGCAATTTCTCTCTTCGCGGATGGCACAATAACTCTTTCGGTAACGATCTATAACCATTAACACCGTTGACCGTCGTTGACTTGACCGTTCCTCCGTTTTTCGTTCCCGCACTCTCTCGTTTCCTTGCTTTTCCACGCCTCCCATTTTTAGATTCATCTTGCGAAGAATGGTTCACACAAATGAAGAAGAAGGTCGTTCGACGTTCGTTCGTTGAAAGGAGGCCGAATTTTCTCTTCTCTCTTTCTTCCTTTTTTAAGCTCGTTTTAAGCTCGTTGAGGGACAAATCTCCTTAAAAAGAAAAAAAAAAAAAAAAAAGAAAGGAGGAAGAGAGAGGTGTATTCAACGCTCTTTCGATACACACTCGTCGTTATCTGCGAACCTGTTATAAGCTATACAAATGGTATGCAAGGGGACATCGAGGGTGCTTTACGTTAACTGCAATGCGACTCCCCCTCTCTTCCCTGCACCCGGTTAATGAAGTTATGATTGAAGGTTAAATTCCATGAAATTGCCTCGGTTTAATGGGTACGCGCCTCGCTATGAATGCAAATCAATGTTAAAAATTCGGCGCGGGAAACGGCGGGATCGGGTCCAACCCCCAAGTAACGATTTTTTCAACGCACCTTTGGGAACGGCAATTAACCCGAGAGAGAGTGAGAAAGAGAGAGAGAGAGAGATGTCCGTATATTATATTTACGGACGTGCATCGAGGTAATTAACAACGATTCGATATGATTTAGGGGAGGGGGGGGAGAGGCTTAGGTTTTATTTATAGAGAGGAAATGAATAATGGAGTGGAATCCCGTGAATTATCCCTTTCCGTGATTTATATCGCGGAACAACGAATCAACAATGAAGGAACGAAGAGGAATTAAATAGATATTTCTTTTATTATTCCAATATCATAATACATTTCCATTTTTGTAATATTTAATATCCTTTCGCGTATAAATGTAGAAAAAAAAAAAAAAAAAAAAAAAATATTGGGAAGAATTTAGGACGAATATTAAGCGAGAATTCGTTTCGTCAGAATAAAATTTCGAATTCATAATTTTTTTCACAGGTCGCTTAATTAAACAGATTGTTGAATAAATGTACAAAGTTGATGTACAATTGCGCGCGAAGAGCACAATTGTATTTTTACGAGTCGAACAAAAGTCGACATATTTTTGAATCCGGCGAGCATAATTTTAAACAGGAAGCGGCGCGTCGCGTTAGGCGACGATGTGAGCAAATACCGGAGCAAAAGAAAAAAGAAAAAATAAAAAAGAACGGAATGTTGAATTTATATTTTCTTCCGCGTTTAAAATATATTCCGTGTGATGGAATCGCGCGCGGTCGGAATTGTCGGAATCGTAGAATAAGGTTTCGTAGAAGAGAGGGTTGAAAAGAGAAGAAAACGAGGAGGAGGAGGAGGAAGAGGAGGAGAGGAGTTCACAATCAAACTCGGTCTCGTGTAAATAACAGAAATCTTCCCCGGGTCCAAGGTCAAGTGGTTTTCCACAGCACTTGAACTCTCGCCGTTTCTGTTTTCGCTTCGCTTCGCACTTTTCCGCTCGTTCCTTTCCTAGTTTCGCGCTGTTTGAATGGGAACGTGGGCGCATACCTTTATCCGAGAGCCTACGCCCCTACGCCCCTAAAATAATAATGCATTTGCAAGTTGCGTAGAAATTGAATAACAGTCGTGCTTGAATAATAGAGATATGTAAATGGAAGTTGGTATGCGCGAGGTGGCGAGAAACATAGACGAGATCATTTATATTGTATCCGAGCCATTGTCTTCTTCTCCTGTTTCACATACAGCGTTTTCGGAGAGATCGGTTCGGTTTTTTCCTCTCTCTCTTTCTCACCCCTCCTTTTTATAATCTCGTCTTCCTCCCTCTCTCCCTCTTTCTATTCCTAGTAGCAAAGTTTCTATTCGTAGTTCGTTTTCTTCTTCGCTTTATCCTCGAAGTTTCTTGCCAATCTTACACAGCATGTATCCACGATATTTTTTCACGTTTGTCTCGAGTTTCATCGAATATGTCTGTTTATGCACCGATCCGAGCTGATTTCTTCGTCTCCTCTCCTTTTCGAGAGGAGAAGAATCCGCCAACCCTTCGGGGGTCGTTCCGCTCTTTCGCTTTCAGTTCTCGTTTCTTTAATGAGAAGAAAAAGAAACGGGAAACCGTAGCTCCTTTTTCTATCCTTTTTCCACTATATTCTTGTTTTGCACCTCTACCGAGGTTCTCTCTTCCCTTGTTCGGTACGCCTTTTATCGACGCTTAGACACGTCGGCTCTTTCCTTTCTTCGAGTCTCTTCTTCTCTCCTTTCCCAATATTTTCGTTCTCTAATGTAATCATTTTCTTCGCAGTTCTCTTTGTCTCTTGGTTTCTTGGCAATTCGAGATGCGATTTAGATCGATATTTCTCAAACGTGAATCAAGAATTAAAGGACATTTTATTTCGAAAAAGCTCGTCGTCAAGTTTGAACAAATGAGTGAATCGAAGACAGGGAATAGTCATCCTCGGATTTATCATTGAACCGTGATTTCGAGATAAAAAAAAGAAAGATGGAAGAAAATAAAAACAGTCATTAATCGCGTATATAGGTATTTATTTGAACCGATAAGGAAAGGAATATAAGAGCAGAGAATAATTGGTTAGATTGGAGAAATAGAGATTTACCGACCTTTACTTTTAACAACTTTCGTATCAATAATAGATATTGATATGGGAGAGGATAAACTTAAACACGCCCATTTATTTTTATTTCGTATCGAGTGTGTACAATTTTAAGACGTAACTTATTCCCAGCAAAATGTATTTGCAATATGAATGAAGTTGAAAGAGAAGAAGCTCTGTTTCGTTTACTTATCAAACATTTTAATTAAGATTGATGAAAATTAAAATTTCTCGTATTTCCAATTTTTCAATCATCGGCAAGTGTATCAACAAGGCGCGTTTTTTCGAATTAGGAAACACACATGTGTAATGTTCCGCGTAAGAGAGTTAGCACGGTAGAGTACGAACGAAATACATCATTCTGGCGGCACATACCTTCAAAGCCGAAACCGAACCAACCGGATCGTACAGTGAATTCCAGTCAGACTATCTAAATCGGATTTAGCGCTTCCTCTCAGAAAATATCGAAAATTTTTCCAGGTCCGTGGATCCCGTTTCCACTCGAGTCTCTCGTTTTCCACCAACTCGATTCCACTCGGAATTCTCCCTCCTTAATTATTTATAAAATTCCACTTTAAAATTCTATTTTAAATAATTATCTCGCGAATTAGAAAACCGCGAATAATTGGGCAAAAGGAAGTAGAAGAAGAAGAAGAAGAAAAATCGGCTCTCGTGCGATCGTTTCGCCATCCTCAATGGCGGAAGAGGCAATCTTCTTGGTATTTCGATCAGCCTTTCGGCTCCTTTCATTCGCCGACTCTGCATGAAACTTTCGATGGAAAATTGAATTCGAATCGATGCATCGCCGAATCGAACGCGCCTCCGGTTATTTATTTCGTGGCGGAACTTACGCGCGGATGAAGGGATGCAGGGATTGAGGAAGAGGATTCTCTTGGAGTCGATGACTCAATAACCAATTACATTCTTCTCCCTCTGCCCCCCTCCTTTTTTTTTTTCTAAAGGAAAAAAATTTGATCGCGACTCGATCTGGGGGCGCGTTGATATACTTATGGAAATTGGCATCGAACTTTCTGGAAGGCGGTGAACTGTAAAATACGATATGGAATTCGGTTACATCCTCTCGTTACGCGAGTCTACGTTTCTCGAGTTTGCGTTATCGAGCTTTTCCTTCGATTCGTTAGTACACTTGTATGATCTTGAATTTGTGTATAAACGAGATTTCGCATGAATGTATTAATTATGGGGAAAAATATAAATAGGAAGAAGCGGACAAGTAAGAATAAGTTGAAATTATATTTAATTTTTTTTTCTTTCCTTTTTTTTTTTTTTTTGCATGAGATGAGAAAAACGCGAAAATAGGGAAATAGGAAAGAATTGTATTTCATGAAGTGTACAAAGGATCTGTTAAGGATATTTTAATTAAATGGGAGAAAGCAAATTATTTAATAAATGAAAGAACTTGTTCAATTATAAGCTTTTTTTTATATCTTTCTCTAGTAATTAGTACTTTTCAATTTGAAGAATATGTAATATATTAGATATATAAAATATTTCCGTCCCGTTTTATTTTACATTTTATGCCGGATTTCCCATTTCAATCGGTGCCTGCGAATATTTTCAAAAGTAATCGCGATACCAAAAAAATATTTCGAATAAAAGTTAAATAATTTCGAGGAGGCCATATTTTATTGTTGTTAGTATTTTATTTTTTCTAAATCCTGTAGAAATATATAGAATATATGAAAGTCAATTCCATTTTCCATTTAAATGGAATCGTATGAATTTTATTGTATCGATTAATCTCAACATTCTTTATAAAAAAAAAAATTTGACCTATTTATATCAAAAAACAATGCGTAGTACAATTTCAATATTGTTTCTATCAAAAAACTCATGAAAACTAGAAACGTCAAAACGAATAACAATTTCCTTGACGAATCAAAATGATTTTATACTTTTTAATTTTTGATAATTTTTCACAAAAACACGATATCACACCAAGTGTGCGATCCCATATCCTTTTCACAACCCCTTTCATCGTCCCTTCAATCGTTTAAACTCCATTGTACTTCCAACAAAGTTAAACAAAGGATTAGAGGGATTAATTTTCTCGAAAAGATAAAAGAAGAGGCATCCGTCTCGGCTTATCGGCACACCTGAACCATTGTTTATCACCGTCGTCATTACACACGTAGGAACACGCGAACAACGGCGTATTGTTTAAACCAGCATTGTCATTAGCGGGGCGAGCCTCAAAGGAAGTACAAGTGACAAGCACGCCTTAATGACTTCTCGACGACACAATTAGGTTCTCGTGGAACGACGTGAGATAAATTTAAATGTGTAGCCCACTGGTGTACACGATGTTCCGTGTGGAACGAGCACCGGAAACCAGGAGGGAGGGAGGGAGAGAGGGGTCCCTCTCTTGATACGAGGAAATAGCTCTTCTTTCTTTTTTCTTTTCTTTTCTTTTCTTTTCTTTTTTCTCCTTTCTTTTATCAGAAATAAAAGCAAGGGGGGATGGATGGGGGAGAGTGGTGGGATGGCCAGCGTCCTCTCGATGATCTCACGTTGAAACGGAAACTACGTCGCGGAGAGATAATGCACGAGCGGGGTGGAGGCGCCACTTTCGAAAGACATTTGCGTGGTTAATGACGTCCCGGGAGAATATTATTCAAGGCGACAAAACTGCTTTTTATTGCCCCCTCCCCGAACTTGTTACGCTTTGCAGAGAGGGTAAGTAACGAGGGATCCTCCCGGGTTCGAAGTGGGTCGATCTTCTCCCGGATTCGGCCAACTTTGCTCTTATGTATCTGTGTAATAGCACATAAATTATTATTATGTGATTTTACGAATTCTATTATATTGTTGGATATAATTGTTTCTCAAGTATGAGAGGGACGGGGAAAGATATTCGAAACTTGTTTATACAAGTCTGTTAATAACAACAAATGGATTCTACGGATTATATACTTTAAAACTTTTTGTTATATATTTAATAATAATAGTAAAAATATCTTGATAAGAAAACGAAGAAATTAAGCTTGATTATATTATGCGCGAAACGAGTAATAAATTTTCCTTTTTTTTCCTTTTTTTCTTTTTTATTGAAAAATATTTTCCTTTTGTCTCTTACGAGATATTCTCTTCGAGAATATAATTTTATTTATGTAAAGCGACAACGATGTATAACTGTGTGTATATATACATTCGTGTGCTTCGTGTGCATTGAGAAAAATATATTCTACGAGAGTATAGATGGAGGCGAATCCAGGACGTAAAGAGTAATAAAAAAAAAAAAAAAAAAAGTTCGTATATAAATTCGATACGACCTTGTTTTCGAGTTACATCTTGTTCCACGTTGCAGTATGTTTACTTAGCTTTAGAAAATTTGAAACCAGCTTCAGTTTCCGTATATAAGAGGGAATAAATACATCTCGGTGTTATCGTCTCGACCTCGTTCCGCAATAAGCAATAATCGCGACTGCATCTTGACTTTTTTCTCCGGATGTTATCCAATGATGGTGGATCACATATAGCTACGTATAAAATCTAATATTTGTTTGAGAAATTCGATTTTTAAGGAAACGTATTATGAATGTAAATGACCGGTGATGTTAATTTATGGGTGAAGTAACGATTTCCTGATCTTGGATATTTGCCATACCATGCAGGGGGTAGAGTTTCACCACGCCACGAATAAATTTTGGCCAAGGGCGCCGTCTGATCCATAAAGCAAGAAATCTTCCGATAGGCTTTCGCTTTCTTTTTCCTTTTCCATTCCGGTTCCATTCGACCGGATGATGTTTTTACCGTTTTGATTAAGTGTCTTTCGCGAGGAAATTCCGTAGAAAAATTGGTAATCCATTGTTAATAGACTTGATTTTAAACTCGAATGCCGAAATAATATATTTTAATAATATAATTTTGCAAGAAATCGGATATCGTGAGAAAGAAACGTAAAATTAATATTTAATATTAATAAATTAATATTACATACGAATATCCTGATAATTGTTAATTGTTCATTTATTCCCGTATTATCAATTGTAAGTTTTATATATATATATTATCGTTGATATTTACGAGGAATAAGTTAGCACGAATATTTCAGTGAAAGTTGTCGGAGCCACTCGTTGCTTCTGTAACCGTTCCTGTTGATTTGACAGGAAATCAATAACGATCTGTCAATAAACGACGTAGTACTTTTCGCTTTCGCACGCCGTAATCTTCGCGTGACAGATAGAATCACCCTTTTCACTCCTTTTTTTTTTTTTTTTTTTTTACCCTTCCCCCTTAGTTTTAGAACAAAATTGAAGGCGATCGTTCAAATTTGATTTGAATTTGTCGAAATTTGATTTCACCGTTCCTCTTTGATCTCCCTTCCCTCTTTTCGCTTCCAAATAAAACAATTCTTTCATCGTATTTCGAATCCGTTCATTTTTACGTCGATTTAACTTCTTTTTTTTTTTTTTTTTTTTTATTGAAAAATTGCGAAATACCGCGAATGAAGTCGTTTCGTGCCGTTAAATAATCGTCGACGAAATACATAATCGTTGTTATTGTTTCGCAAAAAAACTTTCGCGCAATATAAAAGGATCGGGAACGAGAGCAATTTGAATGGAGGAAAAAAGTCGAAGATCGTGGCACGACGGATAAACAACTACACTCGGAGTTTATAGAGTGGATATAATTGTTTTATCGCGTTAACACGCCCCCTGCGCCGTCTACTTTCCCCCCCTCTTCCCCTCGACTTTATATTGTTTTATGACGCCTCCCTAATCAAAGTGTTTTTCTTCGCGAAAGATTTATCGACGCCACGTTCCCTCTCCCTCCCCTCGATCGACGAAACTTTTCAAGAGACGTCGTACTTTCGTCTCTTCCCCGACAAGTACTTTCTCGATATTGATATTCTTTCAACGGCAGCCGCGTTTCCTTCCGAGCCGCGCGACCTTTTCATAACTTGCCACTTTATAAACATGAATCCGGATTCATGACTTTTGAAACGCACGCGTTTTATCCTTCAACTTGCTCGAATTTCCATTTTTTCAAATAACAATCGATTAATTTCGTTCGAATCGAAGTGAAATCAAATCTTATCCTCAAAGCGTGCACGCGGTTGCTATGCAAGATTATTTTAACCCTCGAATCGAGTATTCTTCTTAAACGATGTCTGTTTAAATTATCAATAATTATTTCAATCTTCCTTCAATTCGTGAATCGAGAAATCAGCGAGTTGTCACGGATTTTATATCACGAATTTAAAAAATTTCACCTTATTTTACGACGAGCGTAGTAAAATTCGAGTCATTCGGGTATTGTATTTAATTCGAACGGCTTATTAATACACCCCTGTTATAAAAAGAAGGTTTTAACGAGAGGCAATACCATTCCTTCGTTCTCTATAAATTCTGTGCGTCTGCACACCATTCATATCGGAACTTTTCATATGAACTTAGGAGAATTATTTTACGTTCAACTCGTGAACCGCTTAATGCCCCACTCGAGAGAGAGAGAGAGAGAGAGAGAGAGAGAGAGANAGAGAGAGAGAGGCCCCTCCGTATAATAAAATCCATATTAACCGTGCGCCATATGTTGGCTGGGCTTGATCGCATCAAACGTGTTCCCGATTCGCATCAGCAGTGCAGTTTATGCTAGCAAATTTGTCCTAGCCCGGGAAGAATATGAAACGGTAAATATTTAACTATAAACACGGCCTCGTGTATAAACATTTCCATGTTATTGCGTCACGTTTTCCAGTTTGCAAGCTGTTACTTTCCTGCGTTTGTTTCGGAATAAAGAATAACGCAGTGTGTGTATATATATATATATAAAAGAATAACATACACACGATTCGTACGCGCGAAGAGAAAAACGAGAAGTCATCGAGATCGAATTAATGACTCGAACACGTGGAACTCTGTGGGGGTGGAAGAAGCTCGATCGATCGTCGAAATCTATGATCGCTCTCTCGTCGATGGTTAAATATAATGGAAATATACTGGGATTCGATTCGAATTAAAAGAAAAGGAGGAGGAGATTCAAAGGAGGGAGTTGAAAAATGTTGGTCCCATCTTGAGGGAGCGGAGGAGGGGAATTGGCGGCCGAGTCTGGAGATTGAACGGGCGACTTAAGAAGTCTGTTAGGAATCAAGTCTGTTGGAAGAGGAGAGAGGGATGGAGAGAAAAAGGAGCTCGTTTCGGTTAGATTTGGTTAAATAATCCCTCTTTGTTGGCTGGGAGGACCGTCCCCGCGACGATGGCGACGGTGAAGAATTGTCGGGAATAATAATTTCATACTTGTAGTCGGGATTTCGGTAAATCCGGCCAATCTTGTGCCCCATAGAGGGGAAATTCAGCCTCGATCAGGGGAGTAATTGAATTTTTTCGCCCCCTCCTTAATAATAAATGGCTCGACATTGATTATATTTGAATAATAATCTTGGAGCGACGTTTTTGAGAATTTTTTCTTCTTTTCCTATTTTGCCGTTATCAATTTTCGAAAAAAAAAAAACTTAGAAGCTTAGAGCTAAGTAAGAAATGTCAGTTATCCAAAGAATCGATTATTGTGACACACACACGCACAAAAATCGATCAAAAGTAAGAAACGTTCTCGAATTTGAAAATATTCGATTTTCAATTCTTCGTAAAATTTACTTTTTTCAATACTCGAAATTGATCGATGCGACGTTGTTTCCCTATTATTTCGGATAATAGAACGTTCCACCAAAAACATTTACTCGAGAACGCGCTAAAATTGAATTTCCTTCCTTACTTTCCCTTATCCCTGATAATTCGCCGCGTATCTTGGGGTAAATCCAGATGGATCTGACCCCTGCGTTGATATCCATACACTCACCGCCGTGCGCCGAAGGAAACACGGGAAATTCCTCCTTCTGATTACATTTGCAAGCGCTGCCTATATATATATATATATAATCCTTCAATCCTCACCTGTCGCTTGGCGTCGCTCGAACCAATTATCTATGTTACCTTTGATGCCATCCACCTTCCGATTGTTTACCGTAAACAATGGAAAAGCCTCGTTGACAAAGGATCTTTCTGCAAATAGACGAAGGCACGAGTCGCGCGCGTGTTCCTTGCAACCTTTGCGCTTTCTTCCGTGGCCGAAGGGGGTTACGAACGAGCTACGAAGGTTGGAACAGATCTCTAGCCTTTCATGCGCCAACCATAGGCAAATTCGTCGACAAAGAGAGCCTCCTTTCAAATTGAAATTTTCCCTATCCAGAGAAATCAGTCAACGCTTTCAATTAAACCCGGGATAATACCTTTTTGAAGTGTTTGCACAGAAGGATGGATTAATGGAAATGAACGGTGCCGGGCCCGTTAAATAAATATCAAAGAAAAATGGAAACAGTTTTCTTCAGTTTCAGTTTCTCTGTTCGCAAACCTTTGGTCGTTGGCTTGGTCGTTTCGCAATAACTTTAGATTGGAATATCATTGTTCCTTCCTCTCCTGTAACGAGAAACTGTGCTACGAGAGCTTCCTCGCTCGGCGAATCAAAGGGGAAAAATTCTGCTCGCCCCGATATCGCAGGTATCGCGTGTATTATTTAAATCTTTGAGCAGGATCAACGGGGGTACGAATTAAGATTATATTTGGAAGGGACGATTAATGTAGGGGAGGGGATAATAGTTGAGTGTATAATAAGAATAACGATACTTAAACATTGAATACGCGACACTGATAAGAAGAGAATTCTCGAAAAAGAAATATCGATTTTTGTACGGATAAGAAACGGATGAAAAATCCAATACTGAATGTATGTTGCAAAAGAAAAATCGAATATTCTTGAAAAAATAGGTGAAACGTCACTTGAACGAAAGGTGCATTACACCCTTAAAATTTCTTTTAAACAAACTTTCATTCATGGAATTTTTTTCAACGACCAGTTCTAGTTTATCGATCTTTCACGTATTAAATTCTTTACACGCGATGCGCGATTCGAAAATGTATCGTCCCATCCCACGCTTTATATATAAAACGAAAGGAATAGGCGGGCGAGAGGAAAGGGTTGCGAGGGGCGAAGCTCTGCAAAACTGTTGCAGGGCTTTACTTTAATCTGATCCACGGTTTGGGAAATCGTAAAGACCGTCCGCGACGAAGAGGGCTTAAAACAGGGACGTGAGGGAATTACGAAGTCCCGGATGAGACTTGGTGGCTTTCCCGTTACCGCCCCTTGCGGAAAATTCTCCTTGACAAGATTCCATCCCGTGTTTCTCAATTTCCACGGCTGTGTCTTTATCATTCGTAAACTCTGACGACTCTTGTGCGCCTCTGGTCTGAATTCATGACCAGGGGAGGGGAGGAAGAGGATCGAACGAAAAGGGCGAAATGGTCATAGATTGCGAGTGTCCCTCAAATTCGATATCACGGAAATGAATACTACGTTAACGTTTAAAATTCTTCGAAGCGGCTCCTTTTTTTTGGATTCTCTGGATATTTTAAGCTTTTCGAAACTAGTGACACGAGTTCGAGTTCATTTGAAAAATTCGAAAAGGAAAAATAATGAGAGGAGGTAAATTGATGAATTGAAGAGTTGAAAATCAATTTTCCGTCAATCAAGTGTTAAACATCGATCAAAGTAATCGAAGTTCGGCAAAGTAGAATTTTATTACTGGGGAAAAATTGATCGATCAAAAAAAAAAAAGAAACATTGTTTCATGGATATTTGAAATCTATTGATATTCCGAAATCTATCATTGATATTCGAAATCTATCATTGATATTCCGAAATCTTTTCGATCCATATAAATTTCGCGTTACATTTTTTATATATACATCAACATCCGCTTTATCCGCGATTTAAAAATATTTCCAACAACGAAATAACGATCGATTCGCGTCTCGTAGATGGAACTGATTACACGTACCAGATTTCTGATGGATTAAAGTTTCGATCGTTTTTCCTCAACTCGTAAAGTTTCCAGGTTGAAATCGCAGGTTGGTATTCCGGGATGCCCGACAATAACTTTCCAAGGTGTGTAAATGAATAAAATAGGAATAAAATTTCACGAGCGACGTCTTCAAAGATTCGTCCTCTTTCATCGTTGATGAAAAAGTGAAAAAAAGCGTTGCAAAGATGCATACCTCGCCACGTCTTGTAAATTTAATTGACGTCATCTCGTTCCTCGTGCCTCGTCCCGCTTCTTCTCCCTACACTTTCCCCTCTTTCTCACTTTTTCTTGTTGCGCGCCGGATTATTAATAAATCTCTAGCGCCATTTATAACGAAGTCTGGAAAATAAAATGCAACGAGTGGTGCGAGGGATGAGAGGTAAAGACGAATATCTTCAGACTTTTTGACGCTGAGGAAAGGGGAAGAGGGATTAATCGAAATGATTTTTAACAAGATTCCGTGTCTTTCGCGAAATTTATCGTCGATGTGGCATATTGAAAAATGATTATCCTTGGTCTGAAATATATTTGACATATAATAGATCTCGATATATTTTTATATTTTTAACGATTAAATACCAAAAATAATATATCGTAAAAAGTTGTCCATTTGAAAAATTCTTCATCTTTAGTCGATTTAACTTCCAAGATCAGACCAAGTTCTCTTTTTAATTAAAGAGAAACCAATAAATATCGGTGGATTTTTAATCAAGTTGGTTTTTTTCTTTTTTTGACTAATTAAAAAGTTACATTACGTGGTGGTTTAAAAAGAGAATAAAAATAATCAAAATATCGAATCTATATTCCCATATCCAACTTAACGATATACCATTTTTCACGTGATCGTGAAAAATACACCGAAACTTGCGACACTTGTGAATAAGTAACACAAAGAATCGGAGAAAATTATGAATACTATATCACTGTACCGATAATTATCAAATTAGAAACAATGGATAGTTAATCAATTCATATTTGGATGGATTATTCGGAGGGATTGGAACGAGAAGCAATCGTTGATGGCGGTTCAAAGGGCTTGCCGCCCACGACAATACGCCAATGGTTAATTAATCGTCAAATATTAATGTCCGGTTAATCACTTAGTCTCGGCCGAGGAGAAGTCCAACAGATCGCGCGCCCTGGCTGGCTTTCGTCTGATTCTCAGACACTTTCGCTTTCCCTTGGTCCCCGGCGCAAAGTGGGTAGCAAACAAGGGGCGAACTCTTTGCTCGGGATAATAAGCTGCATTAATATTTGCTCGGTTCTCAAACGATAAGTTCGTAGATATTTCAAAGGCTCTCCCGGGCCTCTCTGCCCGCTCATTGTGTTGCGCGATTAATTATTCAAATCTGGAGTCGTTCTCCACGATGCTTGCCATTCGATGTACGATCGAGGGAATTGTATTTCTTCTCTCTCTCTCTCTCTCTCTTTCTTTTTTCGTCTCGCCATTTTTTTTTTTTCTTTTTTAAATCGTACTCGCCATTGTATATCATTAATAACGTTTCTCTGCAAGGTGATTTCAAATGTATTTAAATTAATTTCTAGGAGAATAAATTTCGGATCGATGGGGGGAGGATAATAGAATTTGCATCGGAGACAATCGGTGGATAATTGGGATACGAGGAGGAGATTATCATAAACGTACGAAAATGTAAAAATTAATCAAAATTAATTAATTTTAATAGTATATTTAATATTTTAATAATCTTGATTATGAGGTTAATTAATTAATTAATTCGATTACGCGTAGTAAAGTTAATTCTTTTTTAAATATCTATAGATAGATTGAACGCAACGTTCTATTTCCGTCTTCGTATCTCGTCTCGATATTTAATTCATTTAATACAAATTATATCGAATGCAAATTGAATTCATTTAGAAAGAATGAAACTATCTCGACGCGGCTGTCTTAAAACGTCGGCCCTTGGTTGGCGGGTTTCAACGAAAATTTTAATTAACGGAATTTCGTTTCATCAACTTTATTTCTGTCCCCGTTTCTTATACTTTTTTTTTTTTTTTTTTTTTCCCTCCTCCGGGTAATTTGCATGATCTTCCCCCGCCCTGCCGGACGAATAAATGAGAGATTTCCTAGAATGCAAATCCAGCTTCGGTATGCGGTTATGGCCGCAATAAAAGTCGTTCGAGTAATCCCTGACACTTATGTCGAGGAAAGTAGTTTTTGCTCTCTCTCTCTCTCTCTCTTCCTCTCTTCAGGAGGAGAGCCATTTTCGCGGTTACGGCGTTATGAAAATAATTGAAACCCCATCGCCTCTAATCGTCGACCAATAATGCAAAAATGCGAGATTTTTCGAAAGATCTTTTCAAGCAGATTACACCTCGTTTGCATCCAGTTTGCATCTTTGGAATTATCATCGAAATGCCATCTAGGAAATTTTTCGAACCGGTCCAATGGTTATAGTGGTTTCATTGCATTGAATAACAATTTAACTGTAACAATTTAACTGTATGGGACGATGACGTTAGTTGAAAATTACCTGGAGAATCAAAAGTTACAATTTTTTTTTTGTTTTAACTTTTCAACTTTTATTCTAGTTGGTAATATCGAAAAATCAATGTTATTTTTTTTTTAATATTGGTTCTTTATGTATTACGTTGATTTTCCTTTAAATTTTTGAAATTAAAGTAGATGAAATATTACGAAATAAAATTCTAGTATATACTAAGTATTCTTTAAATAAAATATTAAACGCTTTATTGTCTCGAGAATAATATTTAATAAATAATAAAATAAAATATTTTCTTTTAATTACTTTCAAGATTAAACGATAAAAAATAAACTCTTCTTCTTTTTCTTTTCTATGTATTTATAATACTTTTTCATTCGAAATAATATTTTATCCGAATTTTCGAGATAATTTGATAAAATTATTACATCTAAATTACATGAAATTTTTGATATAGAAATTAAAAGCATTCTAATTTCATGATATACTTTCTGAATTGAAATAAGTATCGTTAATATCACGACAATTCAAGTAATAAGTACATTCAATTATGCTTGAAATTTTTTCATTTAACGTATTCACAGTTGCTTCGCAAATCTTGGATCTTTTATCATTCCTCAAAGAAGCTGTTCATTATCGCAATTTCGTCTGCTTCACGCACAATTGTCGAGTAAGATTGCACTGAATACATTTACCGTTTCTTTAAACGCGGTGCACTTCTTTACCTATTCTCTTGCATGAATTTCTCTCGAGACTGCGACCTCGTAATTATATACCACTCATCTTAAATATGTGCTTTCGACGGTGCATATTTTGAGTAATGTCTCTTTAACGAGTTAATATCTACTAATTTCGTGATGCTAGATTTTTTTCTCAATTTCTTTTTTTTTTTTTTTTTTTTTTTTGTTATTCATTATTTCGATCCATACATTTATTTTTAAAAAAATGATAAATTTATAATTTTCTATTTGTTATTATTATTATTATTATTATTCACACGATTTTTGACAATAATAATTTCGACAATTCATTCTCTGTCCACCGCGTGGACGGAGAAATTAAAAATTCATAATTTTCATCTAAGAAAAACGTTTCTCGTTAACTGTTAAATTTGTTATCGAAGTAACTTGAGTAATTATTCCAGCCTCTCGTTCTTTTTGCTCGAGCCGATACACAACCAGACGCTCCTATAATTTCAAGATTCATCGTACCACAATCTTTATTTGCGTTCGAGGATAGTGTTCGATATTAAAAGAGAACGATTCATCCGGTTTTATCACTTGATGTATCGTACGTCAAGCCATAAATATTCCCGGAGATTTCGACCTCGGACTTTCGTAATCCTGAAATATACGAGGAAATAAATCGATTGGTCGTGCGCATTTTCGATGGTTCTCTCCCGATTTAACGGACGCCAAGAATTGCGTTTTCCACAGGAAGAGGAGGAGGGGAGAGGGGGATGGGAGAGGGGGGGAAGAAAGTAACGAATTGAATCTCTCAAATGGAAAATATATCTTCGTCGGCGCGGAAAGAATTCTGTTTTTTTTTTTTTTTTTTTTTTTTTTTCCATAACGGCGAAAAAGTCGTCCCTTTCGAAATTTTATCTGCTTTCTCTGTATCTTAATTCGACATTTGAAAGACATTTCACCTTATATTCGCAAATTTGAATAGAATTTAACGAGGATCACATTGAACAAAATTTTTCGTAATTGTTGAAAGTTTTGAAAATAGAGAAAATAGAGAAAAATTTGAAAAAAAAGAAAAAATTCCAGGTATACAAAATAATAATTTAAAAGTAGTGTGCAATTTCAATAGAAAAAAAAAAAAAAAAAAAAGAAAAGTAATAAGAAATTGTAAAACGTTTCAAATGTCCACTCATAAAACTTAGAAATAAACAATGAAATATGTTAAGCGTTCCGTGAAATAAAATAGGAGGGGAATGATTTTGAACCCAAACGAAAGCATAGCTCGCGTGACAGTAAATCTGTGGTTAGCTGCTGAATCACCGTTACAAACCCCGTGGTTGCTGTTTGAATCGCTGGTATGCGCGGTATCGTAGAAATAGCTGTTAACTTGTTTCGTGCCTTCCTTTTTATGCAAATGTTGCGACACCATCGAATTAACGAGGCATATTGGACAATTGGGTCTCCCTGATTTAATTTAGTTAATACGTACACACATTACATATGTTTATTTTCATACGAATCTTTTTACAATTTTATAATTTCTCGTTTTCATAATCTTCCAACTATTATCTGTCATTACGAAACATCACGATTGATTTATTATCATCTCTGTATCCTTTTGTTCAAAAAAAGGTAAGCAAATTCATTAATTCAAATTATTTGTATTAATTTATCATCGAGCGAGATTTATAAAATTTATACTTACTTTCAACGAAAGCGAGGAAATTAAATATGCGAATCCAACGAAATAATTTATCAAACTATTACCTCCCCAATTCCGTCGTTTGGACGCAATCACCCCGTATTTACAAAATAAAATCAGCTGATAGATCAATTCCTGTTGTTAATTGCGACATTTCCTGTTCGATTCATTCCCCACGATCAAAAACTTCATATTTCTTACGTTTCCCGGATGACAATATTCCATATTTTCTCTCTCTCTCTTTCTCTTTCTCTTTCCCTCTATTTTCATTCTCTCATTACGCGTAGACCGGGCGGATTAAAACGTTATCAGAGAGCGAGAGTCCAGATCGATGGATTCATAAATGCCGCGGTATTCTTTTTAACGTTTGGCTTCGCCCGGAAACGATTCTCATACTCGAATCAATTTCCCTGGCGTCGGTTAATACCGAGCTTTCAACCGGCCGGTGCTCGCCGTGTAATCTCGATCGATCTTTCGAGTTTCGAAGGGAGCAAGGGGCCCCACGGTGGCCGTGTCACAGGCGTGAATCAGAATTTTACGACGGGACGACTATCGGTTTCAATTATTGCGGCGGTCGGATGCCAGTTTCTCGCGTATTCGAACGATATCGGTGTTTGCCTCGCGCTTTCAATAATTCGTGATGTTGATCAGCAGTCGATTAGTCGAGGCTCTGCTCGAACGAGAAGGAAAGAGAGAGAGAGAAAGAGAGAGAGAGAGCGTACACGCGGATACGTAAATAATAAAACCGATTAACAAGGGCTGATTATTTTTCAAGCATGGGGGCGTCGCTTGGGGGCGTCGATCGTTTATTTATGAAAAAGGGGAGAGGGGGTTGACGTAAACTTTGTCGGTCGATTTTCACCGTTCCATATTCAACGAACGAAGAATTTACATTTCACCTGTCAGGTGAACGTGTTACACGCGATTTCGCTTTGACGGGCGAACAGGGACACGGGATTCTGATAAATGCGGGACGCTTAATCGTCCACCGAAACGTGGAAATAGCGCGGCTAGGAAGTGGCCGTTTCGTAGACGTTTCGTAGAAGGTGGAAGGAGAATATTGCGTCGCACTCGTTTCCCCGTTGTGCTTTTAATCCTTGGAAAATGTTTTGTCGTATCGAGAGGGGGGGGAATTGCGAAGAGTAATTTTCTTTTTTTTTTAAATTTCTTCTCGGCGAAATGATTTCTTCTTTGGAACGGTGTTTTGCACGATGCGCAAATGTTACGGGTATAAATTATATATTGTTCGATGAAAATTAAAAAGTAAAAGTGTATGGAAAAATGTTTCAATATTTTTGAAGATAATAATTTCTCTAGTAAAGTAACAATTGAAATTTTAATCGCGATTTGAAAATATATTGTTCTCGTGAAAAAAAGAACCAGAGAAAAAAAGAATGAGAATATTGAGAGATCGAATTTTATTGATGTGATCCCATGTAGAATAAAATATATCTTACTGTATTTTTGATATTACTTTTGATAATATTATTAAAAATAACACTTTTAAACAATTTACTCATAGAAAGAGAGAGAGAGAGAGAGAGAGAGAGAGAGAGAGAGAGAGAAGAGAAGAAGTAAAAATTCATTTATCATTTTAACTCGAATCTCTGAGAAAATATTTTACAGAAATTACACTACCTCATTAAATGATGAAAATTCAGGGGATAACCCACATTCAACAGGAATTATTCCAAAAGTTAAAATGTTGGAAAACTTATTACGCAAAACTCTATATTTGTTTAAATCGTGTTCAAATTTTTTTTATAAATCAGATTATCTCATTCGTGCATTAATCACGAATTCTTTCTCGAGAAACGAGTACAATATACACAATTTGTTTTTTGATACCCATGTTGGCTAAACTGTTCGAAAGTAATTTCCAGGTTGTTAAAGGACTCGATGCTCGTGGACCTAGTGAAACGAGCAAAGTTCGAGGATGTTTCGAATTTCTTACTGCGAGTCGCGGAAGAATTCGTGCCCTTTTTTCCCTCCCTCCCCCTCCCCCTCTTTTTGTCTTCTCACTTTAGCCTGCATCGTAGTTTATTTCAAAGACACGTATCTACGAGTTTTCTGAACAATGTACTCGCGAAAGTATTTCCGGCTAGTATCCGTGCCATCCATTGCGAGGGTTTTCTTACGATCCAGTTGCCAGGTATGTCGTATCGGCCATCTTTATCGTGCGATTCTAGTACGTAATCGTTTGTCATTACATTTCCCCTTTTCGTATCGCGGGTCAACCTTTGAACCCGGTTGAAATATTCGGTGTTCGTTGAAGAGAAGTATAATACGATCTAATTACTTCTTTTATATGGATGGATTTTATATGGAGTTGTTTTTTGTAAAAAAAAAAAAAAAAAAGAAAAGAAAATATTAAGCTATTTATGTCAAGATTTAATATTGATTATATGAAACACTGTATATGAGACAATTGCCATTTGAAAAATTATTTATTTATACGATAGATGATGTATTTTTACATTTTCCAAAATTAAATCCAATTTTAAAAAAAATTTTGCATTTTTCACCATATGTTTTACCGATGCAAAAATAAAAAATTTTATTAAAAGAGAAAAAAAGCTATAAATTCTCTTTGCGTTTAAAATTTCGCCCAATTTTCTCGATTTTTAATACAAAAATTGATTGGATATGGCGGATAAATGTACGCCATTTCTCACGTTTTAACAATATGCCATTTCCCCTGTTTATCTATCTATTTCCCCCTGCCTATTGCGCGTACATGATTTTTCATTGCGATTGCAACGACTTTTTCCACGATTTTATCGTACTATGGGATTTCGTGATTGAAAAACTTCGCCATGTATTTTTCAGACGCGAAAATGGAAGAATTATGACGTACAGTCCACATTTCAGTAATTTTTTTCCCCCCTATAGAGAGCCGCACATATGTATACAGGTTTAATGAACATTTAATTGCAACAGCACTTTGTTCCCCTTGCGTGACATGTTCGCGATCTGTTGCTCTTTTTCCACTTCCTCCTGTTTCCTCCTCCTCCTCTTTTTTTTTTTTTTTTTTTTTTTTTTTTAATTGTCCGATTCGCGCGAGTCTCTTAATAATAGAAATCATTTCTGTAATTTTATTATTCATTCGAGAAGACGCTTGTGAAACGCTATTATATTCTTCTATTTTTAAAAATTTTGTTCGCAAAAAAAAAAAAGAAAAAAGAAAAACAGTAAGGCGTATATTTCCACGGCGTGTATTTTTAAAAGACGATGATACCGAACACGAGAGTAGTGTTTCCAATAAAGATAAAACCATATCGAGCAGAGCTGACATTTTTATTTTAACTTTTTATACGCAGCGAATTCAAATGGAAAAGACAAACGATAGAATTTCAATGGAACGGTGCAGAATGTCAAGAAAAATATTCGAGTTTTAACATCTAGGAGCGAAAATTTTTTGTTCAAATATCGACGCTTCATTATCGGTACGAAAATCGAATTTTAATTGATTAAAAAATTGCCTTTTTAAAAATTAAAAAGAAAAGAGTATATATATAAATACCAAAAAAAAAAAAAAAAAAAATAATCGACGAATTCATAAATGTCGCAATAAAATTCTTTTTTTTCTTTTTTCGATCCCTCGTTTCGATTATTAACAGCATTCAGATAAATCGGTTTTCTCGCGAAACACAAATTCTCCTCGTCGAAATCGAATTTTCGCGCGAAATCGACGCGAAACGATTCGATAAGTCGGCGTGTTAGACGTTTCGATTATAAGTTTAATCGGACGCGAGGAGATTTTTCGCGCGTCGTCGGATCGCATTCTGCTCGAGTAAAAAGAGGTGGAGATCCCGAGGCCGAGTCTCGACTCTGCTCACTGGGAGACATTTCGCAGACTTTCGAGGTAAAATGAAGGGGATCTCTCTTCGATCCTGTATAATTCTAGTTCACGTAGATCGGGGATGGTTTTATGGACGCCGTTTTCCGATTCTTTCAATCTTTCGTCAACTCAAACTCTCGATTTTCGACAACTCGATTATGCTTTGATAACAGGCTATGCATTCTGCGAAGCTGATCGAGATTAGGTATGATAAAGGTTATTTTTAAGTTAATGAATACTCGAGAATGAGAATTAGTGTAAAACATGATGAGTCTTTCTTGTTGTATTCTCCAATATACTTTGATGTGTTTTTTGTTTTGATCAATAATTGCTTAGATCCTTTCTTCAAAGAAACTTATTATTATTAAAGGTTTAAGATTGAGACATAGGTATGATAAATTTAATAAAAAATGTTAATGGAATAAATGAAAAGTGATATTTGATGAATAGAAGAAGCATCGTTTTTCAACGAGACAATGTTAGGCATTGGTGTATCGATGGAAGCGAAGCAAAAAAAAATATTGGACCCTGGAATATTCAACCCCATCCGTCCCATTCATCCGTTCGGCTCTCATTTGTTTCCGTTTTTACATAACTTTCTTTGATAGCAAGATATTGAAAGCTGCGCGAGTTACTCGAAGGAATTTATTGCAGAATAACATGAAAGCCTCTTATGAAATACTGATCATAAAGCTGACTAATAAAATTGCATATAAGTTTCACGTCCCGTATTAAAATATCGAATGAAACAGCGAAACGCGCCGAGTATTTTTTTTTTTTCTTTTTTTAAATATTACACTCGTTCATTCTATCATATTTAAACGGATCAATATTACGAATCAATTAAACTAATGAACGTGCGTTTGCCACGATTTATTTGCGAATAAATTATGTTTGATTATTTACAAATTTGAATTAATCCTGTTAATTATTAATAATAATATTAATAATATATTAAATCATAAATTACAACAGAAATAATCCAAATTCCGTTATAAAATGTTCGTTGTTAATCCGACTTTTTTCTCCGCGCGGATAACTGGCAAATCAAATAGCCGTCTTCTTGCAGTTACGAGAAGGATTAATCGAGGTATCGCGGATAATTAGTTTGGCTCGGGTATTCCGTATTTAACTTCTCTGATATAGGAAACGTTTGACTCGCCAACGAGGAAATAGGTAGCTCATTAAAGAAGAGGGTGGGGGGAGAGGGTTGCGAGGGCGAAAGCGAACGAGTGCCGTTTAAGTTCGTTATACGCTTTCTACGAAATTATATACGGTCTAAAGAGTTGCGTTTAATCTTTTTTCGATACGTGCCTCCGACAGATTTCCTGTTGAATTCCTGTCGATTCACTTTTCGATATATCCTTGCACGATCCTCGTGTGATCGGGAGAGAAAGATTGAAATCAATCCTTTGTCGTGTATCCCCAAAAATGAATTTTCGAAAACGATTGTACAAATAATAGGAAGCGATGAATAATAATCGAATAGCTATAACAGAGCTTATAATTTCGTATCATTTCGTAGGAAGGGCGAGAGTGAAACGAAATTTCACTCTACTACTTGCCCACCAAACAGTCTGCCACGCCTCTTCAACGTCTCTCCTCAACTTAAATTGCTATTTAACCATCGCACCTACAGGAATTCCGGTAACTCGATTCCCCCGACGGTATTCGGGCAACAACTAAATCGATCCCTCTCCGCCTTCGTATTATCGAACGAAACTCGAAAAGAGATCGATTCCATTTTTCCGCGGATATCCAACGTCTCTTCCAAGAAACCTGGCCACAATATTCCGTTTTTCGATTCCGAAATGGATGGATGGATGGATGGATGGAAGTCAATATCACGACAAGACAAAGGGTAACCCTCTCTCCCCCTCCTCCCCTCCCCTCCCGCTCAATTCTGGTTAAACCAGAATCGAGTCGAAAGAAGGGGGGGGGGAGGGAAGAGTGAGCGACGGATATAACGAACTTCTGCAAGATGTTACCGAATTCGGTTCGTGGCCGCGGGGGATGTATATATATATATATATATACGGTGATTAAATTTCCTAGTTGCATTGCCACGAAGGGTTATATCCATAGGAAATTTAAACAAGGGCTTTAAGGAACGGTCTCTCGTCGTTCGCCCTCCCTCCCCCCTCCTAAATATCGTTTTTCCCTCGGTTGCGGTCTCGTTACCGTGTTCCAGGCAAATTCAGCCCCCGGGCCACGGGGCTCGGGCCACGACACGCTCGCCGCGAATTATTCATGTAGCAACATTTCACGTTGCCTCAAAGCCTCGTGATTTTGCAACCTACCCCTCGGCCCACCAACCCAACCCCCCTCCCCCTGTTTGTTGTTGTTCCTACGATTTTCCTTTTCCTTGCTCGCCGGTGACGTTATCGCGATTCCTGGTGGGCGGCGAGGGGGGGAGGGAGGATGGCAAGCATGTTTTCCCGCTTATTATCGCTGTTGTCGGTGGAACCGCGAACAACCCGATTAACATTCGTTGCGGAACAAGCAGAGTTGCGCGGGGATGAAATTACTGAGATTAAGACGGAGGGGGCAAGGGGAGGAATTAAACTTTTCCTTCGCCGCCCTTCGCTTTCCTCTCTTTCTTTCTCTCTCTCTTTCTCTCTCTCTCGTTCTAATTTCTTGTAAATCGAAATTTATGGGGGAGAATCTTGGGGAGGGACCGCGTGGATGGGGGCGCTCTGTGTGGTTGAAAGTTAAAAATGTACGTTGTTCTTTCTTTTAAAAAAGAGGGTGCGCGTCGGTTTATCCTTTTTATCGTGGGAGATTTTATATTCGAGGGGGTGAATTAGGGTGAAAGAAACGAAGACGAAGACGGACGGGAAGTTTTTATACGGTTGTGCATGTTGTAAAAATATTTTTGAGAATTGGTCATGGAAATGTTTATGGATGGATTTGATGGATTGTTTGTTGTTGATGAGTCGAAGAGAAGTTTGAACGGGTGAAAAGTTGTACTCTCGTATTCTCGGGGACAGTTGGAAGGATTGTTGTTGTTGTGGAAAAGTGAAGTAGATGAAATAATTTTTCTCGATATATTTCGATTGGAGTGTCGCAACTTCATCTTTGTTGTTATAATAGTCGTCCGCGCGATATTAGTTTTACATGTCGTTTAACTTAATAAACGTGGCGCATCATGCGGGGGCGAGAATGAACTCGCGAGAGGTCAATAATTGAATCAGCGGAAATTGCTTTAATGCAAAGGTGAAAATAAAATTTGTAAATTAAATTTCGCTACGGGATATAACGTCGAAACGGTTTTAATTTTAATTGTATGATAATACGGTTTTGTAAAATGGATTTCTGCAGCGGAGGGAACGTTGTTAAAGCAAAAAGTGTGGAAATTGTTGTTGCAAATGGTGCAACGTAATCACGAAAAATAATACGGAATTTCAGCCCGATAAGAGAGTTTTAACGATGTCATTCACCGGAAATATCTGTCGATACGCAGAGATTGTTTTTTAATATTTATATAATCTTCGAATGCTCCAACATTAATTTACGGTTCCCTGAATTGCGTGTAGTATTAAATTTTTTTTTCTTTTTTCTTTCTTTTTTTTTTTTTTTTCGTTATTTTACAATCAACGTCAATTACAATCGTCGTCGTATCAAAAATATTACACCGAGCGAGATATAAAAACTACGGTATAAATTTTATAATGTTAATATTACAATCCAATACGCGTTTGAAATATTTATAAAAAAATAAAAATCGAAAACACACACGAGAATATAGAATCCGATCTCGGTAAACCATAGACATTTTATTTTAAACGCACGAATTTCCGAAAAGCTTCATTCGCTTTCCGAGGAGAGAGGAGGAAAAGAAAAAAAAAGAAAAAAAGAAGAAGAAGAAGAAGACGAGACGAAACACGCGGAACGGCAGATGCAGGAAATCTGTTTGCTCGATAAATGGCTGAAAGCGTGAAATCCTTGTATCTCGAATCGAAGCGGATACCGCCTTATCTCGAAAGGCACAGATTTTTCCGACAGCTGTCGATCTTTTTTTCCGACAGTTCCTGACTTCTTTCCTCTCCTCTCTCCTTTCCTCTTCTTTTCTCTTCCCTTCTTTCCTCCCCCCTCGTCTTCCTTATTTCGCGCCTTCGAACCAATAACGCATTATCCACCACCACCACCACCGCCGGAAATACTGTTTACCGCCAGGATATAGAATTTTTTGCCCGACCAATTTTTTTATTGCGTCGCGTATCACAGGATTAGTCAGTTGAAGAAGCGATTGACGCGCTAATAAGCGCGATAATTTTGGTCTGGACTCTATGTTGGAACTCATTTTCATGATGGAATGGAATAAATTACGCGACTCATCGCGCTCTCATTTTTTATGGCATATTTAATTATTCCGTTTCCTGAGAGGGAGGGGGTAGGTGAGGGGCGGAGAAATTAATCGTATTTTCTTTTTTATCGATGTCTCGGGGACTGATATATTCGAATAATTATCGTTTTTGGATACGTTTTTTATTTGTTGACAGAATGATCTCTATTTTGAAGAATTATATTTTCGTATAGAAATTATTATAAGCGCGTTGTTATAAGCAAACAACAACATAATACACGTATGAATCAATGTTTCGTAATCAATGTAAATGTTGTTAAATACTAATACCGTATATATTAAAATATATTACCGTACATATAATACATATTTTGTTGACGAATAAATATACATTTGAAATGTGAATAAATATTTGTAATCATGCATTATAATGTTATCAAGTATAATCGTGTTTTAACAAAACTCGCAAAACACTCGTTAATAAAGATTCGCAATTAATGAAAATATATATACTTGGAGGCACAGTTTGACAGTAACGCGTTAAACATTAAAATGTTCCAACGAAAAATCGATAGCTGTGGCTGGCATGCAATTATCCTTCTACAAAAGATAAATCGTAAAATATTATAACAGTCAGATGTGAAGCATGATTTGAAATTTACGTGCTCCGTAAAGCGAAACAAAAATATTTCCTCGTGTCAGGCATTGTAGTAAAATTTCTGACATCAGAATAAAAATGAATCCGTATTCCGTGATTTATTCGGTGGAAACAAACGCATTAACGAATGGGAAAAAAGAAGAAAGGAAAAGAAAAGAAAAGAAAAGAAACATGAGAAAATGTTAACTTACCTGCGCTTCACAGTCATTATTATTCTCCAAGAAAATTATCTTTCTTAAAAGAGACGCCAATTTATTTCTCATTTATTTCTCTCGACTCTACAAAAAAAAAAAAAAAACAAAAAAAAATAACAAATCTAAAAATATACCGTAATTTACGTAAAATAACGTAAATAAATATATCTCTAAGATATATTAGACAGATACAGGGCTACGCCTAAAAACGGAAACGAAAAGTGGCGCTCGATGAAAAGGCGATTCAAAATAATCCAAAAAATTGCATCTTTGTACATCGGTTTATTATCATAGCGGTACTTTGACACTGGTTATTTTAAGAAAGATAATGTCTAGCCTCTTCGTTATTTCTTATCTGCTCTCTTCCACTCTTGTATTTTTTTTTTTTTTTTTTTTTTTTTTTTTTTTTTTTTTTCTCTGTTTGTTAAGAAGTCTTGGCAACCGGCCAAGCCGCCAGAATTAAGTTCGGAAGCTACGTTTCTGTACACTCGGTGTTGGCCGTCGTTGAGAACGGTTTCCACCTCGCGATCATTTCTCTCTCTCTCTCTCTTTTTCTCTCACACGCATACACACACGCGCTACCTCTCGCTCTCATCCTTCCTCTTTCTCTCTCTCTTTCTCTCTCTCTGTCTCTCTCGCTATCTCTCACTCTCGTCCATTCTCGCTGTTTAGCCCTTTGCTTCTTCGCTCCTCGCATACTTTCTCCTCACACCATCCCGCCTTCTTCACTTACACTCCGTTTTCGTGCACTCGCGCATCTCTTCTTTTTCTTCTTCTTCCTCTTCTTCTTCTTCTTCTTCTTCTTCTTCTCCTTCTCCTTCTCCACCTTCTTCTTCTCCTCCTTGTCCTTCTTTTTCCTCTCACTCGATCTCACACCGTTCGATAAAAGTTCTTCCGGCCAGCAATCGCTCTCGCTTCCCCGTCTCGCACTGTCATTCAAACGTACAATTCGCCACCGCGAATTTCACGCCAGCACGTTCCCTGTGTCCCATCAATTTCTTTTCTCCATCTTCTCTCCAGCCTTTCTCTCTTCCCCTCCCTCGTCATTTTCTCACCACATTTCCCTCCCCGTACGTAGCCCCAGCCACACTTCCAGATCATAGAAGTGTCCTGGAACGCGCGACGAGAAAACAACGCGTCCAATCCAGAAACGCGGCACGTTACAATTATTATTGTCACTTTGTGTGTGTGTGTGTGTGTGTGTGTGTGTGTGCTATTTAACGTTCCGATCGCCTGAGATCGATGCAGCGCGAGAGACTGCGCTTATTTTTTTTCTTTTTTTCTTTTTTCTTTCTTTCTTTCTTTTTTTTTTTTTTTAATTATTGCCACCTGCAGTGCTTTGAGTGAAACGAAGATCCTTTCACCGGGATACCGAAAGGAAAGGGAGGGCACGTTCCTCTTTGGTTTTTCTCGATCGCCTCGTTAAGGTCCTCGATACATCACGGTCCCTTTGTTCAACGAACAGCCCAACTCGTTCTCGACGACGAGTTACATAGTCGACGAAACACTTGGATTTTTTTTCGAAATTTCACCGTATTTCTCCTCCGCCTCGAGTTCATCGGCAGATGGAGGAATATCGAGGGAGAGGTTTCTCCCAAGGCTCCATGGGATCTCGGCCAACAGTTTCCTTCACCGAACTTTACCGCGTGCGTATTTCCCGACGGACAAAGCCGAATCTGGCGGTTATTCGGGAACTACTCGGAGCTTCCTCGAGAAGTAAGGTGATCCGTTCGAGCTTTGTTCGTTCCTAGTTCAATGTTCAATGTTCATCCGTTCACTTGAAAACCAGTACACCGGTTAATCTGGTTCGTAGCCAGAAAACGTTGTTGAAAAGTGTGTATGTATATATATATATATATATATCCTCGATAAAACTCTATTCGAACGAAACGATCGATCGTTCGATATTTTTGATTCGTGTATAAAAGTCTCTCTATTTTTCTCACATTTCTCGTTCGATTCGAAAATCGAAAGTCTTTCCAAAGATTGTGGCACGAGCGGGAAGGAAAGTAAAAGAAGTAGAAAAAAAAAAAAAAAAGAAAAGGAAGAAAACGAAAGAAAGAAAGAAAGAAAGAAAGTGAAAGTTACTTCTGCTAAATATCGGCAAAGTACACGTCCGGTAATCGCGTCCTTTCGACGCGCGATCCTCGATGTTCAGATACCTTGTCCCCGTCGAACAATCGAGCGTACTCGGATTCCGGTCACCAAAGTTCGGTGGTCGGGGTGAGAGTGTGCACCTCGATGTTCTCGTGCCGATGATACCTGTCCCTTCGCCTCACCGTTGCCCGCCGCGACAACACGACGGTGAGCGCGGCTGCCGCGCCGAGCGCAGCGCCAGCCAGCACCAACATCCCCGGATGAGCGCCAGCGGACAAAGCCTCGGAGACCCTTGCGTCGGAATCGGTCGCCCTCCTGTCGTTCAATTCCTCGGCTATCGTGTTCGAATCGCCCCTCTTGTTATCATTATCACTCTCCCCGCCGAGCACCGCCGAGTTCTCTCTCGTCGTCGGATCGTTCGCCCTCCTCCTCGTCCAATACTTCTTCTCGAACGGCTGCTCCCTCGACAACGGGGGGCCGATAGCTTTCGATGGCTTGAAGGCGAACGAGGAGGTGGCGATCTTGCCGAGTTTTCTTTCCCCCTGCTCGCTGCCGTCTTCTACGCGATTATCCAAAGTTCCCGAATCGTCCCCGCTTCCCATAATTGACGGTTTTCCATGGCTCGTCGCGCCCCGGCCGACGTCTATAATTGAATTTTTAATCTCCGCCGCGGCGCCCCGATCGACCTCGATAACTTTCTTAGCCGGGTCTCGCTCCTCCTTCCGTCCCGACCTCCTCGTCGTCCCCACGAAGCCCGTTCCGCTCAACGTTGCCGGCGACGAAACCGGCCTCGTCGACGTTTCCTCGACGATCGGCGACGAGTCCTCGGCGACGAGGGAGGGACGACGATCTCGATCGGCTCGCGATCGATTCTCGTGATCCTCGGTGGCGGTGATAACGGATAACGGGTGGACGGAGGCGACGGTGGCCCCTAGGTGGGTAGTGGATGCGTTGGAAGTAGACGCGGTCGGGTTATTAAAACGAGACGAACGTTCGATCGGAGGCGGAATCGATAATGTCGTGGGCGGCGTGATGATGACGGTCGGCGGGGCAGCGGTGGGTGGAGGGCTAGGGGGCGATGGTAATTCGTAGAGCGGCGATCCCGACAATCGGCCAGGTGTATCGCAACGCACGTCTTCGTTCGGTCGCTCGTGCTGCCTCACCCACTCGCCCAACCAGTACAGGTCCTCGCTGCAGTTCCAACGATTCCCGGCCAAGTCGAGGACGCGCAATTGCGGAAGCACGTACGGCAGATCGAACCTCAGCCCCGTCAAGTTCGTTCGGGACAAGTTCAATTCGATCAAGCTCTTGCAGGCGGACAACGCGGCGTCGTCGGCGAGAAGCTGCCTGGCAAGGACCGGGCTTCTCGACACGTCCAGGTAGACAAGCCTTTCCGGCGTGGGCACAGGAAACGCCATGTCGCTTTGCTCCTGTTGCTCCCCCCGAAGCGAGGTTAATCCCGCCATACGAAGCTTGGCCAGATTACTCGGCCCGCTCAAGGTATTAGCCGGCAACGTTTTAACGGGATTATCGGAAAGATCGAGCTCTTCGAGCACCGGTAATTGGCCGAGGGCCCCAACCTCGATCTCCTCGATGTCGTTGTCGTTCAACGTCAACCATCTCAAATTGTACAATCCTTGGAGATCGTCCGTTCTCAAACGGCCGATCGCGTTTCGTTCCAGCTTGAGACTGGTGAGACTGTTCGGCAGGCTGCCAGGCACCTTGGCCAGAACGTTGCCCGAGATGTCCAGCTCCTCGAGAACCTCCAGCCGGCCGAGAGCGTCGTCCTCGATGTCCGTCAACCGATTCTCCGAGATGTCCAGTATCCGTAGGAGGGGGTAACTGTCCAAGTCGCCCCCCCTGATCGTGGTTAATTTGTTGCCGGCCAATCTGAGCGCCCTGACCGATCTCGTGAGCGCGGCCGGGACCCTGGCCAAACCCGTGCGAGACGCGTCCACGGTTTCCAAGCGTCTGCCTGTGCCCAACAGCAGCGAGACGTCCCTCTCTTTCAGAGGGTTCTCCGAGAGTTTTAGTATCGATAATCCCGGAAGCGGTTGCAAAGTTCCGGAAGCAGCCCGCGCCAAACCGTTCCTCGAAACGTCGAGCTCCCTCAATCTGTCCAGGCTCTCGAACCACCTGGCGCCCAAAACTTGTAGCTGATTCCCGCTCAGATCCAACTTCTGCAACGAGTAGAGGGGTGTCAACGCGCTGTCGGGCAGATCGGCCAGCCTGTTGTCCGATAAATCGAGAAACTCCAACCGGTCCAGCCCCCGGAACGCGTCCTCGTGCACGTTCGATATCGCGTTCCTACGCAAACTCAACCTCACCAATCCCGCAAGCGTCCTAAAAGCCCCGGCACTCACGTCCGTCAGCGAGTTGTCGGACAAGTCGAAACGCGTCAGCTCGCTCATATTCATCGCACGGCCCACCGTCACATCGTTCAACCGTGCCAGATTGTTTCGCGACAGGTTCAACGCTGTGACGCGCTCGAATCCGTGCCACGACACGTTCAAGAACACCAACGAACAGTTCGTCACGGACAATTCGTCGAGGTAGGGTAGTAGAATAGTAGTGCTGGTGGTGGTGGTGCTGGTGGTGGTGGCGGCGGTGGTGGTAGTGGTGGTGGTGGAGGTCGTGGTAGCAGTACTGGTAGTAGTGGCGACGATGGCGGTGGTGGTGGTGGCGGCGGCGGCGGCGGCGGCGGCGGCGGCGGCGATGATAGTGGTGGTCGCGTTATCGGGATCCGCCGACGCATCGCCGGCCGTGTCGTTTACGTCGACGTCGTACCGTTCGACGTTCGACGTAATGCCGATCACTTGGAACTCGCTCAACGTTTCGCTCACTTCCAGCTCCTCGAACAGACCGATCACCTCGTAATCGTAGGCACCGTCCACGGCCAGACTCCTCGTCCTGGCCGGCAATTCCGACAATCCCGGCGCGCGTCCGCGACACTTGACGCGTACGAACACCGGCAAGTCCCTCTCCCCGCCGCCGCTTTGATGACACTCGCACAGATCCGGACACGCGGAACCGCTCGCCATCAAGGCGAGCAGTATGAACGGAAGCCACATCGCTTCCAGCTACGGCGGCGTCTTCACATCTCGAACGGCCGATGATTAATAATCCTCGAACGGCTCACGCCGCCACCGTCCTGGGGTACCACCGCGCGATCTTGCCGAGGCTTCTTGGTGCACCGAGCATAGGCGCGCGTTCTCACGAGTTCTCATCGAACGGGCAGATTCGACGATCCGCCTCCTCGAAATCAAGGGATGCCGCCAAAACTCGCGAGTATACACCGACGATGCCAGACCGCGAGCAGACTATCGGCCGCGTCAGACGTGATGTCCATACGAAGGACTGACAAACACTGCGGCGCCCGACTCGTAGCTGCACCCGCCTCTCCTCTCTCTCGCCCCTTTCGGCCTCCGAGCCGGCTGTGCGCCGCCACCCTTCCCTCCAACCTTCTCTCTCCTTCGCTCTCCCGACCTTTCCTCCCTCCTCTTCTCCCTCTCTCTCTCTCTCTCACCTATTTCTATGCACCCTATATAGATGTACGCCACTCTCCACCACCACCACCACCACCACCACCACCCGACACTCGTCGCTTTTGCTCTCGAACTCGATAAGGGGCGCGAGCGCGCTTGCGTCCTCTGACAGTGTACCGACGACGAGGTACACTGGTACAGGTAGGAGGTATCCTTGCGATCTCACCGACTACCACCGTCGTCCACGGCTCGCGCTGCCTCCTGCTTCACTGACTCACTGACTCGCCTCGACTTTCTTAAACTCGATTCCGCGTGCTGGGATTTCCGGGGCGCGAGCAAATCGTTCGCCGCCTCCGCGTTATCCATCGCGGTTCAAACCAAACTTCCGCTCTCTTCCTCCTCGATGTTCCCTTCCATCGGATCTCCGTTTTCCATGTTTAGTACCTGTAAAAACGTTGACTTTCTCACTTTCGATTTTTTTTTTTCGACTTTCGTTCTTCTTTCGGACGGAAAGAGAATCGTCTCGACGATTGGGAATGGTCGGAGGAGGATAGGCCGCGTTTTAATCGTTGCGAGGATTAAAAGGACGCTGGGATCGATGATGTTGGATTCATATTGAATTTATGGTTGGCAGATGGTGGTACGTGAAAGCGTGGCTGTTTTTTGGAACAAGGATTTCGCGGTACGTACAATACAGTAGGAAACTAAAACTTTACCGATACACGTCCGCGTACTGCTGGCAGTTGGCTTTCTTAAATTCGATTCGCGTGCTGGGATTACAAAGGAGCCGAGGTGCAGTTCTCACGAAATAAGGTGAGAGGTCAGCTACTTTCCAAGCATGCACGCTTTCTATCTCGTTACGGCGTTTTCGGCCAACGCGATTATCTCGAGAGCTTCGCCGCATTGCAAATTTATATTTATATCGGAATTTTCGTTAAACGCGTTTTAAATATTTTTCCTCTTTTTCCAATATAGAAACGTTAATTTATTAATTTCATCAGCCGGTATCGACGGTGAAATAAACATTTAGAGAATTTCCTAGCTGGCGGTATAATTAAGCCTCCTTTTGCGCGAGGGTACGTACTATGAGAAGTTCGTATCGTTTGTATAGTCAAAATTTAAACCACTTAAGCCTGATCCGCACGTCTAAGAAGCCATTGTTTTAGCCGGTGCCGGTATAATCCTACTTAGAAGAGAATGATTGAATAGAGAGTGCTCGGAGAGACGAAAGGACGAGAGATTTACCGTCAACTAATTTCACATTCTACTGCACGTTGTCATTTTCAATATCCTATGTTTCCCTCGTTCCCTTCTGTTATTTCACCGTGTAATTAAAACACGCCGTTTAAAGCATTCGAAAACCTCGATATCTCATCTCTGATGATTGCTTTCGAGAGAAAGAGAGAGAGAGAGAGAGAGAGATAAAAAACCATTTTCTTTCCACCAAATCGAATCTCTTTGTAAAGTTTCTTTTAAGTTTCTTCCCAACTCTGTCCAAAAGTTGAAAGATCCCACGGAATCTTTGCAATATCTTTGCAATATAATAAGAGATACCATTTCACGTACGCGTATATTTTCGTGCATAAGTGCACGACACATACCAAAGTTATCCTTGGGTATACACACGGAGGCAAGCAGAATTTCGACTCCCATAAATTAGTTTCCCCGCGTCTCTAATCTCATGGGAATTACTGTTCTACTTGCCGGACTCACGGATCGAACGTGATCTTGGAATTGCCTCCACCACCTCCACTCTTGATATTTCTCTTCGATCGCGTAGCGTACGATCGCAGATTAAGTTACTTCTGGTTAAATACTCCCCCCTCCCTCCCTCCCTACTTAAAAAGTAGGATTTTCGTTCGATCGTCGAAATTTCTCCAACGATTCTCCTCCTTCGTCTCGAAGGATATATCGAGGAGCGGTGAAAAAAGAACGTAAATCGTAGAAAAAGTTGCACAAACCGGATGTCAATCAAACGGAAAGAAATACGGCGTTGATTAAAAGAAAGGTTCCGCTCGATTAAACGGCGACTCGACTCGCTAATTTATCGCCTCGAGAGAGAGAGAGGGAGGGAGAGGAAACGGTTGTGTCGTCGTCGTCGTAGTTCGCCTTCCATTATTCCGATGAAATATTTCCAGACACCTAGGATGAAACTTCGCTCATAGACGCGCCCTGTTTGACGGATTCCTCTGGCTTTATACACTGGCGCCAATATCTCGTACCGATGTACGATGCGTTTCGAAGCTTAGATTTATGGATTTCGGTCCTTGGTCTTGGTGAGCTTTGATCATGGACAATTGTGCATCGTTTATCGCGTCGGATTGCCGAGATTGCAGAGATTTAATTGGAGACGGATCGTGAGAGGAGAGTGGAAATTATCGGGGAAGTAGATATTTTTTTAACACAGGAAAATTGTTTCGAATCCTTGTTTCGTCAAATGGTTCGTCGATGAATCTTTAATTAGAGTCGGTGAAACGAAAGGGAGAGAAATGTTGATATTAAATCGCGGGGGATATTTATTCGCACTAAATGGTAAGGTACACATGCTGCAATTATTTAAAGTGTCTACCTACGCCTGTCTCCTTTTCACGAGCGATAAAACTACGGTAAACACTCACGTCTGCTACTACTCGTTGATGACATTTCAGCTAGAGAAGTTTAAGTTGCTATTGTTAACAATTATGGATCAATCCTTTGTTTATTCCTTCGGTTCGAGTGTAAACGAGCAAAAAATGTATCGACGTTTCCGAACAAGGGCTAATTCGTCGAGAAAATACGTTACTGCCTTATTAAGTGTTGTTATCGCGTGGAAACGTGCCAAGCGCCATTTATTCGAAAGCGTTGTTTCCGCATCGCGATCCTTGTTCTCTCATTCCTCGATGTTCTTTAGAGAGAATTCGAAAAAAGAAAAATGAAAATGTTAATTTAACTTAAATGTTAAATTATATACGTATGTATGTATGCGTCAATTAATATCGATATTTTTAAAGAAGAGAACAAGAATTGGAATAATTTTCAGCCTAAAAGTATTCGTACATTTTATTACAAAGATAGGAAAAAAAAGAAGGAAGAGAGGGGGAAAACTTGTCACAATTCTTCAATTTCGCTTTTTTCAGATTTCATTTTTAAACTAAATTTTTCTCCCATGGAGAATCTATCGTTATCTACGCATGCAAATTCTTTCTCGTAGAAATTGGAAAAAAAGCGGAGCATACCATTATTTATTTTCCCCCCGATTCTCTAGTTTGCATTTATGGGGGTGGTACCGTTGTGTTTGAAGAGCTCTCAAACCCACACTTCTACGCTCGCCACGCTGAATATGGTGGAAAACACAAGGTATCAGAGTAGAATAACTGAATCAAGATTTATCCCGGTATTATCGGACCGGTTCGAAACAAACGATTTCGATGACGAGCGCAAACGCTGACTTCAAACACACCCGTTCGATTAAGTGCTCTGTAAATTGACCTGAAAATCCACGTCACTTTAAAGCCGGCCAGTTGCAAACGATGATTTAATCGCTCGAAATGGTCATACACTGGCATTTTTGATACGACAATTTCACGATCGCTTCGAAAATCCTTCTGCCCGCTTCATCCGTCCGGGGACTATATCGTTTCGAACGTATTCTGACGAATTCGGACGAGGATCGTTGTCCTTCGAAATTCGCTTAAACAACTCGTCCGCCTTCTCGGGTTAATCTTCCTCCCAATGTATCCAAACTCTTATCCCGTAGAAAATAAATTTGCTTGTTGCCACGAGAGATGGAAATAACGGATAAATAATTTTAATAATTTTAATAGAATTCGATATTATTTTTGAAGATTTCATCGATTGAGAATTTTATCCTTGATAACGAAATTAAATGATATTTTTGATAAAGGAAGGATATTCAGTTTTTATTATTAAAGTTGCACGAACGATTTATCATTTGTTTCTGCAGATTGTTATTTTTAATGCGCGATTGAATGCATTTTACTTGCAGTTAGTACATTTTTGTTGGAATATGTTTCAAAAAAATTGTAAATTCAATTGTATTTGGAATTGAAAAAAAAATTTTGTACTTTAATTCTTTTTTGAAGGAGATATATATAAATAATATGAAAATTACTTTTTTGCGAAAATAACGTAATTCAAGTGAAATTTATATAGATTTTATTATACTTGATTGAAAATAGCAAATTTTTTTTAATTTTATAGATATCGTTTAAACCGCATAATTGCCTTTAATGAAATATTGTTGGTATCAATAACAAAGCATACGTGCAATTTTATCAAATTTTTGAAAATTACGAGTGAAAGAGAGAAAAAAAAAATCGATTCTTGCCGAACGTGAGCGCGATATTTCATGGAATTTGATTATCGAATTTCCTGTTCCCTGATTTAGTTCGCTTCTCTTTATGGAATCCCGAGTTCAGAATTTAAAAGGCACTTTCTCTTGCACTTTTTTTTTTTTTTCAAAATCTATATCATCACACCGTATATTTTTCGCAAAGCATTATCGTAAAGCACTTTAAAATACTTTAAAATACAAATTAATTAGCCAACACTTGATCAATTTAGAAACGATGACTTAATTTCCACAGACACAGCAATTATACGATAATTATTTTCAGATAGAAAAATTATATATGTTCTTCTACATTTTTATTCTTCCATAAAAATTTTACTTTTGAATTCGATGAATAAAGAAATTCTATTACACTTTCTACAGAGAAAAGTGTAAAAATATTATTCCACACTTCGTTGAAATTTAAGATATTTTACCAATATCTTTATTGAATAAAATTTTCGTGCGAACGAATTTTTCGATCCGGTCGATTCAGCGAATCAAGGGATGATGGGATGAAATCAATCGATATTTAATAAGAAATCTTCTGTATCGAATTATAGCAGCGGGGTATTATCGGGTCCAAAGTTCGAGGATAATTGGATTTTCACAAGTTTCTCGGACTGAATTCAACCTCCCCTTCCCCCTTCCATGCTCATAACGTAATAACGATGATAATTGTCTTAATCCCTGAGAACTGGCGCGATCATTGGCAATCGAGGGATCGTAATTGAGATACAGAGATATCTCGATACTTAATAACGCTTCCTCCCGGATTACGGATTACTTCGATCGTTACTTCCAACGTTCCATCCATCCATCCATCCATCCATCCAATCTTTCCCTCTTTCGAATCGTTCGTCGAATCGCTTTCAATCGAAAATTTCCATATAGATCGGCAAGAAAATCGGTGACAATTCGGGAATCAGGGGGTAGCCAATTAAACCTGAAGTTCGTCGCGAGAGCCTCGCCTAGCAAGGTAGGGAACCTGAACAAACCGGGACAACTCTCTCTATCCTGCCGGTCAGCGTGCTCGGTATATAAAATTAACAATTCGAGCGAAACTCGTGAGTTTCGCGGTTCCGTGCCACCCTCCCCGCCGAGGATACGGAATTAGAGAATGCGCAGAGAGAGAGAGAGAGAGAGAGAGAGGGAGAGAGAGAGGGAAGGTTTTTGAGTCTGAAAACAGTTTTGCTCTGTCGCGCAAAAGTGGGGAAGAGGGGGGGAAGGGGCGGATTTCGGTGGTAGTGTCGGTTTGATAAGGGAAAATCTTTCGAGGCTGCGGCACTCGGCGAGCGTGTAATTTCGTCGAAATAGAGGAGCGGAATCCTGGCCGTGGCTGGTTACAAAGTTACTTTTACGATAGCGGCCTGCCCGAATGTAAATGGGGACGACGTCGGTCGAGACCAAAAGGAGAAAATCGGAGCGACGGAAAGAGAGAGTGGTTGGTCGGTGTCGTGGAAAAGGGTGAAACGAGGGAAAGAGTGAATGGAAACGTGCCACTGAGGAGTGGGGGAGAGGGGGAGGAAGGCGGAGGGAGCGAGATGGCGTGAGGCGAGGGTAGGGGGAGGAAGGGGGCGGTGGAAGTAAAGGGGATGAGACTGTCGGAGTTTGTAATTGCAACGGCTTTAACGCGCTGCTGATGGCCGATGGCACCCGGGACTGGGGTAATGGTCTGCACCAAATGTCTCTTCTTGCAGGGGGAGAGGAGAAGATGTCGGAGAAAACGCGAAGAAACGAGGGAAACGGTATATTCCAGAAGACACTCCCGAGGAGGAGTGGAAAAGGGCCACGTGGATATTCTTCTCTCCCTCTCTAACCATTCTTTCTTCCCCCCTCCCCTTCCTTCGTGCCACAGATGTTGGCATCAAACGATATATATATATACCGTGTACTTCTTTACTCTCTCGTCCTTTGGCTCTCTCCCCTATCTCTCTCTCTCTCTCTCTCTTTCTCTCCTCGTTCTGTCTAGCAACCACCTTTGATCAGGATAGAGGTCGATACGCGTGCAACGGTGCTTCTAGTCGGGGTAAATATTTAAACGAGGATACAATGGTTCCGGGTGAAATCCTGTGGCAAAATTCAAATGATACTGGATTTAGGACAATTTCCCGCCCCGTTGAAAATTTATCGGCGGATAAATTGGCGAAATTACGTGAAATTCCCTCCCTAATTCTCTCTGGACTATTTATTAATCAGGATATTTTAATCGAAATCGCGTTTATAGGTATTTTTATCCCCTGTTAATAAAAAAATGAAATTTTACGTCAATTTTACGCTCTGTTTCCGTTTACAACAGGAATTTCACTCGCGCTATCTTGAAAGTGTTTACAATGTTTAATATCGGTTGGAGCGATATCGTTGGAAGACGTGTCGTCCATTGAGCGCGCCACTTAACGCGCAAACATTTAAAGACACTTTTTTCCGCTCCTTCCTTCCACGCGAATGTGTGTATACAGTGGCGAATTGTAGTACATTCACGTACAAGAGCTGGTTAACACGGGACAAGCTTACCGCTGTTTTTCACCGCCACTTAATCCACGATTAATTCAGTCCACTACGTTTATACCACTTCCCTCTCCTCCCCGACTCCGACGAGGTAAATATTTTTGGCTCGGCATTTTTACCATCCGCGTTCACCGACAATACAAAAAAAAAAAAAAAAAAAAAGGGACAATATCCTTTTAAAATTCCTCTTGCCTTTGTCCACGAATATATACGTATATCGCGGGGAGATTCGACAATTTTTCAACTAATTCGAATTTAAAAATTCGCCTACGAGATTCTCTTATGAGCGAAAAATGCTTTTCTTTTTTTCTTTTTTCTATGTCGATATATAATTCGATAAGTTAAGTAAATAAATATACGACAGTCAGCAATATAAATACGTCGATTTTTCACGAAATTGAAATCGGAGGTATCGATAAAGGCGGTCACGAGGATCTCGAGAAGATTCGATCAAAGAGCGTGGTTCATTTCAACCCTGTTAATTAAATATTAAAGTGGTAATTTCACTCGAACCGTCTTCCTAATGTACGTCGATGGCATGTTTAAGAGTCTTCCTTGATATTCACGCGAAGTAAGACTTCTTCTTATCTGTGAAAGTAGGACGTGCCGGGGGAGTGAGATGCGCGGTACAATTTTTTAAAATTCGTGTCAAGCACTATCGTGGCAGGGAGTTGCACCGGAAGAGCAAGAAGCGCGATCCCGAACGATAATGTTCCAGCATCGAAAGTCTCGGGACTTGCACCGTAAGTTGCAAGGGAAGGTGTGGGGGAATATACGTATCGCGTTACGCCGCGCATCAAACTTTTATCGGCCACGTTGTGTACGATCGTGAAGATTTTATATCAGATTTTTCCCATTTTTGCATCTCGAAACTATTTCTCACCTACTGTCATTGCCCTCCAACCAATCGGCCTTCGCCATATTTCGTTTTCTCTTCGCAGCGTATACGATATTTTTGCTTCCTTGTAATTTGGTTATATACATTTGGTAAAAGAAAATTTTCATATTCATATTTCATATTTATCTCGAGAAATCATTTTTCACGTCGATGAAATTAAATCAGTTGTATCAATACGTATTATTATTATTATTATTATTATTATTATTATTATTATTATTCTGGTCGAGTACAACGAATAAAAAGTTGTTTCGATAAAAAATGAAAACTAAAAAAAATATTTTTTGCTCGAAGCTTCGGTTTCGAGAAATTCGAGATTAAAAATTCGTTCGATACATCGCGTGTATCTGACTGGTATCGATTTCGTTTTACAATTTCACGGTTTCCATAATTTGTAAATTAATTAAAGAAAGAATCGCGAAAAATAATAATTACGTTTCCTTGTGAATAGAAATTTGTGAAATTTCTCCGCTGGGGGGGAAAAAAATATATATATATTTCGCGTTGAAGTTATATCACAACGTGATTTAATATACCGTGATTGAATTATTAATCAATCCAGACATTTTCATATAGAAAGTCAATTTTTATTGACAACATAATTCCACGAAGATTAATCTTTTGAAAAATAATTGAGCATCGTTAAACGCTCATATAGTGGATGGGCGAGAGGATTTGTCAAAGCTAGATATATGCCATAACAGCGTAAGGATTAATGACTCAATTTCGTATTTCGCTTATCTTTACCGACCAAGAGATTAGCGACTATTATTTGGAAAATAATCGAATATCGATCAAGCTGGACAACATTTGACAAGCTAATTTATCAATCATCCATCAATAGGATCCATGGATTATAGGATGCAACGACGGGGGAATAAACTTTCACAAGAATATGAAATAAATGATCGTAAGATCTCGTCGATGAAATTCATTCGTTGAAATGAAAAAAAAAAAATCTCGTTGAAGATGCGTCATCCGGAACGCATCAGATGTAATAAAAAATACTACTACCGCGAGACTTAAGATTAAATCGTCTCTCGTTCTAATTTACAAGTTCTAATTTCTTGAATCTTGTTTACCGAATCAACCGAATACGCACAACACTTCAAAGACACGGGAACGCGAATAAATTCTCCATGGCGAAACATCTTCGTTATTTCGATTTACACTTGCCTCTACATACACACCTACATACCTATATTCTCGAACGGCGAGGTCTGAAACGAGGCGTTCGCTCGTTTCGCGGAATTCGAGGCGAATACCTCGTTGTTTTCCATCCCCTGGAAATGGATACGCTCGAGTATCCTTTTTTGAAACGGTTTCTATTTTCGTTTAGAGGCACACCCGGGGTCTTATATCACATTTACGGTTCCATACGGTTTAATGTTTACCCCCTAGACCGAGATAACGCTTTATTTCTCTTTCTGTCCGAAGTGACATTTGAAAATCCGTAGTCCAAAAGATTTTTGCCTTTTTGAGGTTACGTTCCTGGATTGAAACTCGCCTCGGGACGAATGTTGCCCTTAACGAATATCATTTCGTGGCTTAGCATACGTTTTGCATTTTTTTTTTTTTTTTTTATATGATTGATGGTGATTTAAATCCTGAATTTACATTCCAGACTCTGATCTTTTTTTTTTTNTTTTTTTTTTTTTGATTTAATATCGCGATTATTTCGATTCAATGTTTTAATGTCGATACAAAATAGACTTGAACTCGTTCTTTACGTTTCGCGTGTATGTATGTTATAATTTTTACGAGGAACAATTAAATCTGTGATTATCATCTTTGTAACGGTTTCGAAAAAGAAGGAAAGAATGATTGCCGGATAACGAGGGGGAGGGGAGTTCTTTATCGAATGAAAGATATATGATTTGCGAGTTGGAAAAGTACGGAATATATCGATTGTACGTGTTCAAACGATAGAAAGTTCGATTATCAATGGCGCGATTCGTCAAAACGTATTGCGTAATAAATTCCGCATTCCGCAGAGAAATAATAGTCTCGATAGAAGAAGAAGAAGAAGAAGAAGAAGTAATCTCGATATTCTTCCTGGATCAATTTTTTTTCATTTTCTTCTACAATATTCTTCTCCATTTTTTTCTTTTTTTTTAAGGATATATAATGCAGGTGCACACAATAAAAATACACGCAGCGCGTAGAAATTTCGTAGATTCAGAATATCGTTAATCGTCACGGTAATATTTGCGTTTCATTTCTATACGTTTTATATATATATATATATTTGAAGTGTTTCGAGGCTTGGTTAGATATTGCGCATCGTGACAAAGATTTGATGAATCTAGGTCGTCGGAGCAATAAAGAAATGGCACTTCTCTTTCGTATTTTAAATTTCAAATTGTTGACTACGCTCTCCAGGTTACAAATAAAATCCCACTTCTCATTTCCTTCTATCGTTCGCTCTCTCCCTCCCTCTCCCTCTCCCCCACGTTTTCCAAGTGTAAGATATTTATCTCGTGAAATTATAATAGAAGATTCTATTAAACAGGAAATATCCGACATTTCAAAGGGAGAATCTTTTCATAGGCAGTGTGATGAAATGTAATAAAATATGGAAAGAAGAAGAAGAAAAAAGAATTTTCCTATTGGAATTGGATAAGTTTAATTTTTATTACTATTAAAAATCGCGATATCTTTTTGCCATCATTAAAACGAATGATATATATATATATATATCATGAAATGATATTCGATCTCGAAATATTTCATATTTTATTTGTTAACGAATCTATGGAAATTCTTATCGATGAAAAGACACGTAGAAGAAAATTGAACATCGTCGAAATCGTCGAAATTGTTCATTACGAAATTCTTCCATCTACCGTTAACAAATTAAACAACTGGAGAATAATTGGAAATGGCCGAGTCGAGTAATCACATCCTGTATTTATTACCCGTGCAATTTGCAAATTGATCGAATTACATCCCCTCTCGAAATAAATCAAGCATATAATTACGAAGAAAACCGAGGAGAATCAGCTTTCACAGAGTATTATTACGGAACTCTTTGAAATGATATTCGAACGGAAATCGAGAGGCGAGTAATATTCGTCATTGAGCGTCATGAGGGGTAGTAGCGCGAGGGATAAAAGGAGAGTGAATTTTTATTTCGACGACGATTATTTTATCGGCCGATGTAATAATAACCGAGAATGGATCGATTCACCGCGATAAAAAAAAAAAAAAATAGGTTATACAAAACTGTGAATATCTTTTTCGAGATTCAGACCTCGATCTCTCGAAAGCTTGGTCGAAAGCACGGTGAAACACACGGTCTGGGATGGGAGGAAGGGGAGATCTATGGAGCTCTAATGCGCATTCTACCGAAAGACAGGTCTCCGGCTATAATGATCCACGGATTCGACGTTCAAAGGATCGCGGATGCACCGTGCTACGTGATTGTAAGCCAACTCACTACACGAATTCCGTGAGTTCTAGAATGCAAAAGGCGAACCATATCGTAGTTCAGGCAAATATGATCCCTACAGGGCGAGGTATTCCGTGCAAATTCGAACAGTGAATGCGTATTCTGTGCAAAGCCTTTCGTGCGAGGGATAATTAATATATTGTTGTGAGCCAAAATGGAATGTTCTTTCTTTCGAATATTTTGATTGTTTGAAACAATCGTGGAAACAATCAGGTGGAAATTGTACGAGATAGATAGAATATAAGATTTTTTTTTTTTATAGCGTTTAATCGAATTATTGCTCTCTTCTTCTTTTTTTCATTTATCGTATGTATCGATTTTATCTGTGGATAAAGTGAAAAATTTTCGAAATTCTGATTATATCAAATATGAAACGTTTCGTCGATAAAAAAAGTAGATTCGGTGATGGAGCCGATATTTATAATTCAATTGATGTGAAATGTTTTAAAGTCGACAAGTTGGTACATCTTTAACGTGGACGACTAAATTGTTCGATGAGGAGACAAAGGATATGTATATATCGTGATTTAAAAATAATAAACAGAAAAGGTCGGTATTTTTTATGCGTTTTTTAATTAAAATTCAAAGTACGTTCGCATACATTGCTCGATATTTATACTCGATCGTAAATTTCGTAAAATTACAAATTCGATATTTCATCAAAGTTTGTGATGCAGAATTTAAAATATCTTTATTGTTATTATATATGATCACGTCATATTATTATTCATCAGCCAAATCACATCGCCCAAATTATCAAATATTATTTATTTATTTTCTTTCTTCTTCAAGATTTATATTTGCATTTGAAAAATTATCTTCTTTACCATTTATTTCTTTTATTTTTCCACGATCCAACTATTTACCAAGATTTTAATATCTGAGGCAACCGCTGCAAGGTTAATCGTTGTTTGAACAGAGCTCGTAGTTACCGTGTTGCAGTTTCTAATGAACGTGGCAAGGCGACAGATCGACTTGCCTTGCAATATCCACAGGATTTCGCCTTTTGCGAACGATGGGGAGTAAAAAGGAGTCAGTATCTCACGGATGATTCACGACAGCCAGAATGGAGACAAGTACAAATGTTGGGAGAAACGAGTAAGGAATACGATGCTACCTGGGGGGTCATTTGATATTTCTACGTAAAGTAGCTCCGTTGAAAACGATCCTGAAATAAAGGTGGAGGCGCGAGGGAATCATGCCTGCAAAGAGTATGCGTCGAGGGTGCACCTTTCCGCTCGCCATGCTTTTACACGCCCTCTATTTACGCGTATATGTATTGCGTAAATTTGCCCCCTTTATTATTTTTCCTTTTTAAAGTATAAAATTGTAACTTACGGAGCCACTTCGCCGCCATAATATTCCTACAGAATTATCATTTGAAAAATTATTATTCCTCTCGTATCATTTCACCTTTACTCCAACTTCTTAAATTACCTACAAATTTCTTTTTCAACGTATAATTTCACATTCGCGTTACGCATAAGAAAAATTCATCTTACGTAATATCATCTGAATCTTTTAATACCTCGCCAAGTGTTCAATTTTATTCCTTTCTTTCGACAAAGAATTTAGTTAGACGAATAGAATAGAAGCAGCGAGCAAAAAAAAAAAAAAAAAAACTAAACTTCAATCTCAACGTCTGGCAAATAATTTTTCAACTCATCGAATCCAATATATGTGTGTACAAATAATTCTTGATAATCCGAAGAGCGAAACTTTTCTTTCGCAAATTATTTAATTCCCAGAAAACGTAATAATATGAAATTTTAAACCATGATTTCATGTGTACGATACGCCAAGAGTGGAAGCCATTTTCAGTTAAAATACTTCGCTCCCTGCCCTTTTTCTTGGCTCGGTCCCCGATTTTCCTCTTTGCCGGGTTTCCGCGGGATGCCGCGGCTTCCGGTATTTCGCAGTTTTACATCGCGACCAACGGCAGGAATCCGCAAAATTGAGAGCTGTGCAAGTCGAGTGAATCGCGCTATTGAATATGGCGATGCTGCTCGTATCGAATTCCCCAGGGCTCTGTATTATTTTCTTCGTCGCGTTTCTATGGATATTCGCCGAGGATTTATTTTTTTTTTCTCTTTCTTTTTCTTTCTTTTTCTTTTTTTTTGTTTTTTTTTTTTTTTTTTTGTTTATAGGCGATAGAGAAATCGTAACGAGACGGATACTTACATATTGGGATTCACCTCCATTTCCGTTCCAAATACGCCGCGAATCTATTTTTCTCGTTGGAATGGAACACGCATTCGCTATCGGGAAAATATCTCTTAGCCCCCTCACCCCTTCAAGAACTACCGCGCGAAAACTCGGGTCTCGCGAAAATCAGAGCTGTATTCGAGATACACCTCAATACATGTATATATATATATTTTGTGTTTCTTCTCCTCCTCTCATTATTTTTCTTTTATAAATTGGTTTTATAGTAATTAGAAAGTGTAAAAAATAGAAAGAAAGGGTCGAAGGGAAAATATATGTTTTTCATATATTTCATTGCCATTATTCAGTTAGAAACTATTTTCGAAATCGAAACGAAAAGAAAAAAATTACATTAGATTAGAATCTCGATCGAAATTGAGTCACAACAGCGTCCCTGAAATTGACTAAACCAGATACACACTGTTTCGCTTCCTTCCCATAATCGAATTCTTCCTCCCGTACGTGCGGACTCATAAATCTCATCACACTTTACATTTCGCTTCCCTATTTTTTTCTTCTTTTTTTTTTTTTTTTTTACGACGGCGTAACGCCATCGCGCCCATTTTTCGTCTCCGATAGACCTTCCGGTTCCGCCTCGTGTCCTCTCGCTTCGTTCCCCTGTCGTGTCTCCGATCCTCTCTTTACGCCACCCCTAGCGGGCGTAAAATTTCATCCTTTTAACATTAGGTTCGACAATAAAAAAAAAAAAAAAAAAAGGAAAAGAAAAAAAAAGAAAACAAAAATCATCCACCTCTCCCTTCCGCATTCGCGTGTACTTTACACCCCTTCGACTCCCCGTAACACGTCGAACGTTCAGACAGAGAGAGAGAGAGAGAGAGAGAGAGAGAGAGAGAGAGAGAGGGAGAGGGGGATGTTTCTTTCTCGCTCGACCCGTCCACGATTTTTCCTGATTTTAGCGGTAGATTGGTCGAGGGCCATTTCGCGGTCGTTGGGCACTTGATGGATCTTTCGGGACACGTCCTCGGTGATTCCGGTTTACACGAGCCAGCCAATCCACCGCCACAGTTTTCTCGATTAGGCGAGGCGGCCAAGCAACCTTGTAATTCCTGCGTGCGATTGGCCCTGTTGTTTTTTCCTCTCGGGTTAACGCGCCGCTACGAAACTTTTTATGCCCCATAAAATCTTTATTCCTCATGCATTTTAAACGGCATTAGTAGTCGCTGCTCCGATCGACCACCATTCCTCTTCACTTCTCACCCCCACCTAATCAGACCAGTCGGCGAATAATGGGGTTTAGTCGTTCGGATGATTCTCCTCCGTCCGGATTGTTAAAATGGGTGAACGATGGGATGGGATTTCAACGGTTTTGAAGTTGGAACGGAAGATGAACGTGTATATAAAACAGTTGTGTGGAAAATATTGTTCTCTAACGAGTTCAGTTCTTTTGAACTTGATCCACGAGCGAAAAATAAATTTCAGTTATCGAAGCAAGTACTGAAACAAAATTAAATTTCGAAGAAGATATTTTCCTTCGAATTTTATATAAATATCGCGTCGATGCCCTTTTTCAAAGTTTCTTTGAATTTTTCTCGATTCAAACGACACGCGACGGAACGTTGTATGTTACAATCAACGATAGAAAATTCTATTAGCGACACGTCGTTTGGAATAACGGATTTGCAAACTTCGTGTGACGTTGTAGCATACAGATAAGATGACTTCTGTACACGCTATCTCCACTACAAATTAATGTAACGGAGCCGAGAGTTTGAAATTTGGATGAAATGGGAATACGGAATAATTCGGATCTTTGGTTTGGTTAGTTGTTGGTTTATTGAATCGCTAAGGATTTAACACTAAGATTGACCCACTCTCTTAGTTTGCATTCTCGATTTACAGTCTCTGATCTCATTTTACATTCCCATTGAATTTAATCCGAGATATCTATATATATATATATATTTCCTGGAATTTTATATTGATTTTCGAGAGCAGTTGTGCGAGCAAAGTTAATATGTGATCGATTGGTGAGCTTTGGATGGTTCTTAATGGAGAATGGTGATGATTTATGACTTTACTTTGGTCGTTCTGAAGAAAATTAGTTGGAAGTTCCAATAATGGAAATTTTTTAAAAAAAATTTATATTTACATAATTACAACAATTCTCGTCACGTTATCTATCCTAAGATTTTAGTCGTTGCTTCAAGCAACTCTTTTCCAACGTGAAGAATAGAAAAATTCGTGTAAAATAGGAGAGGAAGGGATTGCAATTTTTGGAACTAACATTTCTGAAACAGAGACAGAGGACCCTTTATGAAAACGGGTCGCTATCCGGATGGATGAAATCGCTTCGCCTCTGTTCTTTCTCATCGTTGCTCCCGTAGAAAACGAGTATTCCTTTCCATCATCTCGACATTTTTTTACCCGATCCCTTGTGCTTTTTCCAATTGCCTCTCCTCGATATTTTATGAACTCGCTTATATTGGCTCAATGCCACCGCGAGAATACTTTCTCCGCGTACCAACATCTTATGCGTCAATAAAAATGGGGAGGGAGGGGGGGAGGGGACCGCGATAAAGGACCGCCATTTCTCGCGGATACCTATTTTTATAGAAGAAGGTTTCGAGCCTCTCTCAACATCCGTGATACAATTCGATGAATTTCTTATTGTTGTTTGTTATTTGAAGAAAAAAAAAATACCAAGTTCATTTTTAATTTGTATAAACAGAAATGATGGATCTACATTATGATACATAGATATTTTATTTCTTCTTTGATTTCAAGAATAAATATGAAATATGATAAATATTAATTGGAGGAATTGAAAAGTGGTAATGGTAATAGTTTATAAGAAATAAAATTGTGAAAATTGGACGAGTGAATTGTTATTTAGACTTGATTTCACGTAGCGTACGTTTAGAATAATTAATCTACGGCTCTTTAACGAAGTACTTTCATTAGGCAAATTAACGCAACCATTATTCTAACTCTGGACGAGCATTTATTTCGAGCAATTGAATAATAAACACTACGAGCGCTGGTACGTCGTGCCGCAAATTACTCGCAATTTTCTAATTATTTTTCAAACGTTATTTCTTAAACGCGATGCTCGATCGAATACTCATTCGCGAATACGAAAGTATCCGAACGTGTTGAACGTGATAATCGAAACGGACAAATAATCGAACGACCATCTCGCGTGTAACGGATAATAATTAATAAGTTATTATTCAACGCAATTACCGTTCGAAAATGAGATTCTCTCTCTCTCTCTCTCTCTCGAGTAAGAGCCAGTTCGAATGAAAAATTGTAACACGTATCCTCGCAAAGGATACATTTCACAAAGTAAAAACTTTTTCATTTCGGCGCGTGGAAAAACGACAAAATTTTTCGATTACTCGCGTTTGAATTTTCTGTTCTTTAATTAAACAGCGCGAATCATTTCACAGTGTGCACGGGGGACTGGAAAATTGCGATTCTCGCGTATTTTGTCAAAAGAATAAAACAAAATAAAAATAATAAAAAAAAAAAAAACAGTTTAAACACACGAGTTGAAAATCAACACGGGCACGGGCACGATTCCACACGCATTGGACAATTTTTTACAAAATCCAAATCCGGCTCGCATTGTTTCATTGCATCGCGAGCGAATAGCGCGTTCTGCAAAATGTATTCGTAAATCATTTTTTTCTACCAGATTTCGTGAACTTTATTCCGTTTCGTTCACGAATCACGGTCGTTTTCAAAACAAATTGGGGAGGGATGCTACGTCTATGGGGGAGGGGGGGGGATCGTTCGCACACGGACGATAGATAGAGGAAGAAAGAGAGCGAGAAAGAGAGAGGAATTACAACATAAACAGAACGTTTGGCCGCGAGCAAATATTTATTGGTTAAACCGCACGCACGTTCGATGTGCTCTAACGAAGCTTTATCTGCGGTCGTATGGAAACTTGACAATCGACTCTAGCAAGTCATTGAATAACACCCTTCCATTGTTCCCGTTGTACAATTACTGGTTCATCAAATGACACGTTCGATCGGAATATTTTCCGATCTTTGGCGTGAAATATTTTTCAAATATATATATACACACAATTATCACGAAATCAGAGAAATTATTTGGAAAATGAAAAATTATTCGCGTTTCCTTTCCAAAGAAATTTCAAAAAATTGAAAATTGTTTAGATCGGCGGACTCGACTGTAATTCATACTTACAGTCTCTGTAAAAAAGAAAACATGTTTATATTTTTAATCAGCTGTCACACTGATTCGATCCCTCGAATCGTAAAGTTCCGCCGTTGGGAATTCGTGGAAAGGGAGGGAACGCAGGGAAGAGCGAGATTCGCGTAGATTCTACGTGTCTTGGATCGTTCGCAGGATGAATATATTAATACGCGCGCGGAGACACAGTTGGCAAGGGCGGGATTACAATTACCAGCGAACCGCGCATTACGACGGTTACAGAATTTCGGACGTGAGTCGAATTCACTATCTGTGGATTACCAACAAGCCACCGATAGTGTTTCCTTGCGATATATTCGTTGTAATCTGCCATTTGACCGGCGAATGCGGTCAAATGGTTATGTTTATGTTATTAATTCCATTGTGTATAGTTAAACCGAAAACCCAATCCTGCAACAGATGCTATCGCATGCGCGCAGTTTCATGCATCGAAACGTAAGTATGCACCGTTCAAATTCGCGTTTTAATAATAAACGAATCCGTCGAACGTTGATAAATTTTTCCTCGAATTTTCGGTTTTGTTAATTTACGATAGACAGATAATTTAGATTGATGTGGAAATTTCGAAAGACAAAGGTTATTAACCTAACCTTTTTTCGGAAAGTTATATCAAATTGCACGAGCATCGAATTATACGAGGTTTCCCTTTGAAACGCAACGTTGTAAATAAACTAATTTCTTTCAGGAAGGTAATACGATTTTACCAAAGAGTGTTGCACATACTGCCCCAGAAACGAGAATTTCTATCTTTTATATCGTATAGCACTTATCACAAGTGTTTTGATAAATAAATAACATTGAAAAAAATGGATAAGAATGAGAGAAGGATTTTAATTTTTTCGATTGCTAATCGTAAGATAAATAAGAGGTGAGGAAAAATAAGAGGTAATTCGTAATATACGGTAAATATAGGATACTGATGCGAAGGTAACGACGGACAATGGAAGGAAAAACTCGTTACCGGATCCACGGTTTTGTTATGCACGCTTTCCTGCATGCCAGAGTATGAAGTTCTGACAACCATTAATTTCCTCGTACTACTCAGTTTTACCCCTTCCTGTCACTTTTGAACCATCGTTGGCGATATATTACCTCCTTTCCTGTCCAACACGCTCACGTCCGTTGCATATTTTTTTTTTTTTCAATCCTCCCGGTAATTAATTGATACCGGTATTTCGTTTTCTCTTGTAACACACCGTCCGTATGAAACGGATTTTCGATAAAAAGGAAGAAGCGATAAAAAAGAATCATCTCCCCTTGTTGGAGAACGATAAATTTTCTGAATTTATAATTTCATTTTATTCGAAACATTACGACAAAGTCGATCGAGGGAGAACGTCGAATTTCAACGGGAAGATTTATAGAATACGTCTACCGTGGAAAGATAGAAATAAGAAAGGTACAAGGAAGCAGGAAAACTTAAGAATGGATACAAGTGTATCAAGAAGATGGATGGTTACGCGATGTTTGCGTATCTAAAAGATGATATAGTCGTGATGTGTACCGTATTAAAAATTTCCTATGCCCTCGATCTTTTCGTATATAAAAATATCTTCGAGGAAAAATCCGATATCGAATGTCTTGATTATTAGAAACACTGCAAGTCGAAAAGATCTATTAAATACAATACATTATTAGCTTTTCTTCCCTTTTTTTTTTTTTTTTTTTTTTTTATTTATTTTTACGAACGAATCGTTCGAATTCGATTTAATCCGATTTCTATGCATCATCAGTCTTCGCATTGTTTCCATTTCACTTCGCAAACTAACCCGATAAATTAATGAACTTTCGCGCGTGGAGCGATATTTTCCAGAGTATACGCATAACAGCGCTCCTGTAATCCTAGGAAACAAAACATTTCGTCATCTAGAAATTAATGTACGATTTTATTTTATTAATTGGACGAGCAAAATAGCTAATCTTCAATTTCTAATCATCTCTACAATATTTAATTACACCATGGCCCTTCGAGGCGAATACCGATTGTTTCCTACGATTATGGTCGTCATCTAGAAATTAATATACGATTTTATTTTATTAATTGGACGAGCAAAATAGCATCTTCAATTTCCAATCATCTCTACAATATTTAATTACAGCATAGCTCTTCGAGGCGAATACCGATTGTTTCCTACGATTATGGTCATCATCTAGAAATTAATGTACGATTTTTTTATTTTAATTGGAATAAAATAAAAATCCTTAATTTCCAATCATCTACGATATTTAGTTACAGTATTATCCTTCGAGGCAAATACTGATTATTTTCTACGATTATGGTCGTAGAAATTAATATACGATTTTTTTATTTTAATTGGAGTAAAATAACATTCTTAATTTCCAATCATCTACGATATTTAATTACAGCATGGCCCTTCGAGGCGAATACCGATTGTTTCCTACGATTATGGTCATCATCTAGAAATTAATGTACGATTTTTTTATTTTAATTGGAATAAAATAAAAATCCTTAATTTCCAATCATCTACGATATTTAATTAGAGCATTGCCCTTCGAGGCAAATACCGATTGTTTTCTACGATTATGGCCATCATCTAGAAATTAACGTACGATTTTTTTATTTTAATTGGAATAAAATAAAAATCCTTAATTTCCAATCATCTCTACGATATTTAATTACAACATTATCCTTCGAGGCGAATACCGATTGTTTCCTACGATTATGATCGTTATCTAGAAATTAATATACGATTTTTTTATTTTAATTGGAATAAAATAAAAATCCTTAATTTCTAATCATCTACGATATTTAATTACAGTATTGCCCTTCGAAGCGAATACCGATTGTTTCCTACGATTATGGTCATCATCTAGAAATTAATGCATGATTTTTTTATTTTAATTGGAATAAAATAAAAATCCTTAATTTCCAATCATTTACGATATTTAGTTACAGTATTATCCTTCGAGGCAAATACTGATTGTTTTCTACGATTATGGTCGTAGAAATTAATGTACGATTTTTTTATTTTAATTGGTATAAAATAAAAATCCTTAATTTCCAAATTTTTCATCTACGATATTTAATTACAGCATTGCCCTTCGAGACGAATACCGACGATTGTTTTCTATGATTATGGTCGTCATCTAGAAATTAATAAATTATACGATTTTATTTTATTAATTGGACGAGCAAAATAGCATCTTCAATTTCCAATCATCTCTACAATATTTAATTACAGCATAGCTCTTCGAAGCGAATACCGATTGTTTCCTACGATTATAGTCATCATCTAGAAATTAATGTACGATTTTTTTATTTTAATTGGAGTAAAATAACATTCTTAATTTCCAATCATTTACGATATTTAGTTACAGTATTATCCTTCGAGGCAAATACTGATTGTTTTCTACGATTATGGTCGTAGAAATTAATATACGATTTTTTTATTTTAATTGGAGTAAAATAACATTCTTAATTTCCAATCATCTACGATATTTAGTTACAGCATTGCCCTTCGAGGCGAATACCGATTGTTTTCTACGATTATGGTCATCATCTAGAAATTAATGTACGATTTTTTTATTTTAATTGGAATAAAATAAAAATCCTTAATTTCCAATCATCTACGATATTTAATTAGAGCATTGCCCTTCGAGGCGAATACCGATTGTTTCCTACGATTATGGTCATCATCTAGAAATTAATGTACGATTTTTTTATTTTAATTGGAATAAAATAAAAATCCTTAATTTCCAATCATCTACGATATTTAATTACAGCATAGCTCTTCGAGGCAAATACCGATTGTTTTCTACGATTATGGTCGTTTACAGGGTGAATAGAGAGAAGTTTATTACCGATGCGGGAACCGGCCTAGTTTCCACCAGTAAATATATTCAAAGTTAGTCGATCAGCATATGCACCCGGCCGCTAAGGTATATAAGGGAAATTGTAGCTTTTAATGGAATTGGATGGACTTGTCAGTGTTGGATAAATGCTAAGACAAGAGCTCGGGTTGATGTTTATAAGTTTGGGAACGAATGGATCCATGGGGAAAGTTTTATTGAATCACCGCTAAGACGAACTTCAAAACAATCTTTCGCTCGAGATAATTGGTTTCTGTTTAGACCGCTAGTGCGATTTTGGTTCTTGGGCTTTGCCAATCTCCGAAATGCACGTAAAGTTTGATACGAGTTCATAAACTACGAATTGGAGTTTCTGGTTTCTTGGTTCTTGGGAAACTCGGCCGCTGTTGGTATCATGATTTTTTAGTATCAGCGCGATCCTTTTTATATATATTTTAAGGATATATGTAATTTCATCGGATTCTGATGTGAAAAAGTTTCTTCGAATTCGAAGCAAACGTAATTTGCAATATTCTTTTTAAAGTGCATTCCTCCAAGTTTTTCGAAAATGATATTTTTTATTCATACTTATTTATACTTGGAGTGTTATTCGAAATAGTACATAAAAATTCTATTATTAAATATTTCCTACGTGTTTATTTTACTCGTTAAATTTTTATTCGTTTGCCACGTGGAGCGTGGCATTTCACGGATTCGGATATGTTGCAAATAATTTCAAGGGCGACGTATTTCTCTCTCGCCGGAACGAGACGGTTCTTTGAGGAAGCCATAGAACGCACAAACACCAGGGATCAAACGAAAATTCCTGCTTAACGCAATCGTCCTTATGCAAATCTCGGCAAGCTTATATATGAACTTGAGTGTAAGCTCCCTCTGAAGATGTATTAATTCGTGAAACGATTTTCATCTCTTCGTAATCGTTTCATCATACTACTCTTATCTGATCTAAAAATAAATGTAATAAACGTTAAAAATTATCCCACATTATATCGCTTTTTGCAAATTTTAAAAATTAAAACCTTGTTCGATATAAAGATCTCCGAGTCAAAAGAATATATCTTACCAAAGAGAAAATTTAATAAATATCCTTGAATAAATAAACTCGTGATCGTTGTTAAGAGAATTTTCAATTTTCGTATTTTTATAAATTTTCAATCTGTTTTTCGAGGGAAAAACGTGAGAATATTTTTTTTCCTTTATTTCGATAGGCGGAAGGAGCGATATTACTTTTGCGAAATATTCAAGAAGTCGGATCGCTATTTTATAATATGGAAGTGTGCAAATAGAGAGACGTCGACCTTCGAAGATAGGAGAAAACGTTAGCGAAACGAAATCAAATTCATATTTCATAGTGGAAAATATCTTACACGTATTTTCCATTACATTTCTCACTGGTGTTTGCATAAGGCATACGGAATCCGTAAGATATAGATAGTTGTCCAAGAATAATCTTCGACGAAACTATAGAATCCACGAATTCACGGTTCGCTGGTGAAATGAAAATCTCTCTCTTTCTCTCTCTTTCTCCATTTTATCCTCGTCTACGTTTAGATGCCAAAAATACAGAAGTAGATGATTGGTAATTCATTATACACACGTTTCAGTACATGTTTTAACGAATTTAAACTTTAAATTAATAGTGAATAATGCGAATAAGAATTTTGAAGTTAGGAACTTAAGATAAATAATTATTTATTATTTAATAAAATAATTATAAATCCGAATCTTTTTTAACCAAGTATATATTCTGCGTACAACTTTTATTTTCGGGATGAAACAGATAATCGAATATTCCTTGTATAATGTGAGTGAATAATATTAAATGATAGCGAAATAATTAATTCTCCCTTGATCGATCTACCATACACCATCTTTAATTCATTGTTCATATTTTTTTTTATTTACGAGAGGCTCGTAAATAATTAAATCTGAATCTTCCCATGGATAATATAATATTCATTTTTCGATCACAAAAGTGAAAATTTTTTTCCCAACTGTTAATTAATTCTCCCTTCATCGCGTTAATTCATCGTTTCGTATATCTGAACATCGTTTAAACCGCCATCGAATATTAATTTCAAATCATCTCTCAAGTTTCGAGGAAGCTGTAAAATCCATGGAACCGATGCAATCCTCTGGAAATCCTTTGAAAATCGTTCAACGGTGGATCCAAGCCCAACGATCGTGCACCAAATGAACGAGAAGCATTCACCATTTAACCGCGTGGTGTATAACATGGTGAATAACGGGTCCAAGCTTCGTAACTTTCCCCTTCGACTTAGTTGTAGAGCGTCTTTAGGACGCGCGCAAAGTTGAAATTAATTCATTTTGCGCCCTAGTTGCGCGCCATTGTACACGAATAACGGCACTCATTTGCGGCTCGTCATCCATATTCATCCGCTTCCGCTATCGCCACTCGCCACGGTACATCCTTGCCTCGGCCATATTGCCCCACTTAAAACGTTCTCACCGAAACCGCCCCATTGCATACAGGGTGTGCAGGATCACCACGACGAAAGTAGTCCGTTTTTTTCTTCAAATTCTTGCTTGCTTGGTATGATCTTGGTTCGAGATTATTTTTTTATTTTAAGGTTTGTGGAAGGAATCAGCTGGTTTGGTATTTTAGGTTAGTCGAATTTTGTTGTTTTGTTGGAAGATCGAATTGTTATATATTAATAGGATTGATTTTAGTTTCATTGGAAATATTTATATTAATCAAAGTTTGATTCAAAAATTTTCAACGATTAAAGTTAGGAATAAAGTTTACTTCGTTAAGTTACTTGAGAAATTTATTATTCAATGTTATTATAAGTCGAATAACTCCTAAATTAATTGTAAACCGAATGGCCGAGGATATATCCAGGGGAACTATGATGTTTTAAATAAAATTGTTATTTAAAGTAAGTACTTTATGAAATTTTTATTCATCAATTTTACAGCTCTGAACAAAGCGAAGAATGATAAAGTATTAATCATCATTATAATTATTAATTTAATTTCCAAATTTTGATGGTCATTTCATATGCCACAATCTAATATACTCTTAATAAATCTTTTATAACTAATATCATATGTAACGTGTATATATGATTCCATATCCTTCACGAAGAACTTATTAATTTTCAACAAATTATACTTTTACATTTTTGTTTATTCCCTTCATATCGCTTAAGATTAATATAATAAAAGTATCCCTTTTTAAATACAGGAAACGTATAAATAAGGAACATTTTCTTCTTTGAAACAAAATATCTCGGACTCCTGTCGACTAATTAACCACTAAATAAACAGAGAAAAAGGAATCAATATCGGATAAATATTGTTTATTACACGCACACACGCGTGCTAAATAAACAGCTGTTGTGTTGTTATCAACAATAATAAAATAGCTTGAAATTCATTCACGAGAGGAACGTGTAAATAGTCCGATAAATCACGATCGTCGATGCAAAATATAGGAGAAAGAAACGAGGAAGAAAGAAGAAAGAAAAAAAGAAGAAAGGAAAGGGGGAAAGAAAACGAAGCTATATAATACGTAATGCTATCGATGCATTAAAGCTTGGTTATTGGTTTCGCGGGGCGTTTCGATTCTATACGCCGTTGACGGTTTGCAATTCTCCCGATGTTATTGGAAATAAAGCTAAAAGGCTATATCTGGAATATTATTACGTAAGAGTATGATCCATTAAGTCCGTTTCACTGGAAGGAATTGGATTCGCGGTCGCAAAGGGAGTTTAACCCCCTCGAAACGTCGTAGATCGTGGCCGCGATCCTTCCCAGAGGGGGGTATAAATTAAATTTTACAAAGAGGGCCAAAGCCCTCCTTCGCGCGCAAAATGGAAACTCGATCGAGGCAAAAACAAAGAAGGGTGTTCCCTTTCGCGTTAAGATTTAATAAGCCCCCGCGTGCAAGTCCATAATGAAAAACGCGGCCACGATCGGAGAGGGATGAAGCACAACGTTCCTCCCTTGATAAACGTCTTTTCGATATTACGGATGCAGTCGTTACATTCGTTCGTATATTGAATCGTTTTAAATATAAGTAAAATGTACTAAAATGTAATTTTAATATTCTATCGTCTCTTATCGTTGTTCGAACCCTTAGTTTCGCTCTTATATGTACACGTGTTCTTAGTTGAGGATCGATAATTTGAAAAATATGTACATGCTGTAATCGAAAATATTTATCAAAAAATTAAGAACTTTAATTAAACTGTTAAATATCGTTGCAACGAGGGTAAGGAATCCGGTAGAATCGATCCATTTCGATTCTATCCCTCGGCCCCGCGAATCTCGATCGTGGATATATCCGGTTGCGTCAAAGAGGGTGAACATTTCCATTGCGGCGGCATTTCAAACGACAACGTGTCGTTCCATAAGAATAACGGCGCGATCCGACGAATGAAGATATATAGTGGCGAGTCACCCGAAGGTGCAATATCCTATGCATTCATACCGGTTCAATTGATGCACTCGAGACAGGATGGCCGGGCACAATGAACGCGTCTTGTCGAACCCTGCCGCCAGATCCCGCCGGCAACTTCATTAAACGCTTTATTGTCGCGTATTGTGGATACGTTCGGGGGGAGAGGGAGGAAAGAACGTATCGATAGATATTGTGCAGGTGGCTCGAGGGGTTGGGCGGAGGGGGAGAAACCGAACGTGACGTTAATAGGTAGCGACGTGTCAGAATGTCTCGGTTTTTGCCGTTTCGATACTTTTCTCGCGTTAAATCTCGACCAATATAATGCTTCTCTCTCGCAATGAGATATCATTGAGATTTTAATGACTGGTGATCGATTAAAACTTTTCTTCTTTTTAACAATGAATCATTTCGAATATCGACAGTTTTAAGAAGTTTGTGAAAATGAACGATTCATTTTCTTTTTTCTTTCTCTGATAGAAATGTAGAACACACAAGAAAAAATCGATGAAAACAAATTTCGTACTTTTCTTCGTTTGATGTTTGTCGTTCAACAATTTTTTTTTAGCCCAACTTTTTGTTCAACAAAACAAGAGAGAGGGAATAGAAGATGGAATAATTCGGAAGCAGTACTCGCCTCGAAATATTTCCCTTTCCGCGTGAGAACGTTCCTTGTTCGGATCGATTTGAAACTGTGGAAGGCTTGTATCTCGAATTATCCACAAACGATAATAACAATTTCGGACGATCGCGTAGCCTGGCAGTTTACGCGGCCACTGGCTGCTGCATTATGCACTCAATCAGCAACCCAGTTTCCGATGCTTCCAGTAAATATATCAGGTCTAACTTGATCAATGTGCATATACATTCGCCGAGCAAGTGGAAATTTTGGTTATAATGGAAGTGGCTACACCTTGGATTACTTAGGCGAAGACGACGACGTTGAACGAACGGCTGTGATGATACGTAACGAGGTTTCGATAAGATCTCTATTGGAACCTGTTTCAGTTAACGATGCAAGTCGTATGCTTGGATCGCATCGGAATCGATTTGAATTTATCGCGTGCTTATACCGTTATCTCTATATTCGAATACCTCTTTTGAAATTTATCCTTTCGAAATTCTTTTCTTTTTTTTTTTTTTTTATCGAGAATTATCGTAAATCGAATTGATTGTACACTTTTTTTTGTTTTCGTAATTAGAGAGTGCAGATACTTTTGACGTTACGTCACATAAATACAATCAAAATAATATTATACAGGATGGTATTAAAAGTAATAATTAACGCTGAATTATAAAAATTTTAATAAAGTATTGACACGAGAATTTCATTCTTGAGAATTGTTCTTTATTTTTAATAAAATAAAAAAAGAAAAGATCTTTATCCGTTAGTATCTTTTCAATAGGTATTTTTTCTTAAACACGGAGGATATATAAAGCGAGACACTTAATGTGATGCACGTGTTTTCGCGACGGTGCGCCACGACGCTTGGCGGAAACGATAGAGAAATGATCGTGCGATCGTGACCGGAAATACGCCACGCATTGCCGTGCGAGATAAAAAGAATCGCTCACAGCTAAGAATACGGAAAAGAAAGTATTTCCAAAGTGTTTCAATATGCGATTGAATTTTTAAACGATTGTCAATCTGCATACTTTTTAAAAAATATATATTTGTAGGATGATTCAATAATTGTACATATACAAGATTATGAAATTTCTGGTGATTACAAAATTATAATCAATATTATCTCATCGTTATAATTATCATAATGTTTTAACATTTTTTCTTGTTCTCTAACGGAACAAATGTTCCCCGTCAAGATCACTCACATTTAGAAATAATATATATTGATTATTGCAAATGATGCATTGAAAAAAAAAATGTAATAAAACACGCGAACAAATATAAAACTTTGAATAAAGTAAAAAATACTTTGGTCGATCGCTAATCAAATAATACGAAAAAAAAGATTATTCTTTTATTTCAACCAAATAAAAATAATAATATTGTCAAAAAATTTTATTCAAAAAACCAATACCGGATTAAATAACGATAAATCCATAAACATAGTAACAAAAAAAAAGTGATCAAAAATATATATTCTGATGATCCAATTCGTCAAAAATCCTGTTACTCGTTTCCTTATTCTAATCAAAAGTAACGATAAAATTCCCCAAAAATCGTATTTAAAAACCAAATCATAATAAATCTACTAAAAGTAATAAGAACTAAAAACTTAAGAAAAAGAAAAAAAAAAAGATAAGATACTCTGATGATTCAATTCGTCGAAAATCCTGTTACTCCTTTCCTTATTCTAATCAAAAATAACGATAAAATTCCCCAAAAATCGTATTTAAAAACCAAATCACAATAAATCTACTAAAAGTAATAAGAACGAAAAACTTAAGAAAAAGAAAAAAAAAAAGATAATAAATCCATAAAACATAATCGATGACATTCCACGTAAAGAATATCTGTACTATTTCTTCAAATATTCTCTTCTTCAAGTATCCAAAAGACGAATAGCAAAGTAAACAACAATAAATCTATAAGCATAATAACAAAAAAAAAAGTGATCAAAAATATATACTCTAATCATCCAATTCGTCAAAAATCCTGTTACTCGTTTCCTTATCTAATCAAAAGTAACAATAAAATTCCCCAAAAATCGTATTTAAAAACCAAATCACAATAAATCTACTAAAAGTACCAAAAACGAAGAACTAAAAAAAAAAAAAAAAAGGATAATAAATCCATAGAAAACATAATCGATGACATTCCACGTAAAGAATATCTGTGCCACTTCTTCAAATATCCTCTTCAAGTATCCAAAAAACGAATAGCAAAGTAAACAACAATAAATCTATAAGCATAATAACAAAAAAAAAGTGATCAAAAATATATACTCTGATGATTCAATTCGTCGAAAATCCTGTTACTCCTTTCCTTATTCTAATCAAAAGTAACGATAAAATTCCCCAAAAATCGTATTTAAAAACCAAATCACAATAAATCTACTAAAAGTACCAAAAACGAAGAACTAAAAAAAAAAAAAAGGATAATAAATCCATAGAAAACATAATCGATGATATTCCACGTAAAGAATATCTGTGCCACTTCTTCAAATATCCTCTTCAAGTATCCAGAATAGCGAAGTAAACAACGATAAATCTAGAAACTGGAAGAAACTAGCAAAAAAAAAAAAAAAAAAGAAAAAGAAAAAAAAGAAAAAAAAAATCCGTACTCGATGACAATCGAGCTAAAAGACACCGATGCAATCTCAGTGGCGGTTCATCGAAGGTTGTTCGACACACACAGGCGGCAAAAAAAAAAAGGGAGAGGGAAA